>NW_026623367.1:758189-807596 GCF_030028575.1 Malurus melanocephalus
CTCTTTCTCTTTCTCTTTCTCTTGAAAGGGCGTGTTTGGAAGCTGAGTCCATCCTGACATCTCCATGCCCCATGCACAGAAATTAACAGGCCACATTTAGCCATGGACAGAGCAGTGAAATTATAAAATGATTGAGAATTTGTCACTCATATGAATTCCGGTGCTGAGATAGTGATAATGGGGAATTAATCATACTGTGTAACCTTACAAGCAGAGCAATTATTCAGCTTTTGGATCATCATTACAGATTTCATCACGCTTTGGTTTAGGTGGACATCTCAACAGAAGAGTTGGAGTGGGGACAGCTCATGATTGATAATCCCTGAATTTAATAACAATTATGAGTGTCTAAAGTGGAACTACCATTATGGAGATGTAGGGTTGGGACAATCCCTGTGCTGGAAATCCTTAAWTTCAGCATCTCCAAAGCAGGCCATACCTGCCCAGTGCTATCCCATCTTCCAGGTCATGACTGGGATCTATGAAAAGCTTTGAATTAAAATCTAGGAAGCCTCTTGAACCAAGCTGGGGAGAAGCTCAGCTGTTGCTGTGGGCAAATGCAGTGGGTCAGTCAGCAACCCTGCCCACGGGTCATGTCTTCTGGGTGACATAAAACAAAGGTGTGGGATAAATCTGTCCCTGGGAAAATGCATTTTCATCATTCCCTGTGGAAGAGACCTGCAGAAATCACAGTGTAAATCCTGCAGCAGTGGTGGTAGCCCAGGCAGCAGACTTAAAGAAGAACCTTAAAGGCAATTTTAAAGTCTCCAGGTTTCCTAATTGATTGATTGATTGATTGATTGATTGATTGAGGAAAATCTGAGCCCAAGCTTTTGCTGGAGGCACTGTCCCAACTTCATAAATAATGCCAGGAGCAGCATTATTGCCCAGGAATGCATAGGATGGCTTCAACATGGCTTTATTCTGATTTAAACATGTCTTGGTGTCCTGCCCCAAACCTTCCACCCCGCAGGAAGCTGTGGAGTTTATGGGTACAAGGAGCGGGCACGGGGTCTGCACAGGATTGGTCACACAGCAGATAGGACCTTTAAAAGATCCCTTAAACTCAATCTGTTCTGTGGTTCTATAAAGGGAGAGGACAGGCCTGGTCTTAYTATGGGGATTCCTGTGTTTAGGGCAATGGGACTCCAGTATTCCCAGTCCAGCTGTGAGTAGTATCAATCATTTAAGTGCCCTTTGGTACTCCTTTGGGGTAAATCTTTCCTGGTCCCAAGTCCTAAATCTGTAACTTGTCCCCTACTCCATAACGTACACCATGTCCCCACAAAGAAGGCAAGGGAAGCTTGTGTTGGGTTTCTGAGGAGTTGATTTACATTTTTTGTAGAGTTTTATTGCATTCACAGGAGCCTGATCATSTTCTGTGGTGTTTGTGTGTGTATGTACCTCCCTCGAAACCTCAGACCAACTCTGTCCAACCAAGCTKCTTRKACAGAGCTCAAAAAATTCAGCAGCWGCTCCAGACTGASAGCRTTTAGGAGTTATGAATGAGCAGAGTTACTGGCATTGAGGAGAATGGTATATGTGTATTTAGTGCAGATTCAGCTCTGAGTTAATTACTGTCTCCAGCACCTGAGCTGCATTTTTATAGGTGGGTCATAAAAYGGATGCAGTGACCAGCTGATCCACCTAGAAAATACAGAGAAAGCTGTTTTCCCCCAGGACTAACATTGTTTGAAAGTATGAAGTGCCACTGGGCACAGGAAGAAACCTGGCAGGGCTGGGTCTCAGTTTTCCTGTTCGCACCCTTGTGTCCCTTCTCTTTGCCTTTCTCTTGAAAGCCCTTGAGCAGGTCTAAGACAGGCCCCATCCTCAAGCAAACTTCTGCAATAATTTTTTTTTTTTTTAATTGAGTAAAAAACCACATCTCACTGCCACATCTCGTGGGGACATGAGCAGGGCAAGAGTGCTGAAGAAACACAGGGAAATAGGCTGTGGATGAGCTAGTGGAAGAAAGAGAGTAGAAAAGCAATGATGTAATTCAGCTTTTCCTGTTGAAAATGGCTGTCCTGAAAATTGCCCATGTTAGTCTTTCAACAGTGACACATTGTGAGGTCTGCTCTTCATGTAAAAAAAATAAATTCTTGAGGTRTAGTGGCTCATCTCTGCCCAGTGTCTGTCATCTGAAGGATGAGRTACCTTACATAATGGAGGATTTTATTCTCCAGCACTGTAGCAGCCACTCTGAGGCTGAATTTGATCAATCAGGAAGGTGGAGACCCATTACTGAGTGCTTTGTGGAATAAGGTGTCCCAAAAGGCAGGAATGGCTGTTTTCCAAATGTGCTGCTGAGTTGKCTGTCAGAGAGGATTCAGTGGAATCCACAATTATGAAACTGTTCCTCTCACAGAAATATCTGCTTTAAACTTACCCACTTGAGGCAATAGCAGCAGGCCCAGKGGAAAAATGTCATTATTTAATTTTAGAGACGGGGCAGTGCATCTAACTCTGTTCCAGGGCAGAACATCCCCATGCCAAGGAGGACCCCTGTCTGCAAGACATTAATGTCATGCACTCAAAATGGTGCACAGAGCCATTTTTGGTGTCTTTTCTCCAGGTAAAACCAAAAATTCCAGGGGTGGTAGCAACTGCTCAAAGAGGCACTTTCCATATTTCTCCTTTTAATCAGTGTTTCACAGCAACTGTTTTCAGCAGGAGGGGAGTAGGGAGGGAAATGGGAACTTGTCACTGGTGCAAATTATTGCTCTAAATTCAATGTTCCACAAATGCAGGACACCAGGGAAGGGCCACTAACCAGAGACTGAGAGCAAATGCTTGCCCCARAAGGTGCAGGGTGTCACCCTGATGYCTGATGATTTTTTCCTTTTGTTTTAATATACTTTTAAAATATATTTTATATATTATTTTAAACATTTTTGTATGCTTTTCATATATTCCTTATACCATTAATTTACATATTTATAATTCTGATAACTTAATATTCTAATTTAATTTAGGGGTTCTTCTAGGCAGAGAGATTAAATATCTCCAGTAGAGAATAACTGCACCCCGTTCCAGCCTTGGCTGAAACATTGTCTCTAGAACATATTGTGTAAACTGAACTCCAGCCTCATCCCAGATAAGGTTCTTTAAAATGAGAATACATTACTTCATTTATTAAGTTTCTTATTGGAAAATTCTAAATAAATATGCTAATTTGTAAAATCTATAAAACTTATATACATATTATACACAGTGTACATTTTCCAGCAGTTTTTTTTTCCATTTTATCAGGGTGTACACCTGAAATCCCATTAAATACCAAGGTATTTAATTTTTTAAATTTAATTTTATTTTTTAATTTTATTTTTTAATTTTATTTTTTAATTTTATTTTTTTATTTTATTTTACGCCTCTTAACCATATCTGTGTTGTAACTAAAAACTGGCCCTCAAGGGGCCAGGCAGACTCACTGAAGTCAACAGGGCAATTACAGAGTCAACGCCTCAAGGATGTGCAATGATGTGGCGAGTGCAAAGTGTCAGAAATTTCTTCTAAGTGTCAGAAATTTCCATTTTAATTTCTTTCTTTGGTAAGAGAACTGCTCCCATTACCTGTGCTGCAGTGAAATCTCCACACAGCAAGYTGCTGTGTTTAATTATTCATTTCCTGAAGAGAAACAATTCATCTTCTCTTTTCAAATAT
Organism: Malurus melanocephalus; assembly: GCF_030028575.1. Lineage (NCBI taxonomy): Eukaryota > Metazoa > Chordata > Aves > Passeriformes > Maluridae > Malurus > Malurus melanocephalus. The sequence continues at coordinate 761,853 of NW_026623367.1, forward strand.
CTGCCCTTTCAGTGCAATAAAAGCTGTGCACGCTTTTGCGTGCTTACCCTGCTTCTCCTTCTTGTCCTTTATTTTTAAAATACATATCCCAGTCCTTCTTTTCATAACTGAGGAGCAACTTTATGCAGACTTRGAATTTCACCTTGCRACTCCTTCCATAAGCACTTGAGGTRMTGCACAAAGCAATCCCAAAGGCACACCCAGAGTAAGGTTTCCTGAAGGTTTGGTGCCTTTCCTGCAGGAATGCACTGCGGTTCACTGCTGTTCATTTCTTCTCTTCCAGGTTGGCTGCAAGGCCATGATGGTTTTCTTCCARTACTGTGTCATGGCCAACTTCTTCTGGCTGCTGGTGGAAGGGCTGTACCTCCACACCCTGCTGGTCATCTCCTTCTTCTCGGAGAGGAAATATTTCTGGTGGTACATCCTGATCGGCTGGGGTACGTGTCTGCTGCGAACGGGGTGCAGGGAGGGGATCATGATGGGCATTTTCAGCAGGAATTTAGCACAGATCCCTGAGGATTCAGGTGGGGCAGACATGTAAAATACAGCACCCAGCCCCACTAAGTCCTGAGAAGGATTTGAAGGCTGCTGGTGGATGAGAGGCTGGACATGAGCCCAAATTGTGCCCAAAATCCCAGCTGTGTCCTGGGCTGTGTCAAAAGAAACRTGACCAGCAGGATGAGCGGGGTGATTCTCCCCCTCTCCACTGTGCTTGTCAGACCCCACTCTCAGAGCTGCATCCACCTGTGGGGTCCCCAGCATGAGAATGATGTGGAGCTGTTGGAGAAACTCCAGAGGAGGCCACWGAGCTGCTCCAAGGGCTGGAGCCCCTCTGCCCTGGAGCCAGGCTGGGGGAGCTGGGAATGTTCACTTGGAGAAGGGAAGGATCCAGGGAGARCTCAGAGCCCCTTGCAGGGCCTAAAGGGGCTCCAGGAGAGCTGGAGAGGGACTGGGGACAAGGGATGGAGGGACAGGACACAGGGAATGGCTTCAAACTGAAAGAGAGTAGATTTAGACTGGATATCCAGAAGGGATTCTTCGATCCTGAGTGGGRTCCCAAAGTTGATCTCATKCATTGAGCTGAAATTGTAAGGTTGGATCCCAGCAGAGCAGAACTCCTGGACTGAAGCAGACCCTGCAGTCCATCCCTCTGTCTGTGTTTTTCTGAATTCAGGCCAGGCAGCTGCACTAAGATCCCATCACTTGTGTGCCAATGCTGATAACCTTCTGCTCAATGCTTCATTGATTTCTCCAGCTTTTATGTAAATCCGGTCTCAAACACATCAAATAAAAATAAAAAGAAAAATAAAATATCAGTAATATAAAATAAAATAAAATAAAATAATAAATAGAGCAGAACAAAATAGAATAAGACAAATGGCAAGGAAGAGAGGATTAAGCTCTTCACAAAGTAAGTCACAACTGAACTGCTAACTTATGCAAATTAATCCTACCAGATCAACTTMTTTTATTTCTCCAAAAAGGAACAAGAGATCTTTTTTTTCCCCTTTATGCCATTTAGTTGAGGATTTGTATTTAAGTAAGCAATAACTTTCTACTGCATGCTCTCAATAGCTGAAACTGAGAATTCATTAGGACAGGGAAGAATCTTGAGAAGAAAAAATGAAATTGTGCCATGTCCAGGGATGTGTCTGGACTTGGGATTTGATCAATTATCCATGGAGTAAATTCCACTGAAAGTACCAGGGGCTATGCTCGGATTCACGATTTAAATCAGAGGAAGTTTCTTGCGCTCCTGAGGTGTTCTGAGGTTGCTTAGGTGAAGAAGGGCAATTCCAGACCATGGCAGGTGCTTGAGGGAACTCTTGGCCTTTCAGTCATCCATCATTTGCAAGAGCATCAGGGATGGATCTGGAATTATGCATGAATTAATAATCTGGATGCATTAATTACAGTTCTTACCCGTTTTAGCACCACTGCGCTTGGAAACCACTGATAATGAACCACAGACAATCTGTGAGTAACACAGAGCAGAGAATTGTGTTCTTCCTGGAGTATTTCCAACCTCAGTGCAGCCAAAGACCAGAGACAGAGAAAAGAGCCACCACAAGGATGGGACAAGACCACCCTGGGGTGGCAGATCATGGARTGAGGAGCAGAGGCAGCTTCACCTGGCCAGCCACACACATCTGGGTGTGACCCTGGCACTGCAGGCTCCCTTTGGAGCTAGAGTAGCCCAGGGATATTTCATATTTCTTTTTCTAAATCAAATATTTCCAGGAGCTGCATGRCCTGTGTGTGAGAAGCACATTGTTCTGCCCCTTGATGCTAAAGGCAGCCTGTGGTGACCATCTCAGGGGCAGGTGTCCACACTGCAGAACTCTGAAGTGTTCCCTATTCCTTGAATTTCACCATTTGAAGTTTTTTATAAGCACTGCAACAGGAATATCAGAGTGCTGGGAGCAGTTACAGGATGCTGATYTTGCCTGGCCAGAGGGAGGGAAAGGTAGTGTGAGAGTTGAAAAGGTGAAGCATTTTCCCAGTCCTGAGGAAGGCATCCCCTCAGTCACTCAGGAGAGATGGAGATCGAGGGAGAACAACCCTGAGAAAATTAGGCAGATTTTAAATAATCTGGTAATGAAACCAGATAATCATTTGATTGTGATTTCTGGCAGTAACACCATCTCTTCTCTCCTCAGGAGCCCCCTCTGTGTTCATCACTGCCTGGACTATTGTCAGGATTTATTTTTTCGACGTTGGGTAAGCCTGTGGACTCGATTATCTTTCCTTTATAATTCTGCTTTCCTTTATGGCCAAGGAAAGCCCTGCAGCCTCAGTWACCCAAAACCCAGCAGCGGTGGAACCTCTCCCTCCACATCTAGAAACCTGGAAATGCTCCAAAGTCTCCCTGAAATGTCACTTCAGGCCAGTCACTCACCCTCTCTGCTCCACAGAGCCTTGGTCAGGATATTTRCAGGGAATTTGTGAGTGGACCTGGCTGGTTTCATTTGGCCCCCTGCTCAGAGCAGASTTTTGCCTCCTGCAGAATTGACGCTGAACCGGGAATTAACAAACACATCAAATTCTCTCCCACAGAAAAAGGCTAAAAATTCGATTTTTTTTTTTTCTCAAGCAAGATTTAGGATCTATTCCTCATCTTTTTTAACYTGGCAGCAGCCTTTGGTATTTTATATAAGGAGCAGATAGAATGCAGCTAAGAAAATGAGGCAGATAGCAGAGTTATCCAAGGATATGTGCAAGTAAAGAGGATTTGATCCTGAAATCCTCATTCTTGCTTTTATTCAGGCGGTCGAGCTGCAGTAATTGGAAAGGGTTTTATAGGAAAACATCCCAGAGAGATGCAGAACCAAGTGCTGATTCTGTCCTCAGTGTGCATTCCCTCACTTCTTGCATTAGCATCCTGGAGTTAACTCCATTTTCTCCCATGCATTCTTCCCCTCCAAATGTGTCCTGATTTGCCCTTTTTTCGGTACGAGAAGCAACTCAGATTTCTCATTGCATTTTTGATTTATAGTCATGCCAGCACATTTCCTGAGGGCTCCTCACTTCCTTTATGGTTTCACTCTATCTGCATAAAACTGACCTTATTTACTCTGTTAATAAATAGCCTCCCCAATGACACAGAGACAGGAGGATTTAACCATTCTGGACACCAGCTTTTCTTACTATGTATCCCTGCTCAGCTCCAACAATTCTTAATAAAAAATACCACCTCATTTGTATTTTCTGGGGGCTTTTAAACCCTCCCTCTGTGCTGAGTAAATCAGAGAATGATTTTACACGATATATTAATGTTTAACTTAGATTTTTTTTCATTACCTGCAGAGAAAAATTACAGGAAATTAATCTGGATTAAATAAACCCTAATTATGTATGATTGGTTAAACAACATCAAGCCTCCATTTAAACATTYTAACCCCAGATTAAAGTGACCTTCATTCAGGCTGGCTCAATTTATTTAAAAAATGAAGTGCACTAGATATAATTAGGGCCACTTTAATTCTAAATGAAAGGGCAGCATGCACTAACGATGAGCATCTGCATGTGAGCAATTTGCTCCATCTCCCTCTGGAGTTAGAACAGGTTTAGTCCGTGGAGTGCAATTTTTATCATCCTAAAGCTGATGCCTAAAATAAGACTCAGGAACTGTGCYCTAAAAATGCCTCTCTTCATCTCTTACTGCCTGCACTGCCGACATTTGGAATTACAGGAGCTGAATCTAGGTGAAATTGTCTACAGGAGGCTCCACTAACCTATTCCTGACATGAAAGCAGCCCCATTTCCATGAATGCTTTCCTAAAAATGTACCTTCTATGAACACCTGACTGTGCAGATAAATCTGTCCCAAGAAATACCAGTCATTTCCACATCAGCCCTTTTCTCTCGTTTCCTCCTTGAAGGCAGTTCCAGGTGAGGGGTGCTGGCTTCAGTATTAAATAAATCCCACCCTGGACCCTATGGATTTTCCTAACTCGATCCATAGCTCAGGTGGAGCTCACTGGATTTACTGGGACCAATCCCACCATCCTGTTATTTTTTTCAGAAGGTCATGGTCGGGTTTTTCCCTGATTGTGCCAGTTGCTCTGTGCTTATCAAACCACATTTCCAGGATGGTGGAGAGCACTGATGATTTTTTTCATAGATTTTGATTGATTTTTCGTGGTTTTAGTAGAATTTCCCTGTGGGAGAGCTTGGTGTAGGGGAAATTAAAAGAAGCACCATCCTCTCCCACATTCACCCTGCCTAAAAACCTTCAGCCCATTCCATGACCAAGGGGAAAATCTTGGCATTATTTCTGGGACAACTGATACCTCCCAGTGCTTAAAGCTGCCATTCCCAGTCCATGCACATGAGGTTTAGTCCTCTTCACACAACCCAGCCTAGCAAAACTTGGCTTTTAGAAAAAGCTGAGAAGGGTGCAGACCTGCTTGCTTGCTGTGCTTGGTGTTTTAAGTCTGGCTTTGTTTCTTTTTAGGTGCTGGGAGGAAATAGTGGAATCCCCATTCTGGTGGATCATTAAAACTCCTATTTTGGTGTCTATTTTGGTAAAGTATCAGCACGTTCTGCYGGCTGCAAAGCCATCTTTAGTCCTACGTGGGGAGGGGTGAAGGGGTGTTGAGAAATCTTCTGTAAATGTCCATGGAGAAATGCACTGACAGAAAAAATCCCACTGTACAGTGAACATTTGCCTTGGGATGAAGAAATTCATCCTCCAGATAAACACTTCACCTTTAGCACTGACCATGGGAAGCGTTGGTGTGACCAGGCCACCAGGGTGGAGCTCACTCCATGCAGCTTTGACCACCTCCACCTCCTCGGTGGAGTGGCCGTCGGGGTGTGTAACCAAGGGAGGTTGAGGAATTTTCCTGAGAGATCCAGGAAAGACTCATTTTTCCTAATGAATGAGTGTGTGCCTGAATTCCATCAGATGAACTGGGCTAGGAGTGGTTTTGTGTCCCTGAGCTGACCAGGATGATTCGTTCAGTTGCAAGCATCAACACTACAAAGTAAAATGAGATGAATCCTACCATGAAWTTCTACTTRGATTAAAAGGGAGTAGATGAATTCYCTCAGGAATTTGCTTCTTGCATCCGGTATGGAGTTGCATTCCAGCTGTACATTTTTGGAGTAAGCTCTAGAGAAGCTTGACTGATTTCCAGAAAAATCAGCAGAAGCGATTGATTTTAATTCTCAGGATATGATCAATCCCTACTATAGAAACCAGGACACTTCCAAGGAACTCTGGGTATTTCCATTCTTGTTGAACATTACTCTGTTGGGCATGGAGCCAAAACTTAAAATCCATGAACTGGGGTTAAACTTAGCTTTGAACTTTCTTAGATGAAGGAAAGGAGGTGGGAAGGGGAAAAAAAAAAGTAACAAAAATAACCCTAAATATATCTATTTTAAAAACAAATCTTTCCTTAGACATTCTTCTTATTCCATTTACCTGACGGCCTTTACAAGAAGACTTTTTTTTTTTTTCCTGTAGCATTTGTCTTACAGGGATTCCAAACTGCAAGTTCCAATAATGACATCTTGCTCTGTTTACCTCACTGAAAAAAAAATACAGCACTTCAATGACACATCTCCAAATATTTATATCATCCTAGGAAGCTATAGATAGTATTCTCCCTTTCCTGAGATGAGCTTTCAGTCAAAAAATACAYGCTATTATTCTCCTTGGATCAGTGAGTCTGTATTTTCTTTTGGCCAATAAATCTTCTCCTCATCCCCAAACAGAATTTACCCAGCAGCTCCTGATTTTCCTTCAGYAGATATCCCATAAATCTCTCACACAGAAAGGGCAGATAGGCACTATCTGATGTGCAGCAGGTTTCTCCAGGGAGTAATACAGCATTTCCTCCAGATCCATGGGAATGCAATTGATATCTCAGTGTAAGGAAGAAATACATATAATACAAGATGTATAGGATCTTTGAGGTACATGAGATATATCTTATATATAGTTAAGCCCTGAGAACACATTGAGCACCTTTGATTATACTATAGGCCGAAAAAAAAATAATTTTAACAACTTCTCCAGTATCCTGATTCCTGTATTTTCTATCATGGAATGCCAAGGTTTTGCTAAGCCTATAAGGCACAGTTCAGTGCTCTGAGTCTGTGTTTTCTCTTGACCACTCCAAGTGAGGACAGTCGGTATTTAATTGTTCCATCCTTACTTTCCGTGATGCAGCTTGTGTGAGAGAGGCAGGTTTTAGAGAAAAATGCACAAAGATAATGATTTAAATCAGAGGAAGTTTCTTGCACTTCTGAGGTGTTCTGAGGTTGCTTGGGTGAAGAAGGCAATTCCAGACCATGGCAGGTGCTTGAGGGAATTTGTGTGTTACCAATGGTCATGCATGTAATTGATCTAGATTATAATGGTTTGAACTAATAAATTTGACTTGCAGCCAAATCTGACACACAAACCATTTTATGAGGAAATAAATACAAATAGAAACAGTGATAAATGGCAGGAGAGATAAAAAGTGATTAAGCAATGCATCATAACTGAGAAATGCAATTAATATCCAATCATTCACAGCCTTTGAAAAGAGAGTGTCTGTTGGAGAGATGTTCTTCAAGTCTTTTTTATTCACCTAACCTTGAAATAAGTGTAGGAATTGCTGGAAGAAATYTTCCAATCTATTTTTGCAGGGAATCAGTTTGCCTGGTTTAACACAATCCCTTCCAGCCGCTGGGCCTCTAAAGATCAGCATCATTTGCACATTCACTGACCATGAAAGGATAAATAAAGGGGTTGTGGGYCAAACTAAAACTGAACGAAGTCCCCAGAAACCTGTCATTGGTTTTGTGTGTTCTGTGTTGTGTGAGTAATATGATGACWCAATGGATAGGACCTTGAAGGGAGTAATTTGCATTCTATTCATGCCATCAAGACATTCCCATTCCCAGCTCCACACCTTGGCTCTCAAATAAGGCTCACATTGCTTGAGTAGGTTGGTGGAGCACTGTGGGACTTTGGTGGTGAAAAGGACCACCCAAAATCTGGGTATCAGCCAGACTGCCCCGGTCTAACATCCCAGGAGGGAACGTCTCTCCCTGTCCTGGTGAGGTCTATCCCTTGCTGCACAAGGCCTCCAGGCAGCACACTAGGGCTGAGCAGAGGCCCTCTGGAGTGGATTCTGCTTCGTGCTGTGGTTTGGTGTCCCTGGCTCAGCGCCTCGGTCGGTGTTGGTCCCGCTCAGCGCCGGTCCCGTGTCAGCRCCCCACCCCGCCGTCGGCACTCCCGCGCGCTGCAGGACGTCGTGCGGAGCTGTGCTCTATGGGCTTGACATCATCATACTTGGGATGTATGACACGAAGTCCCAAGCAGGCTGATGTCAGGCCCAAGATGCCATCCTGTGTCGGTTTTCTGTGAGCCCCGCCCCGAGCTCGTGGCTCGTTGAACGGCAGCTCGTTCCGTGGCAGAAATAATCCAGTGAAAGGAATTCCCCTCTAGTGATGGGCTCTTGTCACTTTAAAAAAAAATCCTTATGGTTTACCCCTCTCTCTTCCCACCCTGACAGGTGAACTTCATCCTCTTCATCTGCATCATCCGAATCTTAGTCCAGAAGCTGCATTCCCCAGATGTTGGGCACAATGAAACCAGCCAATACTCGTAAGTCCCAGACTTTTTCCAACCCTGTCCTGTGATTTTTGGGAAATCTTTTTGCCTGCTTGGTGGGTCATTATTGCGTCTTAGCTCATGATTGCCTCTGTCTGCACTGATCAGAATCAATTAATTTAAATTGCATAAGGCAGATTAGAAATCAGGAAATGGAGCATTTGCTAAAACAGCTGGGCAGGTTTTATGTCAGTTTGTGGCAGGTGAGAGGGATTTCTCCTGGGATTAATGATGAAGAAAGAAGAATAACAATAATGATCATGAAGCAAAATACAATTTTTYTTTGAATATTTAATATCTATTGGATTCTGAAGGCAGAAGGACCATGAGGAAAACAAAGAGTTGCTCTCCACAGCGTATGGGCTTTTTTTTTCCCCGACCCACAGTTTTAAATAAGGAAATATCTAGAAAATCAGTACATTCAATAGAATCCATGACAAATTTTYCTTATCCTAAAGCAGATCTCCAAATGAGATTGGATTAATTCAATACATTTCTCTTCACTACTGAGAAGGATCACTGTCTCTGAAGTTTTACTCGACTTAATGCTTTTGTTCTGGGGATATGAGGTTGACCTTAATGGGGCTTTATATAATGAACAACATGCAAGGGAGATCAGCATCTCTCTCAGTAGCCAAGGCTGGTCTTAAACTGCAGTTTTTTAAGAGTGAAAGAAATTTTTATCTTCATGAATTTATTCTGGCTTCAATGCAAATAAAATAAAAGTTCGGACCAGATTATTTTTGACTTTTCCCACTGTTCTGGCCTCGCTTTTCAGYGATCCTGGATATTTATAAAATGTTTCCTAGAAAAGAATTAAATGAAAAATGTCCAATGTCTGCATGGTCACTGCTCATAAATCTTTGTCTTCGGAGGGAGCTGTGCTTTTGGGTATCCTGAAAAATCTGAGCTCAGCTCTTCTTCAGGATGGAAAGCAATAACAGTATGTTCCTTAAATCCTGCCCAGYCCTGACACTGAGCCTTTCTCTTTAGTGATGGTGAATTATTCATTTCATCTGCCTTGAGAKATTCTCAGATTTACGGAGGGAAATGCCACTTTTTGACCTTAATTTTCCTGGCAGCAGCCGGAGCCAATTCCCTACTTTTCTGTCATCACAACACACCAGCATTACCAGACTGTGCCTTCCGCCACCTCCCCTTCTGTATTTCCAGCTGGGAATTSTATCTTTGCACCCCAGGTTTGCAGCAGGTGCATAGATTAAATCAGCATATGGAAATATGTTCYAGCCCTAAGCAGCATCCTGGCACTGTGGGCTCCTGCTGCCAGACTCATCCCAAGAGTTATTCCCAGATTTTCTCGGAGGTCATGCTGGGTTTTGGGTTCACRACACGTTTTCCAGAGAGGTGGGAGCTGCCAGGAATGCTCTTTGTGCCTTGTGAACAAAGGAAGAGCAGCTGTTGGTGAAACACGGGCTTGGCCTTGCTGACCTGCCCAGGCAGGGATTCTGCTGGACTGGTCTCACATCCACAGCTCCTCACCTTCCTGCACCACCTGGAAACGCTGCTCAGCTCCATCAGGGAGTGAATCAGCTCCTCACTTCACAGAATCATGGAATCSCACAATGTTTTGGGTTGGGARGGACCTTAAAGCCCATCCAGTGCCACCCCCTGCCCTGGGCASGGAYACCTCCCACTGTCSCTGGGTGCTCRGAGCTCCATCCAAGCTGACCTTAAAGCTTTATATTTCCAAGCCATATGAGACATTTTAGGACATTTTAAATGCTTGCTTGGACCTGGCACAGAGGGCACAGGACCTGTGGGAGATTGGTACCCTTGTACAGTGTCACCTGGCCACCAACAACATTCCCTGGGGCACTGGAAATCTCTGTTGACCTCAGTAGGTAGAAGACACCACATTTTTCTATGGAAACAAATATTAATAGTTTGAAACTGAAAGCTGACTCCCACCAGGGAGAGTTCTTGGTGTAATCCTAAGATTTTTACTTTTAGACAGCAATCTGTGGAGAGTTCTGGGGTCCAGAGCCTGGGGTTTGCTGCAGGAGACAACAGTTCTTAGCAAAAAAGGGCTGCTGATGAAATGTTGAGGGAGCTGGAGGTGTTTAGGCTGGGGAAGAGAAGGCTCAGGGTGACCTTTTTGCTTTCTATAACTCCCTGAAAGGAGGCTGGAACCAGGTGAGGGTCAGGCTCTGCTCCCAGGCAATGAGTGACAGGATGAGATCAAACTGTGCCWGGGAAGGCTCTGGCTGGACAYCAGGASGAATTTCWTCACCAAAAGGGTTGTTAAGCCTTGGGATGGGCTGYCCAGGGAGGTTTGGAGTCTCCACCCCTGGAGGTGTCCAAGRAAGGCCTGGATGTGGCACTGAGTGCTCTGGGCTGGGGACAAGGTGGGGATCAGTCACAGGTTGGGCTCGATGGTCTTGGAGGCCTTTCCCAACCCAAATGACTCTGTGATTCTGTGTGGGTTCCTCCTGCTGAATCTGAGACAAATCTGTTTTGAACTAACAGCACCCTGGATGTCTCRTTTGCATCTCTCCCTCCTTCTCTTGTGTATTTTATATTGCTTATTTTCTACAAACACAGCCTGCTGACAYGCTGACAGCATTGCTCAGCTCCAAAAGGTTTGAGAGGTTTGAGTTTAGCTGCAGGCTGGGAGTTCAGGTGTGCTGCTGACTCACTCATTAATGCTGCAGATGGGGAACTGGGCTTGAGCTTCCTGAGAAAAATTACACTGTGACTGGGCAAGATGGACTTCCTGATTGCAGTGTTGAGATGGTGGAGACTTTGAAATACCACAGGGCCCTTGCCTTGATGCCAGAGTAAAACATAAAACTCAGTATCTGGGGAAACTCGGTGTCGGGAGCAAGAGATCAGTGTGAGGTGTTGTGCAAATTGGAGGAGGGGGCTCCAGGTTTGGAATTTATGTCCTTTTCACTGCCACAATCCAGACAGGAGGGGAAATGCTGTGATTAAGCCACCAATGCTGTCTGAAATGACAGGAGAGCATTTTCTAACCCACTGGAGGTTCCAAACAGCATCTCTGTGAACGTGGTACACAAAGGCAGCATCACATCTTCTCCTCTAGGCTGATGTTCCTCAGAGACTGGGGAGGGAGGACAGATCTCTGCAAAGCCATTATTGATATGGATATTATTGATAATCACTTGGAAAATGAGTGACTTTCTCATATGGCAGGATTTGGGGGATTTAGGGCTTGGTGACAGCAGTGTGGGCCCCACTGGCCAGAGCTTCTGGGAGTGAGGAACAGGAGACACTGAGGGTAACCACAGACAGTGACAGTCCTGTGGCAGAGCAAGGCATCCGAGGGAACGCAGATTTTGGATCCCTGTGAGCAGGGATGTGGGAAAGGCAAATTCCTATAAAAATCCTCAGCTTCTTGCAGGCTYTGCTTTTGCCTGGGATGAGCCACAGCCTCCAGTCACAGCCTCAGTGTGGAGCTGTCTGTGGGCCAGCCCAGGCAGAGCTGGAAAGGTTGGTTGGGACACACAGGGATGAGCATCCTCTGCACAAAGCTGCCACATCAGCCTCCCCAGCAGGCTTGTRCAGGTGGCAAATCAATGGAGATGGCCTGAGAGGACTGAGCCTGGTGAGGCTTTGGAGGTGAAGGGGTTGCAGGTGGAAGAATTAATATTTCCAACATCCCAGCCTTTGCTTTATTTCCTACTGAAGCCTTTGAGAGAGGGAGATGCCACAAGATGCGAGTGACCGAGGGAGACAAACCCCATAAGCATCCTCAGGTCCTTGATTTCATTTTCTTTCTGCCAGCTATTTTTTAGTAATGATTACATTTAATACATTATCATCTCTTTCTAATTAGACCCCTGATTACCCAGCGTGATGCCATTAAGCACTAACACTGTTCATCCCCCTCCTTTGGAGATACTCATTGTGCAATAGCCTGTCATTATCCCCAGCCAAACATACCATTTTTCTCCCAGAAGCTGTAATTTTCAAAAATCCCAGGCAAACAAAGACATTGCTAGATGATGATTTAGCCTGTAGAGATTAAAAAAAGATACCTCGTGGGAAGGGAAGAGGAGAGAAGGGAGAAAGAAATAYTTCCAGTGGAGCTACTGGGAATAAAGATGTCACATTTTACGGTGCCACCACGTCTGAAATCAGCAGCCAGCTGCAGTGTGTGTGACAAGGAGAAATGGCCTSGGGCTGATTGCTCTGCCTGAGCTGGAGACACAAATCTATTGATACAAGAGCTGCTGGAAACAGGAATTGCTCCCAGCACGGCCCTTGGTCAGTCTGAACTGTCACACAGCGCCTGTGCCCAGCTCAGGGTCCCCCTTCACRTGCCATTGCACCCCAGCCCAGGCCATCAGGGTGCTCCAAGCTGTGAGGAGCATCTCAACACCCCCTGTGTGCTGTGCAGCACCCTGATGCTCCCTTGCTGCTGAAAGGCTGGATGTTCYCAGAACCTCGGGGTAAAAGCCTCATTTCACACATCCTGAGGGCACCTGAAGCAATTTAACACATAAATTCAGGYTGCACCATCCCAGTCTGGGTCATCAGCAAATTTCTGCTGCAGCAAATGAAGTTTCCAGGRCAGCACAGGGCCCAGCTGCAGGATTTTTCATCGCCTTACCCTCCTCCCTCTCCCCTCATCACTCATGTTTGTCTTTCCAACAGGAGGCTGGCCAAGTCCACTCTGCTGCTGATCCCTCTCTTTGGCATCCACTACATCATGTTTGCTTTCTTCCCTGACAATTTCAAAGCAGAAGTGAAGCTGGTCTTTGAGCTCGTGGTTGGCTCGTTCCAGGTAAGCCACCCTTGGGGCCACCAGTCTGTCACCAGGTGTGTCATCAGAGAGAAGGGTGACMAGCTCAACATGGCAATGAGCTGTTTCTTTTTGGACATGCCCCATATTGCTTTCGTACCTTTAAGGAAAAGCTGCTTATTCCAGCTTGGCCAGGATGGAAGATAAATTTATGTTTTGCCCCCTGGAGTCCCAGTAGGAGATTTTCTATCCTCATTTTAAGGAATGACGAGAAAATGTTCCTCTGTGTGTTCCTCTGTTGGTCTCTCTGGGTTTCTTTTTTTTTTTTTTTTTGTACTTAAGGGAGAAAAATGAGCACCTCAGTTCAGTTGATGCATTATTGACATGTCTGAGGCCAGGGAGGATGGGGTTTTGAGCAAGTGCCATTCAGTGGGGAATGATTAACATCCCCGTCTACATGCTCATCACTGCACATCTGACATCTGGAAGTGTTCAAAAAACGTGCAGATGTGGCACTTGGGGGCACGGTTTTGTGCTGGGGGAATGGTTGGGTTTAGAGATCTTTTCCCACCTTAACAAATCTGTGACTGTGTGATCTCTTCTTCGAAAGCTGAGTGGATCTGCTCTCACTCCTTGCCTGTAGTGCTAAAAGCCTGTTCTGTCCTTTCCCCAGGGATTTGTGGTGGCTGTCCTGTACTGCTTTCTCAACGGAGAGGTAAGAGCAGCATTGTTTGGTTAATGTTTGCAGTTAGAACAGAGTGAATTCATGTGGGGAGGGGATTGARGAGTGCTCCATTCCGGATTCCAATGTTGCAATACTGGGGGGAAGCATTCAAGTCAAATCTCTCTCTCCAGGAAAACAATTCAACCATTTTCCTGGCAGTTTTCAACACAATTAATAAAAGCTGCTCACAAACAGATCAGTATTGCTACAGAGCCCATCCTTTCCTCATGAGASAGCATCAGCAGAACTCCTGTGTGAACTTGCACAAACCCTGATTCCAAAGGAGCACCTTCAGCAGGGCAGGGTAAAGCCCATCTAAGCCCTGATCATGCTCAGTTCCTCGAGGAATCCTCCCCAGGATCACATTCCCTGCCAAAACCAACACAGGCATTGGTGGGACTTGTCAGAGCAGTGCAGGTGAAGGTGTTTCTGCCTTGCAGGCWTTGGTCTTGCCTTTCCCACATTTCTAGCCCTGGGGTTCTCATCCTGGGGTTGTGCTGCTCCTGTGTTTGCTCATCCCACAGCCTCTTGGACACGCCTGTTTTATCTAACCTGTGTTGTTCTCTGAAAATATGGACTGGAAGGAAGGGACCAGATTTGTTCAGGATTTGAACTGGAACTGTGTAAACCAGGTTATTCCTGTAAGTTCTCTGAGAAGGAACGAGTAGCTTCTGTCAAAAAAAAAAGCACAGCTGTATTGACAGCTTTACAGACAAGCTGCAGTTAAATACTTTCTATTTGGACCAAAGACAGGGCAGTGAAAAAAAAAAWYMWYYTWAWKRWKSTCACGAAGTGTCGGGTGTGTTCCCACTGTGATGCCTGATGATTTTTGCCTATCCTTTTATGTGATCTTTTATATATTTTATATACCCTTTTAAACATTTTCTATACCCTTTATGTACCCCTGTCCCCTTAACACCTACATACTTGTAATTCTTGTCACCTAATATTCTAACTTAATTTTAAAATTCTTCTAAACAAAAAGACCAAACATCCTCAACAGAGTCAGTATACCCTGTGCTCTCTTAAAACCTGAGGCTCCAACCTTGCTTGAAGCCTTCTCTCTAAAACATATTGTATAAAATAAGCTCTAACCCCATCCCAGAAAAAGTTCTTTAAACATTACTTCATTTATTAAGTTTCTTATTAAAAATTATAAATAAAGATACTAATTTATAAAATCTGTAAAATTTATATGCGTATTATGTGCAGTATACATTTTCTGTTAAATTGTGCACCTAAAATCCCATTAAATACCAACATAAAATCCCATTAAATACCAAAATAAAACCCTTTTATCCCCTTAACTGTGGCTGTACTATAATTAAAACTAGCCACAAGACAACAACTGAAGTTAGGTAGTCTGATACCTTGATGTATCAATGAGAAATTCCTTTCTGATGAAGCTCAGGGATTTCTCCTCCAGTAATTCCCTGGATTGCCCCCTTTTTTTTCTCTGATTAGAAGTTCTGGCCAGGCTGAGTTTAGTGGCCTTTCTGCCATGGTTTAGTTGAGGTGCTGGGGCATAGTTTGGACTTGAAGACCTTGAAGGTCTCTTCCAACTTAGTGATTCTGTGATTCTAAAGTAACTCTGGGCCCTGTGGTGGGTGGGTCACCGAGCCAGAACACCTCTTGATGCCCTGTGCCACCTTTCCTGTGTCCCCCGTGCCCAGGTCCAAGCAGAGCTCAAGAGGAAGTGGCGGAGGTGGCACCTGGAGCGGTTCCTGGGCTCGGACATGAAGTACCACCACCCTTCCCTGGGCAGCAACGGCACCAACTTCAGCACGCARATCTCCATGCTGACCAAGTGCTCGCCAAAGACGCGCCGCTGCTCCGGCTTCCAGGCCGAGTTCTCTCTGGTGTGAYGGGGACAGGCTCCCCAGGCACTGAGCACCCACAGAGGAGAGGCACGAGGATCCCTGGGAATGTGTGATGACAAATCCCTGTGAAATGACCTGCTCCACGTGAGCCAACAGAGGACACGTGACTGGAAATGCCGCTGGCATCCGGGATGACACCAGACAAGCCGAGAGGCAGAGAAAAACATTTCCTCTCCCTCTTTTCAGACCTTTCATTCTTCAGTTTCAAGCCCTCGGGGGTTGATAACTCCGAGAAAAGGTCCCAGTTGCTCCCAGTCCCACCTGGGAGGTGCTGATGTATCATAAATTATGAAGTACAGAGGGTAAGGGAGGGGAGAGTCTCAGTCCTCAGTGGCTTTACCAGAACTGGCATCTCCGAAACAGAAAAATTGCACTTTTTAAAAAAAATAAAAATAAATGAGCCAGTAAAGGAGAGACAGAGACAGGAAGCAGGAGGAAAAAAAAAATGCCAAACATATGAATGTGCCGAAATTCCTGTGGATAAGAGGTGATGATACRGCACCAAAGATGGTGTTGGGGACATGGGGAGAAGGGACAAGAGGAACATGAGCAGGAGGGGAGAGACCAGCACACAGCCCCTGCATTCTGCACAGCTGGAGACAAAACTACAGCACCAGGAAAGGCCCTCAGGGGATGCCCCAGTGTGTTCTGTTGATTCCCCACCCTCCCTGACAGCAGAAGCTTTCCAGGCACCCTTGGGTACGCCCTGGAAGAGCAGATCCCTGAGAAGGACCAGCATGAGGACGCCCTTCTGTGCACTGTGCCTGTGACACAGTGTTTGGATTGGTTGTTCCATGAMCAGGAAACTTGATTTGCATGTATAAAGACCAGCTCCAAATGCCAAAAGCGGAGCAAGACTGTGTTTTTTCATTCTGCTCAAGCTCTCCCACAGATCTTGGTGTGTTGATGTGCCCAGGATCGTTAGGGATCAGGGGGAAAATAATTGGGCTGTAATTCATTTGCACTTGCTTAGCACACACTGCCAGGAAAGGGAGATATAGGGCCCTGAAACCCTTAATTGGATCAAAGCTGCCATAAGGAGCCGCTGTMCTGATGACAAAAATTAGCGGCACAGCGGCAGGTGAAATTGCTCTCATCAGAACAAGGTTGTCTCAGCACAAAACAGGMGCTCCAGGAGAGAGGAGGAGTGAAGGAGCTATTAAATCCATTTCTTCTTCAGATTTTGTGGGGAGATTTCATCCTGTATGAAGGCATTGCTAGATCTTGAAGATGTGTGTGAGTGCATTTTACATCTTTCCTTCTAGGGGCAATTCCTACTCAAAGAGTGCCCATGGATCCCATTAAAACCAAGGGAATAGTTGAGTTAATTCTGGTTTTCATGGTGGAGAGGCAAAGGAGAGATATCTCACTTGAAACAACCCCACAGCTCCAAACTCAGTCAGAAGACAGAAARCACGCAGATACAGATATTCACGTTTGTGTCCCACACAACTGCATCAAGTGGGGTTGAAAAAATTTCCTGCTGAGGGTGGGAAATCCCTGCCCAGCTCACATGTACAATCAGTAACTGGGCTGCTGTTATCCTACTAAAACATGCCCTTGAGAAGGAGTGTCACAAACACAGGCACCTGCAGAGGCAGGTGGGCTCCTCCCTCAGAGATCTCACCTTTCCCACTTTTATTTCTCCACAGTGAAATGCAGATCATTGGACGGAGGCACCTGCAGCTTGGTGGGTTTGGGGGCTGTTCTGATCACTTCTTGTCTCCCCTTAAACACCTGTGACACCAAAAAAACACGCTGAGCCCAGGAGGGGAATTGCAGATCTTGCAGATCAGGACATCCAGCTCCTTTCTGAGTCCTGCCAGGGYAGTGTTCCATGCCACAGGCATTCCCAGAGCCTGTTATCAGCTGAGCTGGATGTTTCTGAAGTATTTCTCCACAAATGGGACTGAGAACAGTGTGGGGGSCTGGAGTGAGTGAGGGGTGTGAGAAACTCTGATACACCTGGGGGAAACTTGCAGTCCTGGGTTTTCAGGGAGCCTGCTCAGATCCTGTAGCCATGGCTACCCAGCTGCAGATCCCAGGAAGATAGGAACATGTGAAAATTCCTGGAATTGTAGTGCTGGTGATCCTGGGCTGGCCAGGAGTGAGCCAGCTTTGTCAGGGCCCCATTACACTGASCCCATGTCAGCAGCGAGGATCCAACAGTTATCAGATCAAAATGCTCTCTTAGCAGCTCCCTGGTTCTCAAAATGCAGGGAAAAGCAAGAGGATACTTCAAATTTCCCCATTTTTCTTGCATGCATTGAAGCCCTTATGCCCTGACACCCCTGAAATAACATCCCTTTGAAGTCCACGAGGTACTCAGAGGCAAGAACCCTTTTTTATATTAGTGGTCATAGCCCCAAGCCTGCCAGAGTTCAAGTAGGGTTTGGACAACACTCTCAGGCACTTGTGACTTTTGGGGTTGGCCAGGAGTTGGACTCGATAATCCTTGTGGGTCCCTTCTAGCTCGGGACATTCTGTGATTCTGTTGTTGTGTTTGGTGCTTGCTGAGCATTTTCAAACCTGGACCAGGACTGACACAGGAAATACCAGAGAAACCCCAYCAGTACCACCGTTTCTTCTCCTGTGCCTGTTTCAAAGCAAGGATCTGACCTGCATTTTTCCAGGTGAATGTCTGGCTGCATGGAAACCCAGAAGAAGTGAGGAAAAACTCTGACTCAGTTTCTGAGTCGTTCCACTCGGTGTAAAATGCTTTGTCTCACTGGGTCAGAGTTTTGAAGCAGTGTCAGCCTGGGGAAGATTTGATTCATCAGGCTGCAAAGACATCCCCCCTCTTGTCATGCTACCTTTTCATGCCCACCTAATCTGATGGGCTACAGGGGATCCCTGCCCGACCTTGGGAATGCATCACTGAGGTGTGGATGGGAATCCCAGCTCCCAGACAAGCACCAGAGGAGCTGGAGCACAGAGCAGCTGAGCAGAAATGAAGCATCCCTGGCAGCAGGCTCCTCTGTGGGATGTGAGGGAATCCCTTCCCATCTGTTCCCGGCAGCCCCTGAGCCATCAGCGCTCAGACACATTGTGCATTTCCCCTCTGCTCTTCTCCCTCCTTTTCCTTTCCTTGTGCTCCCTTTCCCTTTGCAGGATGTTCTGCTGTGTGTTTGCAGCTTCTCTCRGGTTCCAGCCCTGCTCTCAGCCACGTGCCAAAGACAGCCAGGAAGAGTTTGGACAGGGGAAAATCCAGCGGGTTCTTTACCCACACCCCAGGCACCTCTGCAGCCTGTCAGATTCACCACCAGCCTATTTCACACAGGAGCCTGAAGATGGGATGTTTCCTGAGCTCAGGGGCTCCTTCAGAAAATGTGGAGCACATCAGTATGCCAGAACTGTGCCCCTGGGCATCCTACTGGCAATTATTCCATTACTGWACATCCAGGCACGTCGCCTTTGTGCTGTCAGGGCTGTTTGAGGGATTAAATGAACTGAACGTGCTGAGTACACCTGCAGTGACAGGCAGGGCAGTGTCAGTGCTGTAGAGCCGCCAGCCCAGCTGCCCTGGCCTCGGATSCCAGGGAACAGAGGAGCTGGGGGTGAAATCAGAGCTCTGGGGACGTGAGCAATCAAGTGAATGATGACATTGGGATCAGGCCCTCTTTTAGCTGGCTTAGTGCAGGAATTTGGCTCCATGACTTGGCCTTGTCTCCTCTGCTTTTCATCCAACTCATCAATAAAACCGAGTTCAAGGACTTCATTGCAAATGACAGCCTGGAGTGAGCTGGCCTGGCCCCATTTCCTGACCCCAAAGCCTGGCCCCATATCCTGGCCCCAAGGCCTGGCTCCACAGACCTCAGCACTTCTGCTGCTCCCCCAGCCCCACCCTGACCTCAGTGTAACACAGGACTGACTCCAGTAGGGCAGCTGTACCCATTTGCTGCAAAATAAGATGAGGTGTACCTCTTGAAAGGTATTAAACCTTCTGCCTCTATTAAAAGGCACAGACATGTTTGAGGATCATGAATTTGGGATCCAAAATGCTTCATAGAAACAAAGCCAAATTCTGATCCCTCTTGCACCAATCAGCTCACTGCAGTGACTCCTGRATTACACCAGCATTAAACAGGGCTATGCCTTTAAAATAAATCCTTTTTCTTCATTCTGGAGCTGTTTATCCCTTTTTCTATCAGTAAGAGAGCAGGAAACTCCTGTTCTAAACTTCAGTGACTGAATTACTAAAAATTATTAATAAGCATAGAACAATTAAAATACAGACAATAAATTGTTGTCTCGAGGTCAAGAGGTACAAGGTTCAAAGCCAACATTGGAATGCAGCTGTTTCTCTAAAGCTGGGACCTAGAGATGTTTCTGTTCAGATGGGAGYTGTACTGCTTTGTGTTTGCTTTTGACTCTCACAAGCAGCAAAAACAGAGAATATGACCATGTTTAGGRTTTAGAAAAGAAATTCTGTTGCAAAATTTTAGGAGCATTAAACTGAAGCTTTTAAGTTCAGAGCTATGTGTGCAGCAGCAACATTACAGCAGTCATGGAATGAAAGGGGAAAGGCCAGGAGATGAAAGACCTCAACATTTTATTTTTGGTTTGTTTGAGGTTTTTTTACTAGGAAACAAGTTATATTTTTCGCGGGGAAGGTGTTACTGGAGAAAAGATGCTTTGTACGTGAACTAATCATCGGATTTTCTTCTTTCTTGAKATCCTGCTGGGTTCCCATTCATCTCAAAAGCAGTGAGGGTCATGTCTGTGCCACAGGGCTCCGCGAGCTGGGAGATTAAACCCAAATCTCTGCTCCAATCTGATGGAAATGCTTTCAGAGAGAGATGCACCTGCTGATTAATGAAAGCTTGCTGGCGACTTTTCAAAAGCAAAATGAAGTCCCAAAGCAAGCTCAGGAGTGAATGAACACCACTTGGCTCCATGGCAGGGATTAAAGGGGTTTGGTGGGATTGCTCTGTCTTCATTCCCTCCACCTTCGCCCCCRCGTTTAAACAAGGGGAAAGGAAATATGGGGAAAGAAATATTAAATAATTTCAGACTAAAAGAAATCTCTCAGACTGGGAAATGCCAGTATGTGTCTTCATGAAGCTTATTTCAGACCACTCAAGTTCCTCTTGGTTTGATAAACATCCTGTTGAGATCCAGGTGGATCAGCAGCAATGTCCCTTCTCCGGAGGGTGAATCCAACAGCAACAGTAAAGCCCATGGAGAACATCCCTGCTCCTGCTGTGTCCCAGCTCCTGCTCTCAGGCAGGGTGTTTGGGTGGGGTGTTGGCACTGCCTGGGTTCCCTCCAAGCCTTGTGCTTCCCCCCAYGGCATCTCTGCACCCATGAATGTGCCAAACTCTCGGAGACAGGGAGTGCAGTCCCGAATTCCCTGCTCACCCTGCAACTCTGCACTGTTCCCACCCCAATGTTGATGGGGTCAGCACCAYGAAGCTGCTTGACTGGAGATGAACCTCATAGAGCAGGAGGTCACACACACCCCCACACCCACCCAGAATGACTCTGCTGGCATCATTCAGGAGCTAAACTGCTGGAATAAGGAAAAGATTCAAGCCCCAGAGTGGCACGTGGAGTCAGATGTCCCAAAATCCAACCCAGCGTGGATATCAATCCATTTTCTCTCAATCAATCAACTTTTCACCCCTTCTCCAAACCCAGTATTTGCATCCCAGTCTGATGAGGTGTAATTGCAGTCACTGACCTTGTTATTTCCCCTGGAGACCTGTGCAGYTCCAAACTATAGCTTTTAATCAGGAATTTCTTGGCACCATGSACCACCTCTTCCCGAATACCCTGACTCCTCGTTTGCTCTCATGGTGTTGTGCTAGATCTTGAAGGGCCCTGGCTTTGAAACCCCATTTTTTTCTAGAAAACTATGAAATCACAAGGAAGAAGACAAACATTGGGGCTGGGAATGATGTAACAGGTCTGTAAGGAAAATAATGCCCTCTTGGATTCTGAGGGCCAGATCTCGAGGTCACGCACATCGGCATCAGCAGAGCACCATTGTTTTATTCCCAAGTTTTGTGGGTATTGTGCATTTGTACATAGAGGAAATCTGAAGAACACATTTAAAACAGAAATAAACAAACTGCATTTTTGATACTCAGATGATGCCAATTATAAATCGAGTTAAAAACAGCATTTTTTTGACTTCGAAAGTGCATTTTTCAGACCCTGTTTCAAACACCTCAAGCTGTGGGTCAGCAGCTGGTACCAACTGACCCTTCTCACTCAAGCTGTCAACACCTCTGCTGTGCCCTCCTGTAAATAGGCTTTGACAGCAGAGGGTGAGGGAAACTGGCTGTGAGCAGAGAATCTCTATCTCTGGGGACTTTTCTCTACCAGGTGCTTGTGATGTATCCTTCATGCCAGCGAGAACAGGYTGCCTGCTCAGCACAGGTGAAATCTCTGCCTTGTTTCATGGCCTTTTGCCTGATGTTATTTATTTTTCGTTCTGACTCTGTACATATGCAATGAAATGGCTATTTTTCTTTTTTGGTTTTTTTTTTTGTTTTTTTGTTTTTCTCCTTTGTATTTGGTTCACCTCCTTGCTTCAGAGGAGGTTCTTCTCTGTGGTTGACACTGCTTAAAACAAGCAATAAAACCATCGTGAAGACATTGTGTCTGAGATGTTCCACCTGGTATTTTAATTTATTGAAAGTTTATTTTAATTTATTAAAAGCTTCTTCAAAGTCCTGAGGAAGACACAGAGAAGGGAAATTAAGTAGGAGGCTTTGAGCTGGGGAGGTTCTTGCATAATGACCTCACAGTTTGAAAGGTTAACCAGATAGACCAAATCACACTCAAAATCACAGAGTTACAGAAAAGTTTGGGTTCAAAGAGACCTTTAAAGGCCATCAGGTCCTTGCAGTGGGCAGGGCCTCAYTTCAAGTAGAGGTTCTGAGGAGACCTTTTTGAGAACATTTGTGCCAGCAGAAGAACCAGTACCAAATCCAACATGAATGATCCCAAAACCCTCCCCCCCTGCATGAGCTGGGTGCATGGATGATCCTTTGGAGGTAGGAGTGATGCATGGAGGTGATAACCATGAAATTACAGGCACATGACTGCTCCTCTTCCACCGTCAATATGTCTGAAACAATTCCTGCGTTTATGGGTGCCTACAACCCTCCCCACAAAGAGAGGTTCTTGTAAGGGGAGGATTAGAYGCTGGGATATCCTCCAAAAGTCTTTGTTGCTCAGAACAAAGCATGAGCCTTCCTCTGTGCTGGAGAAAAGCCTGGCAGGCAACCACAAGTGAACAATAATTTTTCATATAAAAGACACATTATTTGATGCATATGAATATCAGGYGGTGAAAATAATCTCCACAAGAAGTCAGTGAGCTTTTCCATGTCCATAGGACCAGTTTGGCCACTCACCCCTTCTTAAACTGGTTTACAGCCAGTGTTCACTCTGCTGATAAAGGCCAATCTACAACTTGAAATGACAAGTCTCAGCTGTATTTGTCCCTCTTTCTGCGTGGATTACCCATTTCCATTTGAAAACAAAAGGTCTGGTCATCCAGGCCATTCTGAGAAGCAGAGCTGTTTGCACTGGCTTCTGCTGGATCTCTCTCTGGGTTAAACCAGAAATCAGAAAAACAGCTTGTGGGGGCTGGGGAAAGGGAAACCCAGCCAATTATATTTATTCCATGTCTGTAGAGGTGAGGATAATCCCATCCTGCCAAAACATGCCTTCCACATGAGGAAGTCCAATCACTGCCCAGAAATTAATGTGGGTTTGATGAAGATCACCTGAGAAGTCTGAAAAAAATCAGCCCAACCCTCTTTGATGCCAGCTGTGTGTCCTCTGTGTCCTTCCTGGCTGGCAAAGAACAGAGCATGGCTTTTCTTGGGCACTCACCATTTTTTGGATTCGATAGAACCTGCAATCACACATATCTGGAAGGTTTTGAGCTTGGCTTTTAGGGCTTCTCCGTGTAAGTTCAGTGATGAGGCAGCTGTAAATGCCTGCACAAGCATCTTTCTCTATTAGAAAGAATCATGTTTAAAGATTTAAAAATGGCAAATGACATCCTCTTCCTTTGATCCCCKGTGGTTTCCATGGCGAAATGCCAGGATGAGAAATTTTGGGATCTCCGCAGCATTAAGGCAATTTCCCATGTAGTGAATCGATCCGAGCAGTTAAATCACCTCCACACACAAACGGTTTCATTCACTCCCTCACACTGCAGATATAAAGGTCGAACTGTGACTCAGGGAAATACATGGAAGGAATTTGGATGTCCCCAGCTCAGAAGGATTCTGGATTGGCCAAGGATCCCAAGAGAGTGTGGCACAAAGAGCCTGGGCTTGGTGTCACAGCCATAACACTGCACCTTCTGAAAGCCTAAAAATCTCCCATGACACTGACACGTGCTCACAGAGAAATCATTCCTCCTCTGGGACTCCTGATGGTTTACTCCTTTGTTGGGTCACATGAACAAAGCCAGGTAAGTGGCAATGTCATCTCAAAACAGTCATTTCCCATCTCACAGAATCAATGGGGTTGGGAAACCTCCAATCTGTGCCTGATCCCCACCTTGTCCCCAGCCCAGRGCACTGAGGGCCACCTCYAGGCCTTCCTTGGACACCTCCAGGGGTGGAGACTCCACTACCCTCTGTCAGGCACTGGAATAGGTGTGTAAAGCTCAGAACTAAACTGGCCTTGCCTCCAAAGACCAGGGAAGTTTTATGTTCATGG
Organism: Malurus melanocephalus; assembly: GCF_030028575.1. NCBI lineage: Eukaryota > Metazoa > Chordata > Aves > Passeriformes > Maluridae > Malurus > Malurus melanocephalus. The sequence goes on from NW_026623367.1 coordinate 785,990, forward strand.
CCTTAGATCCCTTTTTATGATGCTCAGTGAGGASCCCTCTGCTGGAGTCCATCCCCACCCATCACTGCTGATCAAACCTCTCCCCTTGGAAGTCTGTCCACTTCTCCCAGCCTGGATCCATACCTTGAATCTTTCCCACACACAGCCTAAGTGTGCTGGAAGTAACCTGGAATGCTGAAACCAGCCAACATCACCCCTGCCGTTGGTTTACAGGGAAAATCTACATAATTATTGTACAATGACTGGGACAGAGGGASGAAAAAGACAGGAAAACATCTGTCTTGCAAGCCTGTGATTTGGTGTGCTTGTTGGGGAAGAGAAGACACTCTAAAGCACATRTTGTCCAAACATTAACAGGAATCATGAAATAACAGAATTTGGAGGGGACCCCAAAGCTCTTTTTGTTCCACCCCCTGCCTCGGGCAGGGACACCTTCCACAGACCAAGTTTCCCCAAATCCCACCCAACCTGGYCTTGAACCCTTCCAGGGATGGGACAATTAATTCAACTCAGAATTTCAATACTTCGATAATTAGGTGTCCTGGGTAGCAAATGAATCCTGTCAATATCAGCTCCAAATCTAGGTGGGGGTGGGAGCTGGAAAGTGCCATTGAAGCACAGCGATGCCAATATCTGATGTGAAGAAAACTGAAGCTGAACCAGACAAATAAAGACATGTTTGTCTGTCTTTCCCTTTCTTCTGACAGGTCCTGAGAAATGGCCACATTTCATTGTCATTTTTTGCCTGAATCCACTRGTGAAACTCATTTTACAAAGGAAATAAAATACCAGCAGCAAGACCCCAAAACAGAGTTGGCCCCCTCTGCCGAGAATCTGCTTTCCCCAGCTCTTACTCAGATTTACTACTCTGGGATACCTAATCAATGGCTGCTTCTTATCAGCCACTTAACTTTGAGCTCTTTGGCATAAAGCAGTTAGAATCCATAACATTTCAATATGTCACATCTGCTCCCAGCTAAAAAATATGGGGATCTGAAACATGACCTCAGTTGGCAGTGCTGAAAGGATTTATTATGTRTAATAAATTTATGTGTGTCATGTGATTTTTGGTTTGGAATGTGTGCAGGATTTCATTCCATCTCATCCAGTATTTCCCATTAAGTGTGATCATGATCTAGTTGGCCACTAAATTCCAGTTTTCTCTCCTTGTGCCCTGTTTAGTTCACAGACAGGAGTCTAAAGAGAGGGTTCCAGGATGTCTCTGGAGGAAAAGAAATTTTCTTTTGAGAAAATYCCAAACATGTTGGTCCACCATGGGAGAAGGTCCCTCTTGGCTGAGTCTGAACTCAGCCCTTTCCCAGTTTGTGATGGTCACATTCTCAAGGATCTCTTTGCACCTTAGGAAGTTGTTTGTAATTATATTTACCTGACCTGCAGAAAACTGGTTGGTTTTATCCTCCTCTGCTTCCATTCCTGGCCAGGAACCAGCAGTTTCTGAGACAATTGCTGTAATTTTAGCAAGAACTGGGCAGGGATGAAGCTTGGAATCAAAATTACAGAGTACAACTCAATTCTGGGCTCTCACCAGCTCCTCCACCTCAGAGGAAAGATTTGGAATTCATCAGTTGGATCAGTGATTAGGGCTTGTGTGAACAGCTGATGGCATTTGTTTGGCTGCTGGGAAGGGAAGTGAAAACAGGGGAAAAGGAAAAAAAGGAAGGAAAAGAAAGGCAAAAAAACAAATAAAACCAACTGTGCTTTATTTTGAACAAAGTGGTAAAACAGTAATGATATGGGTTTTTTCCTCTGAAAAGATTAACATAAACATAAAATTTGAATAGGAATTTGTGATATGAAATGGAGGATTTAGCTTCAGCCACTTGAAAGCACTCCTAAAATAAAAAGAAATAAAAGAAAAGAGAAAAAGGCAAGGTAAACTCAAAAGGACTTGCAAAAAAAGGAGGACATCACTGCCTCCCTTCCACTGACTCACCATAGTCACAGCAACTAAATAAAGTGAGAGCAACAATTCAGATCTTCAAGTTGAGTCTTTGCTTTGGACAACCTGCTCTAGTGGAAGGTGTTCCKGCCCATTACAGGGGTGTGGAATGAGGTGGGTTAAAGGCAAGCCAAATGATTCTGGAATTCTGTGATTTCATATTCTACAGATTATTATTCTGCAGTTTATTTCTTCAATTTATTTCTTCAATATACATGATGATTTAGCTGTCTGTGGTTTGTAATACACATCATTTTTGTGGCAGATTACAATCACAAGGGTTCCATCTGTGGAGCTAAGGAGTGGCAAGAGTCAATGGGCACCTTTCCTAATGCTGACAAAAGAAATACAGAATTCAGCAACTCTCATCATTCAAATCCAGTCTAATTACAGTGCAAAATGTAAATTAATGCAGCATTCTTYTGAGAGTTGCTCACATCTATAGTGATACTCCAGCCCTGGAAGTTGCCCAAGCCTTGAACAAGAGTGAAAAGCAAAGTTTAGAGCAGCAATTGCTCCAACAAAGGGAGAAATTTCCAGGGAGCTTTTGAGTTGGGTTCACTTCAGCTACAACACATCTCTTGTCAGGAGGTAAACAAGTCCTCAAGAAGCCAGGGGCTGGAGAAGAGCTGGAGAAGTGCAGGATGACACATGGATTTGAAGCACTTCAGCAATGAAGACAAACGAGAGTCCTCACTGCTGGCATCTGCCTGCAGAAGCTCATTAACAAACTTTTTACTTTGCAGGAGCCAAAACAAAAACAAAYTGAAGCTAATAAAGCTCGGTTTGGTGAGGTGCACAATGCAGGTTTCCAGTATTCTGAACTCCTGTTCTGACTTTCTCAGGTGTGAGCACTTCAGTGAAATAAATTTGCATTCTTCACACAATCTCAACAGGGTAAGTGCAATTCCCTCACTTTAGGAATAAATTCCATTCAACCTCAGGTTGCATTCAGACACAGAATGTGGATAAACCTTCCACCCCATGTTTCTCTCCTTAAAACCACTGTGTCTCTAAGGAGAGAAGATGAAAAACTGCATTTCATTGCACATAGAACAACGCTGCTTTCTCTCTGCTAAGAGAGACAGAGTGGGAAAAATTATTGTCAGCTTTGTAAACACATAGCAAAGAGAAATTGTGATTGCAGTATTGACTTTCTGGGGGAAAATCCTCTCACCTGTTTTTAGACATGTTTCAAGCAGCTCTTAATGCCAGAGCCACTCATTGGAGCTCCTTTCTAGAGAGTTCTTGTCAATGGAGTAAACTCGGTTCAGGGAGAAATTCATCTATGCAGGTGCAGCAGGTTAATTAAGGCTCAATTCAAATATACTCTAACAACCCCAGGTTGTCTAATTTAGGACTTTGGAAACTAAAAGACAGAGGAGACACTGAAATTCCCAATTTTTCTCTTTGAAAGGGTCAAAATGTGCACCACACAAAGACTTCCTCTCACTGAATGAATTGCATGGAAACCTTAAAGAAAGGATTTAGGGATTCCTGATGGATGGGAGCTCCTCTGCAAAGGTCTAAGGTGGTGACTACAGAGGTGCTGCCAAGGAGAACCTGGACATCCAAGGAATGGGTGGGGATAACCAACACCAGGATCACCTGTCCTTGACTTTCTGAGAAACTCAGAAAACTTTCTGAGAAACAGGAATTCACTAATTCCTGTCAGATTAGCAAATACAAAAATAGGGAAATTCTTGTGAAGAAAGATGTGTCTCATGGGAGACAACACCAATAGAAAGATGTGATGAAGATGTTACACAAACCCATTTTGGTTCAAAGCTGGAGGAGGAAAGTGGCAACAATTATTGTTTATCTTGAAATGCACACCTACACACCTTACAGGACATCCAGAACTCTCATTATACAAATAATTGGGCTTTGCTCCTGCTCTCTGTTAATATTGAATGCTAATTCTTACAGTAAGGATTTTTCTGTGAGCAATGCATACAGAAACCTTGAATATTACAGTATTAAAAARTCCTTGTCACCAAAAAGGACATTGCTGTTGTTAAGAACATAATTATCCTTACTACATTARCACTTAGTGAATGCTACCATTTGTAAGAAAAATATAAATTCAGAGCTTTTAAGAAGATTGGAGAAAACATTTTCTACCTCTGGCAATACACCTCAAACTCATGACCTTGGCTCRGTGACAGGAATGTTTAGAATAATTTTTTTTGGACACTGTAGGTTCAACAGTGGCTCCAGTAAAGAGAGATTAAGCAGGATAAAATAACCCCCAGATGTTCATTAATACATTTATTTTCCTTGTGGGTTGTAAAAAGTTCTTTCTTCCCCAAAGACAAAATGAGAACAAACCTGAACCTCAATTTATTCCACTTCTTTACTAATGGAATATTAATTTTTGTTTTTCACGGGGCTGTTTGGGAGGTTCGGGTTTAATATATTGAAATTGCAGCTGCATATATTTGAATTATTTATGCAGCCAGACACGTAGGCTGTGATTAAGCTTCTTATTTGGTTGTAACGCAAGGTTCATTTTTTTGGCTGGCTGATTTAGTGTGAGGAAACCTTCCCCACGTCTCTGCTTCACAATGAGTGGCTCTTGGCAGACAGAAATGGCAGGTTTACCCTCCAGATGGGAGCAATAACAAATCAGACCTTTGGTTGTTCCGTTTATCCCACTGCACATGTGACAAGGGATGTGAGCGTTGCTCTCTGCTGACTCTGCCTGTTCTCAAATGCTCGATTCTGTCGAGGCGTTTTTTCACAGATTGATTTTGGGGCCATAAAAAATGCAGCTCAGCACCTCTGAAACMAGCTCAGAAAAACTTCCCAGTTCCAGTTTGCAACTTTGCCATAAATCTACTGAAGATAAAATAATGTTTTGATTTCCCAGGTTGCACTTTTGTGGTGAATTTCTTTATAATCACGGGAGACTCGGTCAATACTGTGGAATCATGAAACRGTTTGGGTTGGGAGGGACCTCAAAGCTCATCCCATTCCACCCCCTGTCACAGGCAGGGACAGATTCCTCTACCCCAGGTTGCTCCAAGCTCCATCCAGYCTGTCCTTGGACAYSTCCAGAGATGCAGATTTCTCTGTTRACCCAGCATATTTGAGAGAAGGAATTTGGCCTGGGATGGGGAGCTCCACATCTCCGTGGGWGGGTCACACCAGGGACACCTCTCTGTCCTCTTTCCCCTCTCCATCCACACAGGGCTGTGGTTAATTCTGTGTGACAGGTTCCCCTGTTGTGACCATTCTTGGATCAAAACCAAGCATGAGGAGTCTGCTGAGAGCTTTCAMGCTTCCACTTGGCCAAAATATTCTTTTGAGCTGCCAGTGCCACCACTGCCAAGTTCAGCCAGAGCTCTAGTCAGTGCCACCCCTGCAGCTGACCTCTATGAACTGTCTGTTGTGATGAGAAATCACTGATGAGAAGTCATTTGGAAGGCTTCAAACAGGGAAATTAAAGAAAAAAGATGCCTGGTTCACACCATGTAGGAGTGTTGCCACTGCTACTAAAAAAMCCTTAAAATTTGCACCAAATTTGCAAGACCTTAGGAGTGAAGACTCTTAAACTCACTCTTTCTGAACTTTTCTTATCCTGAAAAAAACTTCATTTTGGTGTACCTGTGAGAGAAATTCCCCAAACTGCTCAATGTTCTGTGGCGGCTTTATTTTACTTTTGTAGCCACGTTTTTACTCAGGCAGCAGAAAAGCAAACCCAAGAAACACCAAGGGGTTTATAACAATTTCACTACKCAGATGATCAATTTGAGTGTCTGAAAATGGTCACTGGCACTTTGTGGACACAATTTCAATTGTTCACAGGATTGTCTAGGGGGTTAAATCCAATCTGCAAACCTGGTGTCATGGTAGCAGGGTCACAACRTACCRATGTCATCCTGKTTTTTCATGGAGTSCCAGAATATTTTGRGTTGGAAAAGACCTTCAAGACCATCCAATTCCAACTCCCTCCATGGGCAGGGGGTTGGAACTGAAAGACCCTGAAGGTCCTTTCCAACTAAAACCATTCTAAGAATCTATGATTCCAGGATGGCAGGTGGGATTTTGAGTTCCCACACACAATCCTTCTGTGCTGGAGTTACCACACACAATCCTTCTGTGTGTGCCATGGGGCTGAAGGATTCTGATCTGTCCTGAAATGAAATTATCTGGTACAGAAGATGATTTGCTCATTGGTTGGGCACAGCTTAATCCTATTTAGCACAAGGACAGGCTGCACAGCCAAATTGCCYGTGGCTTTTCCAAAGAGCAAACTCCTCAGTGGCAATCGGGGAAGGAACTAAATCCCAATGGGTGGAAACAAGCCAGGGGTCCCTAAATCACCCTCTGATTGAGGATRTAACCTCAGACAATTTTTGCTTTCCACCAAATTATTTATTTACCAAACAGAATGACCTGAACTCTGGCAGTGATAGCTCAGGCGCCAGATCTGTGATGAAGCCATGACCGGTGAGAGAGGCATAAGACCCAGCTGCTTTCCCTGCCCTCCCAGGCTGTTTTTTTCACTGCAAATGTGGCACCTGGGGGATTTTCCTGCCAGGAAGGACCAGCAAACCCATCCTGTRGTGTGTGCTGCAGCTTTGCCCTTTGCTGCAGGCTGTGCTGGAGTCCTTGTACCGGGAGCTGCTCCATTGGGATGTCCCCGAGGGTTGTGCTGCCCTTTTTGCACCCTGGAATTTAAAAGCACGTGGTGAGAGTTGTCTGCTCACCCAGCCTGGCCCGTGTGGGAGCTGGGAGACATTAAAATTCACAGGAGATGCTCTCTCCTTGATCAGAAGGTGCAGTGCCTTGGCAGGGAGCCCAAAAGGAGGAGGAGGGCCTGGCAGCTGTTGGAGACACTTGAAAAAGAGATCAAAGCATCTGAACTCATTGTCCTCGCATTCCTTATTTTCACAGCACCCCAGAATGAAGAGGGAACTTTCTTTGTCTTCCCTGTGAATGATACCTCAAACAGCTGTTCCTAACCGCAGGAATGATACTCAATGTCTCTTCCAACACAGACTGCTGCCTTTTTCAACCTAGAAATGAAACTTCAGATGATTTCAGTATAAGAGGTGATATAAAAGCGGCTCCTTATTGGCCCTCCAGGGGCAGCCATGGAAGAACATCCACAAAGGCCCCTCTACAGAGGTGAGTAGAGTTTGATAGGCTTTAAGAAATCTGCATAATTGATAAAAAGCACCAATTAGGAGGACAAGTGGTGCTGCAATTTCCCCCAGGTCGAGCCCCTTCTCTGGAGCTCCCCACCCTTGGTCCCAACTGTCCTTGGTTATGAAAATGTGTCTCACAGCCCTTGTTCTCAGCCTTGGTTCCCAGGAAGAACCAGGATATGATGGGATCTTGTGCCCCCAGGGCTTGGTGCTCTGGAATGGGTTTGGTTTTCCAGCTGGAGAAAAGGGGAGGGAAAAGTCCTGGGAAGGTTACAAATATATAAAAGGAAAAGGCAAAAATCATTTGAGCATCAAAAGCACTCCATAATTCTATGAATTCCTCTTTTACTCTGTGCTTTGCCCACTCTGTGGGGGTGACACAGCAGCAGCAGCAGGTTGGGATGTGGTTCAGGTGACCTTTTTCCTTGTCTCTGCACCAGCCAGTTCCCCTCTGTGTAAGAGGAGCGGCTGCATTCCTGCCCTCCCTCACAGATCCTGTGTGATTTCTAGTTTGGCAGCTCTGGGCTCCATCCCTGCACGAAACCCGAGGAGCAGCTGAGCACTGGTAGAGAAACAATAAATAGAAAATCAAGGGTTTTTACTCAAGTCCTGCAGATACTTCTCCAAAACATCTTCTGCTATGCTGGCAAAGAGTCTCTCTTTGTCCATGGACAGTCTCATGGACTTGTGTCACATTTGCAAGGGGAAATGGCTTTAAATTTGAGGAGAGTAGGTTTAGATGAGATATTGGGAAGAAATTCTTCCCGTGAGGGTGGGGAGGCCCTGGCACAGGGTGCCCAGAGAAGCTGTGGCTGCCCCTGGATCCCTGGCAGTGTCCAAGGCCAGGCTGGACATGGGGCTTGGAGCAGCCTGGGATAGTGGAAGGTCCTTGCCCTTAGTAGGGGTGGAATGAGATGAAATTTAAGGTCTTTTCCAACTCAAACATCTCTGTGACTCCATGAAAAACCAGAATGACATTGGTACATTGCCCTGTAACACCAGGCTTGCAGATTGGGTTTAACCCCTAGACATGCCTGTGAACAATTAAAATTACGTCCACAACTCCCACAGAACATTTCCAGACACTCAAATTGATCATGTGTGCAGTGATATTGTTCTAACACTCCTTGGTGTGCATTGTGCATGGGCTAAATAAAAATTTCGCAAAGAATTTCTGGGAGTGTCTCATGGGGGATGTAGTGTGGGTCATTCCCGATGAACATTTTGCATGGAACATAATTTTTTGGAAAATCAGATTTTAATAAAACAGCCGTGGGCCATTACAGCAGGCCTCAATACTAGAGAGGGATCCCAAACTAATTTCACTGTGGCAGTGGCTGCATCCTTAGTGTTTATTCCATTTTTTGTTCTGGGTCCTTTGCATTGTCAGGCCATATAGGTCACAAGGATGTTGTCTGGGCAGTGGGATGGCATAAAGAGCAGCCCTGAGCTGGCTTTGTGTGGCTGCAATGCCACCAAAATAAGTCATGAGGAAGAAACCTGACCTTGGGGCAGCCCCTGCTCTCCGTGGATTATGATTTTCTTCTTTCTCCCCCCTAATTTTTCATAAATGGGCATTAAAGTTCATGTATTGTCACATACAGGAYTGATGAGGTGACTGTGGATGTCCTCCTAGTACAGCTCAGAATTGATAGGATATTTATTTATATGTTTTATTCATAAGAAATACATCTATATTTATATTCCATATATTAGAAATACATCTAGATTTATGYTTATTTTATATTTCTATTTAAATTGATGCTTAGATATTTATATTTCTATTATCTACTTTTAGGACCAGATATTTCCCCAGCCCAGCGATCCCAGCTCTGCTCAGCCTTGCAGGCAGAGCAGTGACTCATTCCAGCCCTCTGTAATTCCTCTTTCTGTGAGTCCCTCTTCAAGGCAGACAAATCATGTAAATGAATTGGTCTGGTTTGTAACTTGTTTATTGGGATTTCACCTCGGGGGCAGCATGAGCAGTCAGATGTGAGAGTATTTTTTCCTTATCCTTCTCTGTAGGATTTCCCAAGTCCCATTGGTGTCGTCCAACTTTTGCAGGTTTGGCTTTGCAGTTTTAAAAATCCTTTTGGGATGCAGCAGATTCAGTGGSTAATTCCTTAAAGGTAATAAAAGAGATGGAAAAAGCAGAAATGCCACCCTGAGGTATCAATCACCTCTCAGGCTCTGATCCCTCTTCTGCAGCAGGGCTGGAATCCCTCAAAAAAACAAATTGCAAGATTAAGGAAGGAAAAGCTGCCGCTGCCGTTGGAACTCACTCAACCCTTCTAGAAACACATCCCCTACAAAAACAGGTTCAAGAGGAAAAATAGGATGGAAAAGCATGTCTAGCCCAATTTGTGAGAAAAAAAGAGAGGAAAATGAGGTGAGAGTAATGTAAGTAGCGATATCTTAATATTTATGAAAACATTTGGGACATATTTATAGTCTTGAATTTAGGCAGCTTTGTGGGGCCAGTTTCTTCTCTCCACTTAGGGCAGAGAAATAGACCCAGATCCGGGTAGTGGTTCAGCTCAGGAATAATTAAGGTTCTCTGCAGTGTTTGCTGGTACTGCCCCTTTTCTGCTCTCAGCCTTTCATGGCCAAAATAATTTTTGTCAGAGGGGAAGAAATGGGTTTTTCACTGGTAAAAGTGGAATACTGAGTGTCTGGGGAGAAACTGGGAATGTTTATTTTCTCCTGTGTCTTAAAACCAGTCAGGCTTGAGTGCCTCTACTCCAGGTAAACACTCTGTGTTCTGTGACTGGGTCAATAAACGAGATTTTTCAGGTGGATTAGGTGCTAATYAATAATGAAGCAGCATTAAACTGGCCTCATCCAGTCACTTGTAAGTCCACAAATGTTTTTTATGAAAGTACACTTCCCTCTTGAATATACCTTAAAGGCTGTGTCAGCTCAATGAGGGCTTCATCTGTAAGTCAGAGAAATAAAGTGAAAAAGTTATTTAGAGCTCAGGAGGAGGTGGGGAAAGCTGGATGAGGTGAAGTCTGGCACAGATGTTGCCAACACTCACACCAAAGTTGCAGAAAACGAGAAAGACCTCCATGAAATCTCTGTGTTCCTTCAGTGCTGGAAAATTCCTTTGTGAACCAGTGTTAGTCACAGCTCTAGACTCTTCTGGAACAATRATCTTCAGTCCCAAGAGGATGATTTCTGAGGCACAAGAAGCTTTTCCTCCTCAGGTGTGAGGATCCAGTCCAGAGGCATTGGAKAAAATTTCCACCTTTTTACTGCCATTCTCTGTAAGATAATGAAGATATGAGATTTAGCAGTGACACTTCTTGCTCTATTTACGGTTTCATTCATTGAATTCAGGACATTAATTTTTCCTTGAGTGAGCCCCCAGCAAGAGATACCCCAGAAACTGCTTGCTCAAAAAAAGAGAGAAAGTCCAAAACCTCCCTTGATATTTTTCTTTTACTCCAATATTTACAATAATTAATCAGCTTCCATCTGACTGTCAAGCTCTAAGCRTGGCAGTGAAGTCACACCAGGGCATTCAGATTGCTTACTGCAGGTTTTAGACCAGGATCAAGATTTTAATCTCACAAGGCCTTTATCCACGGAGACACTTCCCAAATTCCTTCCTAGCTGTGTTTCCACAGGAAGCCCAAGCCAGCAGACAGTTTCTCAGCACACCAAATTTACCAAGCTGGGCAAGAATGGGAGCTAACTGAAAACCTCACAGAATCATAGAATTTCTGAGGTCAGAAAAGACCTCAAAGATCAAATCCAGAAGGCAAATGTTTATCTTGTAGTTTGAGTGTGTTGCCATCAGCAGAACAAATGCTTTTACAACAACCTTCTCCATGGAATTTGGAGCAAGTTTCCATGGCAAATTACTGTGTCCTGCAGGTAACAAGCTGATTTTGAATGAGGCAGCTAAAACACCTCTGCCTGGAGCAGCCTGGGGTTTTATTGGCACCTGGCTGTAGCCAGCAGGGGTTAAACATCAGCTGAGCACTCATTCTGATGACCCCAATTTCAGGATAAATGAACAAATCTGATGTGCTGRGAACCAGCYCCGAATCATTTTTCAAGGATCTCCTCAACAGTTTTCTGTCAGATGGAGGAATTAGAGCAACAAAGAAACATCACAAGAGGTCAAAGGTTACCCAGAGGTCACAGGTAGGAATTAAAACTGCACCTCTGCCACCCCAATACAACCACAGCAGCCACTGGGCTTCCCAGTTATGAGGCAGGAGCAGTCTTGGAGGGACCTRAAGAGCCTCTCTGTTGGCCTCATTAGGATTTGGATCAAATAGAGAGGCTAATTTTTCTCTGTTCCCCCGTGGAGCTGTGCTCTGAAATGATTTATGCAAATGAGGTGCATCTATTAAATTCTCAACGCTGCAGGCATCAATATGAGAGTGTTGGAAACAGTTCTGTATTCAAGAAACCTGAGCAAAACCCTGATTTGCCCCTGAAAAAAAAAAAAAAAGAATGCTAAAGGAGCTGGGAAAAAAAAGCTGATTCTTTTAAGAACATATTGAAAGAAAGGCAGAATAATTTTTTGTGTATCCGTGGCCTCTATTATTCACTGGAAAAGGTCTCATCTTTTGTGCCTTTGTAAATATCCTGCTGTCCATGATTATGCATTGTCATGACTCTTTTGTGATGGAATAACCAATCCAGCTGCTCTGGAATTAAACTGAATTTTGCAATCGAATTTTCATCTCTTGCTCCTTCCTCAGGGAATCAGCCCCATGGGAAATGATCCCCCGAGTCAATCCCTGACGGTTTGACAGCCCAGCCTTCCAAACCTGGAAGGATTTGAATTCATACCTGCTTCTCACCTGCAGGCAGTGTGCCCATGGCCATGGCCACCACTTTGGAATCCTGGAATCTCTGAGGTTGGAAAAGACCTTGTCAAGTCCAGCAATCAACCCCAAACCACCACCATGTACATCCTCAAGTCCCACATTTCTGAATCTTTGAAATCCCTCCRGGGATGRTGACTCTACCACTTCCCTGCCCAGCCTGTTCCAATGCCTGACAACCCTTTCAGTGAAGAATTTTTCCCTGATACCCAATCCAAACCTTCTCAGGCATATCTTGAGGCTATTCTTCTCATCTGTGCCTTGTTCCCTTGAAGGAGAGACTTTTGAGAGCCAGCTTGGTTCAGGTGACCACCCAGAAGAGTCTGTTTCCTCTTGAGATGTTTCCAGGTACCCCTCAGCCTCCAAATATTGCTCCAGAAGGACACAGGTCTCTCACTGAACCTTCAGCATAACTTCCATCCTCTCATGGATGGTTTGGATCCTTTCAGCCACAAATTCTGAAGGTCTCGAAGGAGATGAGAAAACAAAACTATTATTTGTTCATATTTAATTTACAGAAGAATTTATTAATGATTCAATTTGGCAATTACATTAAGTGTAGACACTGAAATAAAGGTCAACACCAGATTTCTCCAAAATGTGTTCTGTGCTGTCCAATCCTTCTTTTCCAAGTTACAAAGCCCTGCTTTTTCTCAGGTTGGTGCACGAAGAAGTCTGACCTGAGAAAAAACRGGAGAAATTCCCCAGAAACATCTTTAGCAGCACCAAACTCAGCCACAGGCTCACCCAAAATCCGCTAAACTCTCAGAAAGGCTTTTGCTGCAGTTTTGGCCCAGCAAAATCAGACACCAGCACTTTCCCTGTCCTTATCCAGGCATCCTTAGGAGCCACCATGGGTCAGGGATCCTTTCCTGTTTCCCTAAAGGAAATCCACTGTGCCCAACTCGAAAATTCACACCCCCAACTGCCCAGATTAGGATTACATCCATGYTGGCATCATGGCTTTAAAAACCCCCCATTCCTGACCCAATTACAAACACAGTGATATCAGCAAAATTCTTTTTTTAAGGTCTAAAGTCCCTTGACCCTGGAAACGACAGGGAATGTAGAACCTTAAAAAAGGTTTGCAGTTATCTCTGGCAGGCAGACTTACTTTTCCTTCTAATTTCCTCCCCTCCCAGACTTACTTTTCCTCCTAATTTCAACAGGAGAAAATTCAGTTTTCAGCAGGGGAAAAGCAAGTTTAGAGCTGCATCTTCAACTAGAAGTTTCTAGCACCTAAAGAAAAATATGCAGCTTTCCCATATAAATGCAGCARCACAAGTCAAAGAGGGGGAAAAAAACACTCCTTTTGTTTAATAAATATATGGAAAAATATGAAGTTCTACTTATGCAGTAGCTTTTCATCAGCTGCAGCCCACGGCCTCTCACAACACTTTATTAACAGAGCTCCAAGAGTGTTGCTTTCTCAGCTTGTGCATAATTCAGACAGAAAGAAATAATTTCAGGATAAAACAAATCCCATTCTTAAAAAAAAAAAAATAAAACCACCACAAAGTAATAAATGGTGCAGAAGCATTGTTTGGAGGTAAATAATACTCTCAATCTCGGTTTCAAATGTTTTCTTTAAGGGATTCTTTAGTAAAGGGCTTTTTGCTCAAATGRCACCATTGAAATTCAAAATTCCATTCAAATCTTCGAGGTGAAAGATTTAAGTCTGAAAAGCAGGGAAAGGGGCAATACAAATGCTTTTCGAAATTGCTATTTGTCTCATTTCTACACAAATAAATGGGCAATACCAGTAATAAACATTCWTGTTTATTATTAAACCAGAAGAATAAACTTTCTGGCCTCTAAATCTGAATGTTTCCCATGGAAAAAAAGTTGTATCTGCAAAATGTTGCCCAGTTCTTCATTACACTGTTCCCTGCACAGGAATATTTGCAGAAAATACACTTTTTTAACGTCCAGCATGCAGAGCTTCAGAAGAACAGTTTTTCTGAGCAAACTGGGTGATTCAGAACTGGAAATGGAGCACAAATGTACTCCACAAAAAATAAAAATAAAAATTAAAAAAACAAAAAACCCAAAAATCTTGACATTTCTGCAAAAAGATGTTTTCAATATTATCTCTGCTTAGAAGAGAGGATTTCCAAGCTGCAGCCAATGTTGCAGCAGCCAGCAGCCTGGTCTTTACTCTTGTGGTCCTTAGTGTAATGATTTGAGGGAGAACTCAGGCAAATGCCCATTTTCCTTCTGAGAAGTGGCTTTTTTGGGGCAATGGGTGTTAGAAATCCAGTTTCTGGAGTGGTGTCTGAGAGGAGGAATTTCTCCTGCTCTGTGCTGTGTGCTCTGTGTTTGTCTCTTTTGATTCTGTCAGGGAGGCCACTATCAATTAACACATTTTTGGCATTTCCAAGTGCAAAACTTCCATGTCCTCCACTCTGGGTCACCCAAACTGGACAGAAATCCTGGATAAATTACAGAATCCCAGWATGATGCGGGTGGGAAGGGATCTTAAAGATGATCTCATTCCACCCCTTACCATGGGCAGRGACACCTTCCACTATTCCAGGTCGCTCCAAACCCCACCAGTGCCAAGAACAGAGGGACAATCTCTGCCCTGGTCCTGCTGGCCCAACTATTGGTCATCCAAGCCAGGTCCCAGTGGCCACCTGGGCACACCTGAGCTCCTGTTCAGCCCCAGGACCTTTTCCATGTTTAAACCCCTAGCAGAGCCAAGGGGTTGTTGGATAAACTTTTACCCCTTCTCTTTCCGGTCTGTCCACACAGCAGATGGACAAATGCCCCTTCATGGTGCACCCRTGGCCCTGAGGGTCTGAGACACTTTTGGTCAGCAGGAGCTGGAGCTGAGCATTCATTCAGTTTCAGGACAAATGAACAAATCTGATGTGCTGGGAACCAGCCCCAAATCATTTTCCAAGAATCTCCAAGTTCTCTCCTYTATCAGAGGAACTGGAGCCATAAAGATTCTCCAGCTTTAGCATYCTCCAGCCACACCAGTTGTGCACAGCACTGACATCAAATTATGTGAATTTGCAGCTGTCAGCTCTTCCCAGAACTGGTTTCTCAAGCCTGGGGTTAAAATCTATCTCCCCTTTGCACGAATAATTTTGACTCTGCATATTTCTACCATTGTTACTTTTCTGGCCCAGAAGAGGTTAAATGGTTCTCTTTGCTGATGGTAAGAGCAGCTCAGTCTATAGCTGAGATTGATTGTTTGGTTAATTATATGCTGGCACTCCAAGCCTGACACATTTTCCAGATATATTTCTGCCTTTTTATATGCACACACACGTGTGGAGATGGATACAGAGACAGATATATTTTAGTTTTTTCAAGTTCAGCACCAAACTGCAGCAGAAACGACCCTGGCCAGGTTTGAAATTCAAAAYACTGTGAGCTTCTGAAATAATTCCTTCCATATAACCCCCTCTCCTGGCTCCTTCTCACCCCCTCCTCAGGAAGTTACAAAGGAAATATTAATTAGCTGCAGCATCAGTGCTCTGTGCTGCTCTGCACCGACAGATCCTGTGCAGGAATTGGGTCACGCTCACAGATGCTCAGAATAACCAATGCATTGTGGTTTGCCTGCAGCTCTGCCAGAAGAAGGGGAATCTCACAGAAAAGGAGGATCCATCAGGGCTCCTTGCAGCTTGAAAGGTGCTTGAGTAGAGCTCTTTGCCAGCTTTAAAGGTTTGCAAGGATTTGCATGAAATCTCCCAATATATGGCTGGTGGAAAAATAATTTTGCCCTTTTTCCAGGACTGAAGGATGACAAAAAAGTTCATAAAGGTAACACTGTGGGGGAAGGACTTTTCATGAGGGCGTGGARTGASAGRATGAGGAGKAATGGCCTTAGGCTGAGGGAARGCTGGTTTGGAGTARATATTGGGAAGAAATTCTTCCCTGAGACCCTGGACAGCTGCYYAGAGRAGCTGTGGCTGCCCCTGGAWCCCTGRAAGTGTCCAAGGCAGGGCTGGATGRGGCTTGGAGGACCCTGGGACAATGRAAAGTGTCCYTGACCATGGCAGGGTGTGGAACTGGGTGATYTTTAAGGTCCTTTCCCACCAAAACCATTSTGCAGTTCTATGATTCTGTGATGTTYCTCTGCCACATGTGTCCACTCTTCACAACCTTCATCATCTCCAAAACCAAAACTGAAGGGTTTTCTTCAGAAGAAATGTGTTGGCATTGTTAAGAAACTCACAGGCTGCAGAGCTGTGCTGGTTGTTATCTCCAGGGTTTGGGACTGGATTTTCAGAATTAAGGCATTTTCAGGTTAGGATGATGGACATTTCTGTTGGCCATACCTGAACATGTGGCTCTTCACACCATGCTCATGTTTTCTCTTCTTTCCAGACATTAAGGAACAAAAATCCTACACGGTGCTGCCCCACTGACTACAGGGGGAGCATTGGGACTATTGCAGGATGGGCTGGATGAGTTCTGGGATGAGCAGAGGATGGCCTGTACTGTCATGAAATAATAAAGGCTATCCAGGCATCTTTAGAAAGGAGATATGGACAAGCAGGTGACATCTGTTCCTGGTAACAGCTCTGCAGAGCCTTGAAATTACACAAACAGGAAACTGGGCCATTTATCCCATCCCAGGGAGACACCAAAACACCTCATGTAAAAAGATATAAATGGGGTTCCCCCTTCTGTTCTTCCAGGATAATAATTTGGCCAAATTCTGCACTTGTCCAGAGGTGAAATTACAAAATTCTGGAGGTGCCCTCTGTCCTAGGCTCACAMCACTCCACACATCCTGCCACTCAGAATTATCCAGCCCTGAGCAGCTCACTGTGTGGAGTTTTGAAATTGTTGTTTGACCTTTTTACAGAAGAGGAACGTGATAGTTTGAACACCATAAGGATATTAAATAATTCTCAAGAGTTCTTGTAGGTAGCTTGGAGGAGAGGGGGAGGACAAAGGATTGAGTCTCTGAAGGAAAAATATAAAGAGTATAATTATTAAATAATTTCCAATAGAAGGCTCCCAAAGTCTGGAGGTGATGGGAATAACAAATCCAAACACCAGATCAGTCCCAGAATGAGCAATTCCATCCTGTCAGTGTCACAAAGTGAACAATGGGATAACTTCATCCCAGCTCCCAAGGGGATAAATGCAGGGACAGCACCACAGGGACACATCCTGCAAGCACTGCACAGCACAGCAAACCTGAGAGCAGATAAAMAAAATTTGGGACCACAGATTTTTAAACTGAATATTTATGACAAATACTTTCTCATGGCTTCTCAGCCTTGCTGGAAATTTCTTGAGTTATGGTGAGCATGGTTCAGCAAGAACCAGAAATCTGTGTGGTACCAACATTATCCTCACACTAAATCCAAAACACAGAGCTGTGCCAGCTGCTAGGGAAGAAATGAAAAAACCTACCCCAGCCAAAAGCAGGACACAAAACAGTGAACCCCACCTTCCTCTTAATTTTCGTGGACTTCCCTTGCCCAAGCTGTTCAATCTTTATTGTTTCCAGTGCAAGAGGGACGCGGCTTTGTTTCTGGTGTGTGATTTCACAGAGGCAGCGGGGTCCCTGACCCCAGAGCAAGGATCCCCAGTGCTCCAAAGGCCTGACCCTGCAGGCACACAGATCTCAGCTTCAAAGAGCAGCTCGCTGTTATCTGCACAGCAGCCRGGGCCGGGGCAGAGTTTGAAGGTGCCCACCAAAGACACTCGAGCCTTAACCCAAGATTTAAAAAAAAAAATAAACACCCTCCTGAGATGTCTTCTCTCTGCTGATCAAAGTCAGAGCAGGTGCTGGRTGTATTTGGGAAAATCCCAGAGCTGGGCTCACTTCAGACACGCTCCAGCTTTTAACAAAGCAGGGGATTCATGGGGGTTTATCCACAGCTCAGCACAAAGGCAGGATCCCCTCCAGGAGATCAGCCTTAGCTCAGCTGGAGGTGAAAAGGAGCTTTGGGGTAGAACTACAAAGTCCTGCTAAGAGGGGACCTCCTGGAGGCGCGTGGAGCTTGAACAACCCCAGAAACCATCTGGGACTTGCTCAGGTTGGTTATATTTTCATTCYCAGAGCAGCAAGCAGCTCAGACAGAGCTGAGTGTGAAACCCTCCAGAATCCTCACATTCTTTCAGACTTGARAGATYCCCAYACCACAGCTCCWACRGGACATACCTTCCAAAATGTGTTAYTGGGARGWAACCCAGGTGACCAAGGGAAGAGATGYGAGATGCATACCGCACAGTTTTAACCATAATGGCTTTAAGCYGAAGGAAGTGGATTTAGATTGGATATCACARAGATATTCCTCCCTGTGAGGGTGGGGARGCCCTGGCACAGGGTGCCCAGAGAAGCTGTGGCTGCCCCTGGATCCCTGGMAGTGTCCAAGGYCAGGYTGGACAGGGCTTGGAGCAYCCTGGGAYAGTRGAAGGTGTCCCTRCCATGGCAGGGGGTGACACTGGATGATCTTTGAGGTCCCTTCCACCCCAAACCATTCCATGATTCTGTGATTCAAWCCCTCTTTCTCAAGCCCCTCTGTGCCTTCCCATCACTGCTGGCCCCAGGGGCAGCTCAGCTGTGCTCTCATGGCYCAGGCTGAGATTTCTCCCTTTCTCCCATTCCCCTCCTGCCCAGGCCTGCGGGGAGAAATGACCTGAAAACTTTGTCCTGGCAGGAGGAACAGGGGGAAGCTTGAACCAGATATTCCATCCCTGCTGAGAGACATTCCCAGCCCCTTGGGCAGCTTCCTCCTGAGGGAGCTGTGCCCAGGATGAGGCCAGGATCAGGGCAGAGACTCTTTTATCTGCTTTGCCCCGCAGAGCTGATGTTGTGGGGTCAGGCAGAGCCTCAAGGTGAAGGTTTGATGTCTGGCTGTGCCCAGTGCAGCTCCCAGCACCTCCCAACTCCCTCTAACACTGACCTCCAGCTCTTCAAGGATACTGGGACCTGCCAGGAGTTTGGCACAGTCACYGTGAGCAAAACCCTGTTCTCCAAACCTCTTATCCACACCTGAGAAGGCTGCCAGGACCCTCCCTGGAGCTCAGCTGGTGCTCATGCGCCCCACCCTCCATCCACATCATAAAAAGCAGGGAGGGGAGGAAAAATAGCAAAACCATTGCTCCTCTCTTGTCCAGATTTTCCTGAAGCTGCCAAAAAGTAGGGCAGCCACAGGCACATCATCTGCATGCATAACCTCTGCTGTCAGTCTGAAAAAAAAAAAATTAAAAAGAAATTAAAAAAAAAAATCAGAAAGGCAGATACAAATGCTGCAAATTTCTCAGGAAAAGGAGATGGATTTATCCCCACAAGTTCCTGCACACGAGGACAGCACCTGCAGCACAGGAATTCCCTGTGTGCCATCGGATCCTGCTGCTCCTGCCCGTGAAATCCGGGTGCCTGCAGCTTCCCACTGCAGTTTCCTGGGTTTGGAGAATAAAACTCCAGGGGAAAGAGCAGAAGCTGCTGCCTTCTGCATGCTAATCAGCACAGAACGTATGCCTGAAATGCTGTGTATCAGACATGCAGCAGCCTCCAAGAAACTGGAGTGTTTGGGATATTTTGGAGCTGTTTTCTTACTCCTTTCACCGTTTATTGCTTCACACAGCCACAGCAGCAGCCTCACTTTTATAAGGATAAGGCACAAGGCCTGAGTTTACAACTGCTTTTGTAAAGTGTCCTTAAATCCCAAAATGCCCCAGAGCATCTCCCAGGGCCGTTTTCCCCCCAATTTGCCCCTTTATTAAAGGTGGGGAATTAACCCATTAGACATACAAAGTCAAAGACCACGTGTGRTAGAACAGCACACACACAAAAATTGGGGAGCAAAAGGGATCTGTAACAAATTGAGTTCACCTAATTTTGTATTTTTTTATCTTCATTTGTGTATGTGTATATATTTATCAGTTTCTATCCCAAAAAAAGAGGGAATTTTTTTTTTTTTTTTTTTTTTTTTTTTTTTTTTTTTTTGTTTTTTTTTTTTTTTTTTTTTTTTTTTTTTTTCCTTAGAAAGCAAATATCTAGATAGCAACTTCCAGCTAGAGCTCTGGAAATCTACAGGATTTTCTGGAAATACTTCAAGAGCCATCCAGTATGTGTGCAGTCTGAAAGGACATCAATAAAACATGATCTGCTTCCCTTCAGCTGATAGAGRCTCACAAATAATAAAACTCTTGAGATGTGGGGTCCAACGTTGGCTGAAACAGAAGGAGGAAAACCCCTGAAAATGATGTGGGAGAAGTTAATTTARAAACCCCTGTGGTTTGTTCAGCCTGACACCTGCCCAGAGCACTCCTGGGACAGCAGGGACCCCATGGGAAGGAGACACATACCCAGAAAAACCCACAAAAAAAAAAAGAATGTGCTCCTCATTCCTGTCCTGCCTGCCTTGCACAGTCTGTGATTCCCTCCTGTGCTCGGGCAGGCTCATGGGGTGTTCCACAGAACTGATGCCACCTTGAGAAAATGGAATGAAAGAGATTTGTTGCACAGATTGGACAGTGCAGGTGTGGCAGAAACCTTCAGGAGTGCCCCCCACACCTGGGAATCCATGGATAATGGACCCAGACCTTGGAGGTCTTCAGCCATAAAATTACAGAAKASAATGGTTTGGGTTGGGARAGAACTGAAAGATAATCCTGTTCCAGCCTACAGRGACACCTTCCACCATCCCAGGTTGCTCCAARCYCCTRTGTCCAAYGTGGCCTTGGACAYTGYCAGGGATCCAGGGGCAGCCACAGCTTCTCTGGGCACCCYGTGCCAGGGCMTCCCCACCCTCAAAGGGAAGGATTTCTCCCTAATATTTAATCCAGATTTCCCCTCTTTCTGTGTACACCAATCTCTGTCCCTGACCTCTCCTTCCAGCATGGCCTCTGTCCAATAACCATGAGGATTCTGATTTTCTTCACAGCACTGAGGGRCAAGAATTGACCTGGAGAGATGTAAATTGGCTTCATGTTGTCTGTGGARGAGAGGCTCTCACTGAGGCCATGCTCTGCCCATCACCAGCATGGGGTTTATTAGGATYGGCAGAATATTTATTAATGCATCAGAGCTTCAGAGAGCAAACCACACAGTGGGGTACAAATAAGGTAAAATAGACTCCCTCACTTGACCTCAATAATGTCAGCAGAAAAGGGTCAGCAAGGGGTGAAAGGTTCAGGAGTGRAAACCGAGCCACAGATTTTCCTTGGCTACAGATCAGAAAATGGAATCAAATAAATGATTAACAGCTTGGCTTTCACAAACTGAGATATCTYGGTGCTGTAAAGAGTTACAGGGATTTGCTGCCCAGAGGTGAAGGTTGTGTGCTGTCAGTAACACCCAAATGCCTTCAATAGCTCAATGGCAGTTTATATTTGTGATGGTAATAAAGGAGGGGCTGTTGCTGTGGCTGTGTCCATGCTCCTACCTGTAAAAAAAAACCCTGATTAAGCTTTAGGAGATTTATTTTCTGTTAATTCTAAAGTATCTTCAAAGAAAGAGTTGAATCTAAATATCCATTTTAAATCTAAGGCTTTGTTTCTTTGGCATTTATTTTCATCTATTTTGTGGTTTTTTTTCATTTCTCTTACAGTACACAGAAATATCACAAGTGGCATAACAGTGTCAGGCAGGAATTCCTGAGCCTTATTTGAATTACACTTTATTTACTAATTAGGATATGTTTAGCATTTTGAGCAAACAT
>NW_026623367.1:808231-811777 GCF_030028575.1 Malurus melanocephalus
CTGGAAATGTGGGGAAATTCAGGGGGGTTCCAGGGTTTCTAACCTAGACAAAAGAGGTGGCTGATATGGAAAATAAGCCAGAACCAATCCAATGAGATTGGAAGAACAAGAATTCTGACACTCCACAAGAAATGGGAAAGAGGATAAGGGAGTGTGCTCATCCATCATTGTGACAGGCAGCACTTTCCATCTGAATGAGCTTTGTGCATTTGTCATAGTAACTGTCCCCAGAATGTGCAGAACACTCCTCAGCCTGGTTCTCTTCGACCCTCASAGTGGGAAACAGAGATAAATGCCCTGATCAACAAAAACTGGAGAGCAAAGGAGACAGGGAAGAGCTCTGCAATCTGTGGGATTGAAAGAGACACAAATGCCTTGGTCCAAGAGGGTGAAAATCATCCATCTGCACCATTCCTGGTGCCAGATCCAYGAGCAGGAGGGAGGAATGATGCACTGAAGGATGGCATGGCTCCTTTCTCCACCATGGGATGCTCCTCAGGGAGCCTTTGGKCTTTTCCTGGYGACAYCATCAGCCTCACTCACCAGGAGCTCATCCCTGGAGATGGGGACAGACACAYGGACACCTCCAAGAGCGGCCACCTAACTCCTTGGAATGCTGCACCAAAAGGGTGCTGATCTGACTCCTATTAGCAAGAAAATATGCTGAACCCACCCCAAATCCAAAGGGAGKTCATTAAAAAGAGRGAGARCAACTTTTTAGATGTGGGGATAGCAATGTGATGACTGGGAGTAATTTTAAATGAAAAGAGGGGACGTTTAGATGATCTGTTGGAGAAGGGGGTGTTTGAGTTTTCCTCCCCACCCTGAGCAARCTGAGCAGAAGAATTCAGAAGCTGGGAGAGGAAGATGAGAACCCTGTTGGTTTAAGGTTGGCACAACTGCCTCGAGCCAGCACTGATGGACAAATTTGAGGGCTTTCTCCAATGTGGACAGGTCTGAAGCAGAGCTCTCTGGCCACTGATGGAAGGCAGGAATCTCCTGCCAGAGGATGCTCTGGAATGGCCATCCAGAGTCAGCAGCACCAGGGCCCCAAAATTTTGAAGTTTTTGGAGTAACTCCCGWGTAGCTCCAGCCCTGCTCTCCCCTCCCAGGTACTCCCGTGCTCAGCGAAGGGGTGACTTCTCTTCTTCCTCCCTCTGTGCCTAAACCCTGCTGTCCTCCTCTCTCCCCACCTGCCCCATTGCTCTCCAAACCTTCCTGCATCTCTGTTCTTCATCTTCAGTCCCAAAATTTTCCTGAGCTCCCCCCAGAACAGTCAGTTTCTCAGCATCTCTCCATCTCTGGGTACCTTCTGGAACCATCCAGGCTGGTGTGAGACAGATGTTTCCTTGGTGAAGAGCTCAGCCAGACTCACACTCATATTCCTGTCAGGAACATCACAGCATTCCCTGCCTGGTCTCAGCCTCCACGGTGTCCTAGAGCAGTTTGGTGCTTCTCTCCTAGTGTGGCTCAAACAGCTGTTCCAGACAGCTCCAAGCAGCTCCAGGCAGCTCGAGACAGCTCCAGACAGCTCCAGACGCCTTCAGACAGCTCCAGGAGCTCCAGGCAGCTGCCCTAATGCAAATGTTTTCTCTGTGTAATTTCAGCACCAACACTGCAACATCTCAACATGTCAGAGCTGTGATGTCTCCATCCTCTCAGCTCCGTTTTYGCCCTGACATCTCATCCTGCTGCAATCAAAGGAAGGACCCAGGATGCTTTCCCAGCTTTCCCATTTTTCCCAGCCTCTGGTGCCACTGCTGAGGGGTTTCTGATCACCGTGAGTGATGTTGGCTCAGCACAATCCACTGAATTCTAACACAGTTACCAGGGCACTAACTAAATTGGTTTCATGGCCTCTCCTCCAGGAACAAAATTCCCTCAAGGTGTGCTGAGGCCGTGTGGGACCCCACAGCTTCAAACACTCTGCCACACACCCCCCTGGCAGAAACTGACAGGTTTAATCACATTTTTCTTCCTAAATTGCAGCTTCCGGGTGATGCGGTGACCTAGGGCTGGAAATCTTCTTTACAAAGGCTCTTGATTTATTTTGATTGAGATGGATAAGCCCATCTTGTATCCCCAACAGAGAAGGGCATTTTAGGGTTGATATGCATCACTGCTGGATGTGTCTCTGGTGGTATAATCACAGTTTCCAAATGTACTTTGAACAGCAGGCAGGGAATGGGGATGGGGTCTATTAAAACCCTTTTCTGATTACAGGTCTCAGGGGGGAGCTGCTTGCAGCTTATTCAGCATTTTGGATCTTTGGTTTCCTCTTTTTCCTTTTCCCAATTTTATCTCCACTAATGGGAAAATCAGGATAAAAAGAGGACAGGGCAGAAAGAACATGAACCTCATGCCTCCATCCCCGGATGGGTGAGCAACCTTCATTGCTGCGTTCATCAGGTTTTGGCTTTTTTTGTGGATGCAGAATGTGTTTCTACATAATCAATTATTACAGAAATTCTCTCGGATGAGTCCCTCACTTGTTCCGGGGGTATTTTCATTTGCCAAGCTGAAAGCCTGGTGTTGGAAATTCAGGAAAACTTCCACCACAGAAYAAAACCCAGTTTGCTGCTGCTCATGCAATTTTCAGTGTCCCAGAGGAGCAGCAGAGAGCTGAGCTCAGCACAAGCTGCCCTGGTTTGTCTAGACGGGTATCAGCACACAAAAGATTAAAGATACAGMGGATATTTTAGATTCTTCCATGTGCTGTGGGCCAAATTCTCTGCAATTATTGCTCTCCTGAAATCCAGGGGGACGTGCAGCTCTGATGGCAGCGGGGAAGGTGAAGGTGGGAACTTCCTTCATGTCTAAAACRCAGATATTGAAGCTGAGATTCTCTCCCCAGTCTCCTGTAGTCAAGAGAGAGAAATGGTCCCATCCAGAGGGGAATGTACTTCACCCTAAAATAAGAACCTGAGGTCAGTCTGACCTTGGGAAGAGCWTACTCAGAGCTACTGGGCATGGAGRGACCCCAGGATGAGGAATCCTGGCACAGGAACTCCTCTGACTTTCAGAAGTGTAAAATTAAGATCAAACCCTCACTCTGAATCACGTCTCTGTCCCTCCTTACCACATCACATGAAAGGACCAGACCCTTCCACATCACTGTGGCCCCACACCTCAGGACTAAGATGAAGGGAGAGGAACTCTCATTTTCCACCTCTGAAGTGAATATCAGGCTCTTTCCCACTCTCCCAGTACTTGAGGCTGAGGGAGAAATCAACACCTGCATGCTGAGGATGGGTGCTCAACTACATCAAGGAAAGCACAAACTGAAGGTTAAAGGGGTAGAAAATTATCTTCCTSGGCAATCTGAGCCTGATTATCCCACCAGATCACCCCACTGAAGCAACTGGAATGTCCCAAGGCCACTCCAATCACAGAACAGAGGATGGAATCCACTGGAGACCTCCGGTGTGGCYTTTCTACCTGACCTCAGGAACAGATTTGTAAGGTTATCTAAACTGCACGAGAAGATGATCTTGGCTGGATCCCATTCAATCCAAAGCAGTTTTTCCCTGCTCTGTGGTTCCAGCA
>NW_026623367.1:812885-828645 GCF_030028575.1 Malurus melanocephalus
GCTGTGAGAACACATGGCTGGGGTTTGTCCAGCTCCTCATCCATGGACTCATCCAATCTCCAACACCCCCMTGATCTTCAGGGAGCAGGGAAGCCTAAGGGAACAATCTTTGCTGTGCCACAGTCAGTTTGTGTTTGTCCCCAGAGGTGTTCGGGCCATTTCTGTGAACATTTCAGCACTCAGACCTGGGTCACACAGCTGGGAAACAGAGCCATCCCCATGASCCTGGGATTTGGGACATCCCTTCTCAGGAACGGAGGAAAAAAGTGGAGAAGAGCAGGTGACACCAACCTGTGATCCACCGTGTTGTTCTCCTAAATGAGCAATTTCCAAACAAAAGGAAGAGGAGYGTTCTTAAAGAGTTTTGATGACATTTTTTGAAAGAACCCATTTCCACCCACACAAATTGTTCATTTGGAAAATTTCCCTAATTGCTCTTTTGTTATCTTAATTCTCCAACTTTGATCAGAGCACTTTGATTCTGATGAAATGTTTTCTTCTGAGGGTTGCCAKCAGCTCAAAACACCGCTCTCCCTAATTAATTACCCTGAGTAATTGCAGAGTCAGGGCAATCTTCCTCCCTGGCACAGSAGGTGTCAAATGGCCTGGTCAGAGCTGAGGTTCAGAGGTCACCATGACTTCCAGGCAGGATAAAAGCAAAATGTGACTCTTTTTTTTGGCTGCTCTTATGGGAAAGGCAGCGAAGATGGACTTGGAAGAGTCAGGAGTCAATTCCAGCTCTTCCCTCAGGCTTTTCCTGAGGTGGGGATGCCTCTCCCTGAGCTCCTCACCCCTCATTAAATCAGTCAAGGGGGCAATTCCCCTCATCCTTAAGAGGACATAAAAAGAGATCAAACKTATTGCTCCCTAAAAGTACCAGCTTCTTCCCCAAATCCATTAGCAGAGCCCAGGGGTATAATTTATTTGTCTAAAATCAGGTTTCTAATGCTATTTGAGAGCCATGGGGCTCTGCCTCTACGTGTTTAGCTGCCACTTCAGTGGGCTCTGAGCACCTTGTACATCCTGCCTGTCCMATACACATATTTAAAATACCTCAGGTTGTGTGAAAAGGTGCTAAACACAGGTTTAGAGCTGATCACAARCTTCTGAAAAACAAAGAAAACCATAATCTTTGTAAGAATATGCTCTAATAAGTGAACTGTTCTAACTTTTAATATTTTCATCCTGTTTCCTCCTGTATTTCTCTGAGACGAATTCTTCTATTTGGCTGTGTTAGATTCAATCTCTGGATTAAAGAGCCCACAGAGCATCCAACCCCTCCGTGTCAGTGCTGTCCCATTAAAGACAGCAACCAATCCCCCTCTGGACAGAGAGTTTGTGAGGTCTCACTGCAAGGACTTCCCAGCTGAGAAATAATTCCCATGGGAAGTAGAAATAGACACAGCAGGACAAAAACAATTTAAATGGGAGTTGTTTCTTAAAGAAAATTCARTCCCAAGCAAAGCAGGTAATTCACGGGACTTGGAATCGCACAAAAARTCTTCTTAAAAACCAATTTCTGGTTCTTCATGGCATCTTTTCCAGAACTAAATGTTGTCCTTGTGTTTAGGAATGRATATCATTCCTCTTCCCTCACATCTGCACAAGGCAAACACTCAAGGTGAGCTCATCAAAGCAGATTTTAGTGCCTTCTACACTGGGAAAGACTCAGCACAGGGAAAGGGAAAGGGAACTTTGCCAATCCAGCCAAATCATTCAGGGCAACACAATTTGTTAAGTCACTGAAGGTTTTTATTACCAAGTTTTYGACCTCTGTGGCTTCCAACAGGAGGAGCAGAGACTTTTATTACAGGTGTGAACTAATGGAGGGAATAATTATGTTAATGAGTGAGGCAAAGAGCTTTGTGAGTCACAGCCAGGGCGGGGAATGAGCTCCTGGACACATCAGGGCACTGGGCAGGAGGGCACAGGCGGCAAATGTGACCAAGGAATGAGGGATCTGCACCAGCACCTGCACCAGGAACTGAGGGACAAATAGTGTTTACTGCTCTGAAAAGGAGAAAGGAAAAAACCTAAAAGTTAAGGATCTAGAGCAACCAGTCTGAACTGTAAAACATTCAGTTTATTGGTTCAAATTCTGAATTTTATCTGAAGRTCACACAGATACTGATCCATGGTTGAATACCTCCCAACTGCCTAAAAAATGTTGTCAGAAAACGARCTGGCCTCTGGAAGTTTCTGCTCCTCGTGGCTGATGTAGGAAAATCCTGGGTGACCAATTTAAAATTAATTATCAGTTATCTTTCTAACACTTGATATTGGACAGAAACCATTCTCCCCCTCTTTTTTTTTTTTCAGTAGGTAAAATAAGATGGGCAGARGGAATGATGGCTCTGTCAGAGGCTGCTTGGACTGCTGAGCTTAGGAGGATGAGCACCTGACTGATTTTCTGACTCACATTTTTCATGTTTGCTTTTGTTTTAATGAMACATTTTTCACTTGAAGCTGTGCCTGCTCATTGCAAGGCTGTTGGRCCAGATCACCTTTAGMGATCCCKTYCAACCCAAATTCTTCCATGATTCTATGCTTCAGCTTCAGAACCGATGCTCAGAGGTCTTCCCTCACTGGACAGCTCCTCCCTCCAAGGAAACCACTCTTCTCCAAAGCAAGCACATTTCAAGAACCCTCTCCTTCCCTCTTTGCCAATAAATAAATCCACAATTAATGGGATCTAAAGGCAGATGAAAATCATTTTTCCCTCAGCCTCACCCTCCTCAGGGTCCACACCAACCCCAGCTGCTGGAGCTGCCAATTCCTCGGGATGTCCACTCCATGCAAACCTTTTCAGTCACCCCCTGCCACCCTCACGAGTCACAGGAGCAGCCCAGAGGGTCCTGCTGCCTCCCCAGACTGACCACAGTGTGCCCTCCCTTCCTGGCACTGCTCAGCTGAAGGGGCTCTCACATCACAGGACTTTAATGAATAGCTCATCTTGCTTTTATTTCACAGAGGATGCTTTCAGGCTGGACCAGACCCCTCTGGAGAACGTTCCATCTGAGGGCAAGGAAAAGCTATATGAGTCACAGGGAAAGGTTTTAAATGAAGGGAAACATTTTTTTTTTTTTCCTGATGGACTAAAAGCTCCACACTCAGCCTATTTTTAGTGCAGCTGGCAGTACATCAGCATCAATATRACTGTGATATTTTAATGGGTGACAAGTTTGGAACGAGCCGTCAGTGCCTGGATAATGGATGTGCTCTTGGCTTGGGCCAATGTGAGCTGTTCTTCACCTCCTCCCTCGCTCCACAATTTCCTCCTGCCCAGAGCTCCCCTGTGACAGGTCACCATCACTCAGCTGATGGATGGCAATTTGTCCGTGGGTCCAGCACAAATGTTCTGCTGTTCAGATCACTGCAATGAAAGCCATTAAATACCCTTAATTAATACCTTTCCTTCTGCCTGTTCAGGCATGGGAATGCAGYAGTGAGCACGCAAAGCAGCTCATTCTTGTGAGCCTTAACAATGGCAGCATGATTGAGATGAATCATTGAAAATCCACAAGTGCAAATCCAAATGTCAATCCTCTCCTCCATCTCAGGCTGTTGACTGAGGTGTGACATTTTRCAAGGGCTYRTGGTGATAGGRTGAGGAGRAATGGTTTTAAACTGAGAGAGGATTGATTTAGAGCAGATGTGAGGAAGGAATTCCTCCCTGTGAGGGTGGGGAGGCCCTGKGACAGCTTCCCAGAGAAGCTGTGGCTGCCCCTGGATCCCTGGCAGTGCCCAAGGCCAGGCTGGACAGGGCTTGGAGCACCCTGGGACAGTGGAARKTGTCCCTGCCATGGCRGGKGTTGGAAYGAGATGAACTTTAAACCCAAACCATTCTGGGAMYCTGGGATTTCACCCACTGATCAGGAAAGCCTCAAAAATCCTTCTAGACACATGATGCCACTGGACAACGCTGGTTACAGAAACACACAGATCTTAACCAAGCTGGCATTGGGGCAGGTTTTAAACTGATTTCTGTACAGAAAATAGAATAGTTTCTATAGCTGTGACGTGCCTTGGCCATCACCTGCTCTCCTGGGAGCTGGGTGCTCCTGGGAGCTGTCTCAGCCCAGCACTCATCTTGGGTGAGGCATCTGAAAAATCCCCGGTGCGTGGATGAGCTGATGGCAAACACTGATCCTCAAGTAAGGAATGGTTTGGAAACGGAGCTGCTGCTCACAGCCCGGGGAGAGAAAAGTTCTCTTCCTGTTGGCACATCAGCTTCAGCTCCAGGTGCTGTAAATCAGATTTAGGAAAACACTAGCTGGCAATCCAGGCAGTTTTATAGGTGCAAAATGTTGTGTGAGGATCTGGTTTAAAGTTCCTGTGTCTGGCAGGAGGAGGAGATCCCTGTCCACAGCTCCACGTGGTGCTCAGGGAGCATCTTCCCAGGGCCAGGAGGATCCAAGCAGCCATGGAACAGTCAGGACATCCCCAGCACTGGGCACAGAGTTCATGTGAGGGGCACAGAGGCTCCTTCTTGTTCCTGAGAGGATCACACTGTGCAGAGGTCCCTGGCCTCCCTCTCCATCAGGGTTTGGGTGCCCCATCCTGTCACTCCAGAGTGACCCAYGGGGACACCCCAGTGCTCAGCATTCACATCTGGAGAAGGCACTGCCATTGCYTCAAGGAAACCCCCTGAGGCAGGAATGACCCTGCAACAGGCAGAGAGCTCCTCCTTCATGATAAATGCTCCTCTTTGAGCAGGATGGATGGGAGCTCTGATTTCCTGGGTGTGAGAAATCRATGGTGATGAAGTCCCTTAAGCTGAAAACAAACACAGTGGGAGGTACAGACTGTCTGGGCAGACACACAGAGGGGCTGAATGAGAAAAAGGGGCTGCAGAGCTTGGTTGTGATGGATTTCAAACATCCTCAGAACTGAAAGGAGGGCTCTGCTGTGTTCACTCTCCAGACAATAACAGCAGGGGCCGAATGACTGAGGTGGGCTTTGGAAACACCTGGGCTTTCAAGTTAAATAAGAAGACAAGATAAATTTAAGAAACTAAAAATTCTGTGGTTCTTGGGGTCGTTGATTGGGACAAGAAGTGACTGTGGCCATGGATTTCAGACTGAGGGGTGTTTTCCTGAAAGTCACCTCAGCACTCTCAGAGATGCTGTTGTGCTGGCCTGTGTCCTTGTGACAGGAATGGCCCTCAAAGCCACCAACTCCTGAAAGCCAGAGCTGCTGTGATCCCCCAGGCAGATCCCCCAGGGGTTGGCAATTCCTGCAGACACTGGAGTAGATCAAGGCCTCACTGATGCAGGTACAAACTGCACAAAATAACAGAYAATTCCTGCTGTGAAAGCCTCCAAATCCAAATGTAAGATGGAAAAATCGAGAGGGGAGTTTTCTTCCTTCATGGACCGGGAAGTGAGGCACAGACCTAGTATACAACTCACCCAAGGTCACTGAGAGAGTCAGACACAGAACATGGGAGCAAATCAAGGTCTCCTGAAATGTGCTGAACTCCTGGAACCTGGAACACATCCTTGTTTKCAGTCATGGCACAGATGGGGAACATGGATGTGCCTGCTTTGAAAGTGCAGCTGCACATCAGCTGAGTCTCTGACATGAGTGGGAAAGAGAAACTTGTGTGGGATCCCTGCAGCCCAGATGTGGCTCAGAGGTCAGATTTCACATGTTGGGAAAGAAATTTTATTCAGAGGAGAGGTGAAAGCTGCAAAKGATGAGCTCTTAACCCCAGAAACAATGTTAGAGAGGACGAAAYTAAACTCATGCTGGAGWAACYGGGRTATTGCCAGGCAAGGMTTTGGCTGTGRCACATAAACATGAAATAGATGCTARAGACCACAAAAACRCTGTCACTTCRTGGGTGCAGAGAGAGAATTCATATGCCATTATTTCTGCTTGGCTTGCKCTTGACAACACAATTTTCTCCCCCCACTTGTTAATGCCAGCATAAAGAGAGGCCAACCGCTGACACACACCATCAGTGCTAATAAAAATCACCGCTGCTTGGCTCACAGAGACCCTTTTGAGAGCTCCTAATAACTGGGAAGCTGCTGCCATTACCACTCCAGCTCCTGTGAATGTCAGCCTTTAAAAGGGGGAGTGAACTGTGAGGGAGCTGGATCATCTTTACGACAGCAATAACATTTTGATTTCTAACCCGCCATTATTTTAAATGAGAAACTCTCATTGCTGCAACTCAGCCTCTCTCATTCCTTTGCCACGTTGCTCTTTGCTTTGGGACAATTTGCAGGTGGTGCCATCACTGGGCTCTRTGATGGTCTGTAGGAGCTAAAATCCCTAAAATGAAGGAAATGCCCACTTCCCACAGCACAGGATCCTAGAATGGTTTGGGTTGGAAGAGACTTTAAAGATAATTCAGTTCCAACTCTCCTGCCATGGGCAGGGACAYCTTCCAATGTCCCAGGCTGCTCCAAGCCCTRTCYAACCTGGCCTTGGGCACTTCCAGGCATTCTGGGGCAGCCCCAGCTTCCTTGGGCAATGGTGCCAGTTCTCTGGATTTGGGGATCATGAGTTTACATCCAAATAGAAGAAATTAATGGCTCTGCCTGTCCCTCACATGATCACCCTCAAGGTCCTCCACCCACAATCCCCCACCTTCTCAGACCCCATTTTTCTCTTTTCCTGCCTGTTGATAGAAGCCAGCCCAGCTTTATCAATCCCTTCTACTTCCACCCACTCTGAGAGGCACAATTTAACCCCAAGGGTTGACKGAGGCATTTCTATCTCACTGCAACATCTTTCCTCAGTCCTTCAGTTCAACTCAGACTTTCTTCTGTAGCTCAGGTGAGCACTGAACTCTGAGCAATCTGTTCTRGTGGGAGGGATCCCTGCCCATGGCAGTGGGGCTGGAACTGGATAACTTTTAGAGTCTCTTCCAACCCAAATCATTCTGTGGCTCTGACCCATCCAGAGATCCACCTTTGCTCAAGGCAGCCTTGGAAGCAATTGGTTGCAGGATGAAGGTGAGAGAAAAACCAAAGTGATTTTGATGAGGAATTCCTGCAGTTCCAGAGCCTGGGGCTGCATCCTTGGCAGAGCCGAGATCTCGTTAGCACAGCATTGCACTTATTTATGGAATTTGGGATGCACTGCAGGATAAAGGGTKCTATCTAAATCAAATATTACCAGGAATTATTAAAGACTTTTGTGTGGCAAAAATCAGGATATTCAGTGGCTTTTTGACTTTGCTTTTCATCCCTTTCCCTGTATCACTGCACTCTGTATCAAATTGGGGATGGGCAGAGTAAGGAAAGRGGCTCAAAAGGTCCTGAGTGGTCCCAGTTCAGTTTGTGGAATCCACYGAGCAAAGACAATGGAAGCATCTTCTCATTTAAATGGGACTAAGAAAAAAAAAATGTAATGCCAAGATGAAGGCTGTGGGAGCAGAAGGAGCAAACAGCATCACTGGGGAYGGCTYTGTGCAAGGGCAGGAGCTGGACTCAGTGATGCTGTGAGTCCCTTCCAGCTTGAGACATTGAGTGATTCTGTGATTCTTTATCTTGTCAGAGATTCAGAGCTCTTTACACAGCATGGATATAAAGGTTATCACCCAGAAACATGGGGCAGAGATAGATCAGATCGCTGAGGACACAGCAAATAACATCCCTGGCAATGGCTCTGTGCCCTGATCCCTCCATCCCAGGGAAGGAACTRGCACCAGGCCCTTGTGCTGCTCCTCCTGTGATGTGGGTCACAGGGCTTTGCAGAAAGCCAAGAAATGAAGATTTATCTTTTGTSCATGGCCATTTAATGCCCTCAGCAGCACCCTGCAGAGAGCTGTCCCTCAGCCATGTGCTGTTCTTGGCATTCCCAATCAGTCAAGCCWAAATCCAGGGCTCCAAAGCCAAGTGCATCCTCCTCCTCAGCACAAGAGCACTCCACAGAGTCTCCAGCACACTCTGACAGATTCAATCATTTCCAGACCCAAAAGTGCTAAGGACAAGTACTTTTCCCTGCCAGCAATGGATGCCTGCGAGCCAGGACACCCTGAACATGATCTATGAGCTGTGGTCAATCAACACAGAGTTTTTGACAGCTCCTCCTCCGCTTTCCCCTCTCAGGCGGTGTAGAAGTGACAATTTTGGCTGTGAGGACRGGCAGGGAGGGAGCCCACACACAGCAACCACCAAGGCACACACAGCTCCTATTCAGGCTGGGGGATTTGATATGAATCCCTTCCTTCACATCCACTGTTAATAGATGGTTTGATCTGACAGGTGGGCTTTTGCAGAGCATGGAACCAGCACAAAGAAAATTGATGGCTGTTCATTCAGAGGACAAATAACCAGACATTTCCAATGTACTTCAGATCTGTGGAATCACCAGATCTCTCCTTTTGGGCTGGTTTTGCTAAAAAGACCAGGGGGAGCTTCTGGGTTCCCTCCCAGGGACAAGAAAACACTGCCATTCATGATCCAGTGATGAAACTCAGACCCTGAAGGTCCCTGGAAAGTCAGGGCCAGTTCTCCCAAGCCCCCAGGAGGAGTGGATCAGACCTGCAAAGCTGGACACACATTCCTGGAGCTGCAYCTGAGCTGCTAGAACGGGAAAATGAGCTGGTTTCAGCTTCCAGCACTTGGGCTCTTCCAATCAGTGCCACAGTCTGGGTATTTTAGAGCTCTCACCTCAGAGAGGATCATTTCAGTAACCACGGGGACATCCTGGCAATCTGGGCCACTTTTTATTTCACTTGAAAGAGGGCAAATATGACAAACATGCAAACAGAGCACAGATCTCCCTAAGAAGACACACGGCCCATAGGCCACAATTTGCAGAGACAGTGATGCAGCTGTTTGCTGGGGGAAAAAAAAATAATAGAAAACAGGAGAGGATACAGAAGATGAGCACAAGGATGATTCACAGGCATAAGAAAATGCCTCACAAGTCTTGGCCAGCCTGATCTTGGTGGTAGCACCCCTGCTCATGTCAGAGGGTTGCAATCAGGTGATCTTTAAGGTCCCAAACCAATCTACAAAGAACATTTTGTTGCCTTGACAGAGCCCACCCTGAGGTGCAGCAGTTCTGTCCCTGGCCATGAAGAGCCCTTGCAGCAGGAGCTACAGTGGGCCAGAGCAGTGTCACCAATGCTGTAATGGCACAAAATTAAGGGTTAATGGTTTTGGGCAGCCTGCATTCCTATTTCATGCTTTTCACAAGAAACCAGGTCGATTGTGTTCCATGCTGCAGGGATTCCCTACAAAACAGGGAAGGGAAAAGATAAAAGGAACAAAGTTGTGAATTTACGGAGTGCAGTGATGCCACACCTGACTGAGCTAATTCCTCACGTCCTTCCTCTGGTGAAAAGCACCTCAAAGCGGCCCCAGTTCTGAAGTTGTGAGAAAATCCAGATTAACCCAGTGGCAGCTGGTGGAACATGTGACTGCTGGGCTCTCTCTGGCCACCAGAGCAGCACGGGGACAGCGTTTGTCCCTGACTCGTGCTGGTGGCACCATTTCTGCTCAGTGAGCCGTGAGGACTCCTAGGAGTAACCAGGGAAATGGGGTGATGGTCACGGAGTGGTGTTGGATTCAAGGGCAGTGGAGTCAGGACCTGCTGAAGCCCTGCTGAGGGAAATATTTATTACAGACTATCAAAGGTTGTGTACAAACAAATACAGAAATATACAGAAATACACAGAAACACACAGAAATATACAGAAATACACAGAAATAGACAGTAATACACAGAAATATACAGAAATATATAGAAATACACAGAAATATACAGAAATACACAAACATATATAAATACACACAAATGCACACAAAAACACAGAAATATACACAAATATATAGAAATATACACAAATATACACAAATACACACAGTATGCATAAATACACATAAATACACTAAAATATGCATAAATATACACAAATATTTAGAAATACACACAAATACACACAAATTTACACCAAAAAATATACGAATACAAACAAATACAAGCAAATACAAACAAATACACAGAAACACACAGAAATAGACAGAAATATACAGAAATATACAGTAATACACAGAAACACACAGAAATATACAGAAATACGCAGAAATACACAGAAATATACAGAAATATACAGAAATACACACAAATACACAGAAATACACACAAATATACACAAATATACACAAATATATAGAGATACACACAAATGCACACAAATATGCACAAATATACACAAATTCACACAAATAAATACACACAGATACACACAAATTCAAACAAATACACATAAACACACAGAAATACACAGAAATATACACAAATATGCACAAATACAGAGAAATAAACAGAAATATACACAAGTACACACAAATATACACAAATMCATACAGATACACACAAATGAACACACAGGTGKATGGGGCCTTGAAAAACCTGGTCTAGGGGAAGGTGTCCCTGCACATGGCAGGGYTGGAACTGGGTGGTGCTTGAGGTCCTTTCCAGAAATCTGATGTATTTTATTACTTTCAATCATCTGGTTTCCCATTCACCTGCTGAGTTTGGTCTCATCATTCAAGGAGCATCATCCAKCTCTGAGGACACTTCAGTTTGGTACAGAACAGCTTCAAACACCATGGGGCAGCCTTGAAACTGAAACAGGTTCTGCCTCAGCAAGGAACTGAAAAATCCTCTGAGAACGGATAAAAAGKGGAAAACACAGCATGCTGGCACCCAGGACRTGAGAGATATTCCACTGGGAATTCCCTGCTGGATGCTGGAGAAGGGCATMCAAAAGGAAGTATCCACAATGAAACTCTCCTCCAAAGGACTGGAAGCTTTTCACTTTAAGGTATTTGAAGGCTTCAATACAATTTCTCATTGTTGAAGGGCAAAAACGTGGGACATGCTAAAGCAAAACAGGTGGCAGTGGCTTTGTACCCTCCATGCTTGGTTCTGGCTTTCCTTGGAGGTTTTTTCCTGCAGAGTCCTTGCACTACTATAGACTGTCCTGGCCCCATAATCAACACCTTGGSTGGGAAAGCAGTGTTTGGGGTTGGGGTTTTGCAGAACAGGTGCCAAATGCCATGGATTTAGAGCTCCCAATCCTTGTGAGTGTGTGCAGCCCCTCCATGTGCTTCATTTAGTGAAAGAGATTGAAATCCAGCCCTGCTGGGTTACAGCACAGAGGTGGAACCAGGAAAAGAGGTGAAAATATTGGCAGCTGTGTGAAACTGGGTGCAGTGGCAAAAAGGAGAGTGTCCAGGCTCTAGTTGCTCACTCCTGACACCGAAGAGGACACAAAGGTTTTACACTGCAAGACAAATTCCCTGTGGGCTGCTCCTGGTGCCCACCAGGCTCCTTGACACCACGAGGTGTGTGATGTGACACCATGAGGACAATGATGACAGGACTTACGTTAAGTGCTGGACTCGATGACCTTCAAKGAACTTTTCCAGCCTTAATGATTCTGTGATTTTATGATTTTCCAAACCAGCCCATTGTGATCACAGCCACAGAGAGCAAGCAGAGATTTGTGTGTGTGTGGTCGGTTGCTTATTCTGAGTTGTTTTATTTTGTCCCCTTCCTGCTCCTCTCCAGTCTGAGTTTTCACACATCAGCCCTCAAGAGGAAGAGTTTGTTCCCAGGATCAAGCTGCCAGGACCCTGCCTGGCTCACACAACTCCTACATCTCCCACCCCTTCCCACCCTCCTTCCCTGCCTGTGCCAGCAGCACCAGGGAAAAAAATCTACAGGGCTTCATCCCTGCTCTTCTTCTTCTCTCTCTGTGATTCCTCTGCCAAAAACCTGAGATTTGTGTGCTCCCTGCCCTCTCCAAGAGCAGGCACTGGGTTTGCTGGGCTGTTCCCCATTCCCCAGAAACCCCTCACATATGGGAGGGGTATGGGATCCATATGGGGTCACCCTGCCCTACCCATTTTTCATTTCTTCGAGCTGACAGCAAAGAGGCATTTCCCTTGTGACAAGTTTGAGGAATTTTCTGATTTTCCTGGTGTGAAACTGCAGATTGTGTCTGTCCTGCTTCCTCCACCACCACCTAATGGCATCAGAGAAAACAGCATCTGGATCCTACRGAATTCTGTGGAACAGGTGTTTTGGGAGCAGATCCCCGTGGAGGAGCACACAGGGTTTTGTGTGCAGCTCTGTCACTTTGGATTTGCTCCCTGTGAGTGCTCCCCTGCCAAAACAGCCCAAACTCATCCAGCAGACCTCAAACTCATCCAGACAGGCAGAGAAGACCTTCCCAGGGACACAATCCAAACATTARAAACGATTTTGTCCATTTTACTGTAGGGAACAGAGACCCAAAGGACAAAATGATCAAAGAGTGTAGGCAAGGCAGTGTGAGGAGGAATTAACTCAGGTTCTTTGTCATCACAGAAGCAAACAGAGCTCCTTCTCTGCTCCATAGGTGCCTGCACCTGGTGTTTGGACCACACCAGGACTGCTCAGCACCTCCAAGCCCTTCCAAAGAGGTTTGTACAGACATAAAATGGCACAGGGCAATTTAAATTCTGCTTTCCCCTTACACCAGAGCAAAGCTGCCAGTCACAAGGGCTGATTTTTATGACCTTTTCCTGCAAACCAGTGCGATGCTTTGTGGTTTATATGGCCTCCAACACATAATGTAGTGGCAAATTTTGCACTTGAGGGCCARGAGGTATTTAGAGCTTTAATTCCTTGGAGAGAAACTTCAGTGGAAGTTTAAAACCATGCAGCCTGCCTGGTCTGGCAATGAAATCCTGATCAAAAGGAGACACAGATTTATCTCCAGAGGGGACAGTACTTGTATCACTGAGAAACACAAAGGCAGAAGTTGTCTATTTTGGCCCTTTCTCACCCCAAAACAGTGTAAAAATGCATTTTTCAGGAATGGAAGTTAAGACTGGCTCAGGATTGGCCCATATGTTCCACTAGAACCCAACTGCAGACAAGGTCCAAGCATTCCTGAACACCAACTCTATCTAACTGCAAACAACCATACACCTTGTCCAGAAAGGTGGAGAWTKGTCCAGAAAGGTGGAGAATTGTCCAGAAAGGTGGAGAATTGTCCAGAAAGGTGGTGATTTGTGTCCCTGGTTTGGGTGCCAGCTCCTCCCAGACTGGTGACCAGTTCTCTGGACAGCTGGGATACTCATGGCATCCCCAAACAGAACCCATCCTCTGGCAGGCACGAGTAGAGCCTGGCTGATTTCAGCTCAGAAATCCATAGAGGCAGCTCAGATTTGCTCTTCTGGGTGATAACAAAGCCCCCTCTCCCTCCTCACCGTGCACAGCAGCTCTTTAAAGCATTTCCCCCTGCCAGAGATCACCCAGGTGAACATTTCCCCAGATTAAAAACCAAAAAAAGTCAGGTGGCTCCCAAGGCACAAGGAAAAGATGCTGCCAGGCCTGACAGAGCTGAGAGCCACGGGCAATGCAAGGAAAAATCAGGATCTGTGGCATGCCAGGAATGGCTTGTCACAAAAAGASCTGGCTTTGCTACAGCTAAAGCTCACCCCAGGTGTCCAGGGGGGTT
Organism: Malurus melanocephalus; assembly: GCF_030028575.1. Lineage (NCBI taxonomy): Eukaryota > Metazoa > Chordata > Aves > Passeriformes > Maluridae > Malurus > Malurus melanocephalus. Next base: position 826,369 of record NW_026623367.1, read on the forward strand.
TGGAGTCCCCGTTCCTGGAGGTGTTCAAGGAATTCCTGGATGCGGCTGTCAGAGCTCTGAGCTGGGGACAAGGTAGGGATCTGGCACAGGTTAGACTTGATGGCCTTGGAGTTCTTTTTTTTTGATAATTCTGTGATACTTCAAGGAAATGCACCTGCTTTTATCCCACCCTCTCCACATCTCCAGCAAGAGAAATCTCATCTTGTTCACTCACTAAAATTATTTCTGGCATTTTGTATRGAGCTTGCTAAAGAAGAGGGGTCTGCTCCACCACCCACAACCAAGGTTAAATTTGCTTCCTCCTAACACCCAGTTTCACAGTTCTGGCTGCTTTTTCAGCAGGAGTCACAAGTGTCTGTGTTTGACAGGAGGGGAAGGAGCAGGGGAAGGTTTTCTCAGCTGGGCTGGGGCTAATGTGGGTTATTTGAYCCTTGCCCAGCAGGAGCACACGAGGAAAACAAGCACCAAATACACCATGGCCACATAAAACCTGCCCCAGTCCTCCCCTGCTGCCTCAGGGCAAAGAGAGGGGAAGGTGCCAGCACCCTGAGACCTTTTAGATCCCCTTTTCATATCCATAATCAGCAGAGACAACAAAAAGGAAAACCACCACCTCCTGTTTGCCAGTGGTACCAGATTTGTGTCACCTCAGCTCCCACAATGCTTTAAATCAGCTCTGCAGTGTCCAAGTGGTAATTTACACCTCCCCTCATCAAAATTTGCATGGACTAGTGGAGGTCCTGGCACAATTTAAGTCTTTTTTTAGGCTGTTTTTGGTTTTAGCTGCCTGCAGAGCTCCCTCAGGGGCTGCTGGGGTTGGAGTTCAGCATCTCCCAAACAGCAAGGATGGGGATGAGGAACCTGTGATGGATGAGGGGAGGGTTTGATGTGGCAGCTCCTGTTCTCCCCAGGGACTCTGGGATCCTCACAGCAGCTTTTGGGGGTTCCTGTGCACCCACATCTGAGCCAGGCTTGCACGTGGAATCCAGCTGGGCACACACTGCTGCCCCTTCCCTCAGCACAAACCCCGACCCTAGGGCAGGCTCTGCCCTCCTCAATCCATTCTGGACCCCAAGCATACCCCTCCTGGCCTCCAGCTGCCTTTTGAGAAGGATGCTGGTCCCCCATAAATCCCCCATGACACCTGCCAGTCCCAAGTAAACATCTCAGGTGCCATCCCAAATGGTATTTGGCAGCTGTGTGAGGAACTGGATCAACCTGGGATCTGCAGGATAAGGGAGCTGAATTCTGCCCTGCTGGTGGCTGTTTGTCTCCTGTGAAAGGAGCCTTGGGTGGCAGGTTTAGATCTGAAGTTTAATTTTTACATGTTAGGTAAGATAAATGTTGGGTTGTTCAGCCTGAATGAGAGAAAGCTCTGGGTTTTTTGTTTTTTGTTTTTTTTTTTTTTTAATGTCCACAAATTCCTGATGTGAGGGGAGGAAAGGAAACAGAGCCAGGCTCTTGTCAGTGGTGCTCATTGACAGGACAAAAGGGAGCTGGCTCATCCCAAAACATGGGAAATTCTGCTTAAATAGAAGGAAAAGCCTGTTCAGGATCAAACCCTGCCCCAAAAAGTCATGGAGCTTTGGTGCTTGGAGATATTCCAAACCCGACAGGGCTCATCCTGCCCTCACTGACCCCACTTTCAGCAGTGGGGGTGGACTGGAGACCCCCAAAGAGCCTTCCCAGCCCAGATATCCCATGGGTCTGTCATCCCAGTCATTCCCAAGGCGTGTCCAGACACCTCAGGCAAGCGTCCAAAGTTTCCCAATCCTATCTGACATAAATTCTGATGAAGAAAGAGGCCAGAACTCAGGCAAAGAAAGCACAAGGCAGGTCCGAGCTTAAAAACAGCTCAGTGCCTCATGAGAGCCTAATTCACCTGAAAGAAAAGAAGCTGTGGCTGCCCCTGTATCCCTGGAAATGTCCAAAGCCACGTTGGATGGGGTTTGGGATGAGGTTTGGCTGTTCCTGGGATAGTGGGAGGTGTTCCTGACATGGCAGGGGTGGCACTGGATGGGCTTTAAGGTCCCTTCCACCCCAAACCTGTCTGGGATTCTGCAGTTAAGACAAAACCGAATACAGAGAAAGTTGTTTTTCAGCTCTCTTCTCCAAGTCTCAAGAATTCAGTGCTAGACCCAAACTTTCTTCTGGATGGAGCATGAGGCTTTTCATTCCTCTGGGACAGCATGAGCCAGCTCACAATGTCACTGCCCCAGACAATGTCACCCTCACATCCTCCTGTCCTTGCACCTGAGCTCCTCTGGTGCTGCATCC
>NW_026623367.1:830560-833513 GCF_030028575.1 Malurus melanocephalus
ATAGAGAAATAGAGATGTAGGGAAATAGAGAGATAGAGAAATAGAGGAATAAAGAAATAGAGAAATAGAGAAATAAATAAATAGAGAGATAGAGAAATAGAGATGTAGGGAAATAAAGATAGAGAAATAGGGAAATAGAGAGATAGAGAGATAGGGAAATAGAGAAATAGAGAGAGAGAAATACAGAGAGAGATAGAGAAATACAGAAATAGACAGATAGAGAAATAGAGAGATAGAGAGATGGAGAAACAGAGAAACAGAGAAACAGAGAAATGACTTCACTTACAGAGAACAAACCACAACTGGGCTGGACTGGCGTTACACCACTATGATAGCCTAGACCAAGAAATCTGTATAAAATGGGAAAGCAGTCGATTGAAGCAGGGCCACTCAGCAGATCCAAGAGGAGCAGGATTGACCCCACAATCAGCCCCATTATCAGCTGTGTGGGTGCTCACTGATGTCTGGGATGCCTGGCAGAAAGGGAGCTCTGCTCTGAGTGATGTATTGCTCTGTATGAGTGATGTATTTTTGCACATGGCAGTTCAAGAAATAAATCACATTTGCAGGTGAGCATAAAAGGATGAGGCCTTCAAGGCCCTGAAGGATGTGGGATTTTTTACACTGTTACAGTGGGTGGTGGGGACGTTTGAGACACCCACACAGGACTGGAACATGACCTGGAGGGGAAGACCCAAACCCTCCTGGGCCGGGACCACGAGGCCAAACCGGAGACCCTCAAACAGCACCAGCCATGGATATTCAGACACCTGAATCTCACTGTGAGGAATTAAAGAAAATAAACACTCAAAGACACCCATTTACAGGGCTCTGTACCAGAAACACATTAATATTCAGATGTTTATCACACCACTTATGGCACAAATCATTTCACTTTAAGCGCTGYTTTTGTGTGCTTTGTAGAGAGATCTCTTTGCAGAAGAAAACCAGCAATTATGCTAAGCTCTCTTCAAGAAATTCAAGCCTTTTTCATCCCAGTTCCAGTGTCTGCTTGTCTAGGATGTGTACTACACACTCTTTGAATTTTGTGAGTCTAATAACCCATCTCCAGACTGACAGGTTTCATCTAAATTTCTGGATATAAACACAATCCAYGCTGACAAAGAGCACCCGAGGTGCAAAATGATAAAAACTGATTATCAAGTGACTTYTAAATTTAAAATCAGAGAAATGTCCCTTGTTCTTTAGAGATATCATGGAATCCCGGAGYGGTTTGGGKGTGGAAGGGACCTTAAAGCTCATCCTATTCCARTCCCCTGCCATGGGCAGGGACACTTTCCACTARACCAAGTTTTTAACCAGCTCCTTCCCTTCATGCATTAAATAAAGCCAAAGAGGATAAGCTCAAACCTTCAGACYGAAATAAAAACATAAATACTGAAGGGAAATACAAAATGAGAGGGAAATACCCCAAATCTAGTAACACGAGACATTTAGGCAAGTTGCAAGTAGCAAGAAGTTCCCACCTACAGAACTCAGGTAGGGCTGAAAAATTATCAGACCTCCTCAGGCACAAAATGATGGGATGGGGAAGCAATGGGAATGAAATAAATTATTTATTTATTGCCTGCCACTGCCCGGGGGGAATGACTAAAACATGGGGAGGTGGAAATGTAATATACCATAAAATCAATGTCCATCGATTTTCCACATCCGGTAGATTGATTGATTTTACTTAAAAGGCTAATTTTTCAACAGATATTACAGGGCTTTCCTGGTGATGGACATGGAGTGAGCAGAGACAAAAGGGTGAAACCTGGAGAAATATTCTCAKCTCAGGGTTTCTCACTGTGCTATTTTGCTCAGTGTGGCTGGTTTTTTTCATCTTCCTGGGGTCTCTGGCAGCACTTTGAATGAAATTTCTCTCTTTGTCCAGGACGTGGTGGATTTGGGAATCTGGTACTAATGTATTTTTCACGGATACCTACGGATAAGGTTGGAATTTGGTGTGGCTGCCTCTGCATCCCTGGAAGTGCCCAAGGCCAGGTTGGACAGGGCTTGGAGCACCCTGGGACAGTGGAAGGTGTCCCTGCMCAKGGCAGGGGTGGCACTGGATGATCTTTGAGGTCCCTTCCAACCYAAACYWTTCCRTGGTGGGTTTGGAATGTCAGAGRTTTCTCTGTCAKCTCTGGGGGGGTTCTGCCTGTAGTGTTTTGGGGCTAGTTCTTTTTCATGCTGGTTATGGGGTCCAGAAAACTGATACTGGGGTGGAAGGAGGGAGAAGAAGGACAGGAAGCATGAAAATGGGTCAATGACAGCACTAATGACTGAGAATAACCAAGAAATAAGAATTCGGTGTTTCTGGTTTTTATTTATTCCATCACATTTAAGACACAAAGTTAGAATGTTTTCAGCACCCTTTTGAGTGCAGCCAAAGGTTAATTTGGCAACYCCAAAGCTGTGCCCGTGCTGAAAAGCATCACATGCTGCCATCCTGACTGTCTTTTAACTTCCTAAATCAGCTGAACAGGAGGATAATGAATTGCTGGAGAGGGAAAGCAAAYGCACACTGAGCAGTTCTTTCATTTGATTGCCCCAGCTTGTGGATCCAAGTCTCCAGTGGCGCTTTGCCCAGTTCATTTTCCTTTTACCAGCAGCTGGTAAATGAATATGTGACCAGGAAATGTTTCCAATAAATGCAATTTCTCCTCTGATGGAAGGGGGTTTGAGGGAAATGCAACCCAGCAACATTTAATAGAAAACAGCAAAAAAGGGAAAGAAGAAATTATGAGAAATTCCAGCTCAACTTGATTCTCATGGGTTAAAGGAGATCACCTAAATCTAAACTGGTGGAAATCAGGGAAGATCTTCTCTAACTGTGGAAAGTATTCCGTCCAGTGGATCTCTGCACTTTGATATTGCTGAAGCAACAAGTTCAGGGAATCATGGAAGCCCAGAATGGTTTGGGTTGGAAGGGAACTTGAAGATCATC
>NW_026623367.1:833807-835601 GCF_030028575.1 Malurus melanocephalus
GCAGGTTGGAAAAGGCAGAGCCCATCCCTCCCTGGCAACACCTCCACRCCGTGTTTAATGCCCTGACCTTTTGCATTATTGAATATGCTCATTGCTATAAAAAGGATTGATTTTCTTCCCAGGCAGTGATGGATGGAGAGMTCTGATCCAGGGGGAAGAGCAACTTAATAACCTGGGTCCGAAATGTTCTCAAAGCCCTTTTCCTTTCTTGCTCACATCCCCAAGTGTGCCTAAAGCAGCAGGAGGTGCCATCATTAAGTAACTGTTATAACCAGCCCATAATTCCTCAGTACATCAATGGATGTGGGGACTAAACAGCTGACCATGCAGCAAAGGATGACTTAATTTGCAATCATTAATTCATTAAGCATTTAAATTTTTAAGTCGGTCTTAAAAGGCAATGGTGTCTCCACAAAAATGAGCATGAATTGTGAGYTGTGAATTTTAACGACCCAGGACTGTCAGAGCAGGGACTGAGAGCAGTTAYACCCTGCCTTTAAAATCTTTATGTGATTTAACTCTTTGATCACGGCCCACTGTTGCTGTTTTTAGGCTTTCCTGGACAAAAACCGTCTTGAGTTGAACAAAATATTTCATTTTCAGGATGTTTTATTTTTTTGAGATTGAGGCTGACAGTGAAGTATCAGTTTGAATGAAAATTGCAGCATTTCAAGTTGTTTTTTTTAAAAAGAAAAATTTGGATTTTTTTCTCTTTGCGACCAAAACAACAGAATCCCAAAATGGTTTGGGTTGGAAAGGATTTTAAAGCTCATCCAACTCCAACCCTCTGCCATGGCAGGGATACCTTCACTATCCCAGGTTGCTCCAAGCGCTCTCCAACCTGGCCTTGGACATTCCCAGGGATAGGGAGATACAGCCATGTAAATCTGCAGTAAAAACCACTTTGGGTCTTTTTTGGAGGCTGATGTACTTCAACCATCAGGAAAAAAAAAAAATGCACAATTATCTTAAGATGTAGGAAAAATGCCACATTTGTCCTGTCCACAGCAAACTTCATTCCTGCTTGGGGAAGACACTGATGATGCCGGGTTATTGTAATTCTCCCATAAATATACAAGAAACATGCAAACTGGAAGTTTATTAAGTCAGATTCCTGATAATGGGGGGGAAAAGGTTTTTTTGAAATTCTGTTAATATTCAGTTTCTATCAAGAGAGCCTTCAGGGACATCAATTTGATTTAGGGTTGTCAGTGGGGATTTTTTTTTAATGCTGTGCTGATTTAGGACCCGAGCATTGTGAAGCAGCAGCAGCATCTCCAGAACCTGAAATCACAGGATGTCAAAGGCTTGTGAAGTGTCAGAGATGCTGGTAGGGAGGGACATTAAATCACAGGGTGTCACAGGTCTGTGAAATCACAGGGATGTGGTTGGACAGGACATTAAATCAGGGAGATGGTGGTTGGAAGGGACATCAAGCCCAAGCTTTGGCTCGAGGCAGGACTGACACCAGCCMTGGTCACATCAGTTGTGGTTCTGCCCAGCCGAGGTGTGTCAGTGTCTGGGGATGGWGAAACACCAGAGCTTCACCTCCTCCTGGTGGAATTTATACCCAGGATCCAGCCTGGACCATTGYAATCACAGAATCACAGARCCACAAAGGCTGGAAAAGACTTCTAAAATCCCAGAGTCCAATCATCAACCCAACATTGCCATGTTCACCATAAACCCTGGCCCCAAGGGCCACATCCACACGTCTTTTCCAGGAATGGTAATTCCAACACTGCCCTGGGCAGCCTCTTCCAATGCCTCAAAACCCTTTCCATGAAGAAATTT
>NW_026623367.1:836955-840437 GCF_030028575.1 Malurus melanocephalus
TGATATCTCCAGGGGCTCCCAGGAGCTCAGTCCTTTGCTGGAAAGAACAACATGAGGAGTCACGGGGCGGGCAAGGCTGAGTACGGGAGTTCCACTCCCCAGAGCCGAGCACTTTTATGGACACTCCACAGAACTGAGTCTCAAAGAAAAAACTATAAAAATGAGAGGTGCAAATTCTAAATTACTGTTCACAGACAAAGCTTTTTTTACTGGCATGTACAACAGTGCTATGGGATCTTTTTCTGTGCCAGCAGGGCATAAAAATCACCTTTTACTCAGTGTTCTGATCTTTTGGATCCTGAATGACATAGGTAGATCTGTGATTAGTGGAAACAGTGAAGGATTTGTTTGTTTATTTATTTATTATTTTTCAATGAAAACGACCCTGAAAATGTGAACGATCATGTRAGTTCTGTGATTTCTCAGTCCTGGTCTCATGCACTGTTCATGCACAACAAAGAATGATGAAGAGTTCATGCTCCACTTTATAAAACCTTATTTTCACTGCTTTGTCCAGACTGTCACTACTTCAAGAATAACTAGAATGGGATATCGGATTTCAATTTTTTGGGGGGAAAAAACTATGAAGAGCACACAAATACATAGGAATTACACATTTCATCCTCCATGGAGCCACTGAATGCTCCAGGTTTCATTTTTCAGATGTTCCATAGCATTGTTTGCAGCACTGTATTTTGCTCACAGATTTTGACTTTCTGAAACAGCAGCTGCAGATCAGGCAGCATGTCCTCTTGTATCTCAAATGAGGCCAGATGTCCATCCTTAGGCACTTGAATTATTCTTTAAGAAGTTGCCTGGGAGAAAAAGAAATTATCAGAGTCACTGTAGGAATCTTTCCTTTTTTGTTTTGACTTGCAGGGTTTCAGCAAAACATTCAAAATTTTCGTATATAAAAAAAACCTCGTAAAAATCACACCTGTAAAATGATGGTATTTTGGGAGGAAAAAAATGRCATTTATTTGGAAAATTTCTGAACTAATTTTAAAACAGATTTGGATTGGTTTGGAAGTGGAATGAGAAAGAAAGACATCTAATTTACTGGGTAATTAGAATTTTTCTGGTGACATTCTGCTTCCAGAATTTGAGAATTCCATGAGAAAATAATCAATTTTCACAGCCTTGAGGTCTAGCATTGGATATTGCATGGGATTGACATCAATACTTTAAGGAACAGCTGTGAGCAAAGATCACCCCAAATATCATCTTGTTGTTGAAAATCTTGGATTCAAAGTGTGAGTGAAAACTTTTTGTGGATGTTCTACTGTTCTTTCTTAGAGGCCCAGGTATTAAAAAAACTAATGCTAATTGTTTTGTTATTAGGTTAATTGATTCTGCTCAAAAAAACAAAAAACCCAGCCAAAACCCCCCAAAAATTCCCAGCCCTCAACTAAAAAAAAAAAAAAACCCTGACAAAAGAACCCTAAACCTCAAATATTGTCTAGATTTTTTTAATGTCTGACTTGATTTTGTCCTTTCTTATTTCCTTTATCATGGGATTCTTATTAATATTTATATACCACCAGACTTCTAAAGAGTTGACCTTGTCCAAACATTTAGCAAGTTTATAAATGTGCATTTCTTGGGGTCCCTTCATTTCTGTTTGCGTTCCATAATGAAGTGAAGATTTAAAAGATTTAAAATCTGGCCCCGTGATTTCTCTTAGTACCTGCATGCTAATAAATAATCTATTTTCTTGCAATTTTCCTAGCTCAAAACACCTTTSCAAGGGCTTAGCTTGCCTCTGCTTTCACATAAATGTAGCATTTATGTTCCAACACTTTTCTATATTTGGCCCCTCCTTTCTTCTTCCAGCTTTGCAGAGAAATAAGGAGATAAACAAATGTGATAAAAACATCAGAGGGTTTGGGGATGCTTTTTTTTTTTTTTTTGTTGATATTTACAGTGTTGCTTTTGTCATTTTGGGATTTTCCATGAACTTTACTTACTAAACAGAGATTTAATAAAACCTAAGCACACTATTCCTCCTTGTTTGAGGTTTGGGGTTTGTTTGATTCAGTGGTGTGTTTGATGGGAAAAAAAAAAAAAAAAAAAAAACCCCAAAAAAACAAAACAACCAGGCCAGCCTGAACATCTTTTCCATTTGTAAGAAATAACAGCAAGATGGAAAAATCAGTTATTCCTGCTTATCAGCATCTTTAAAGATCCCCAGCTCTGTTTTCCTTCTTTTTCTCACTAGATCCTTGAATTTCTCACAGCCCTTGAGGACACACCACCAGCCCTTCAAACCAAGCATTTTCACATTCAGCCAGCAGAAAAAAAGACAATCCCGCTCTTGCTGCCTCGTGTTCCGTGAAATGTCTTTGTAATTACGGTGATTCTACTTTGGTAGCTTTTCCTCTATAATAACCCCTCCCCTGTCAGGAGGAGAAACAATAATAACAACAAGCCCTGCATTAGGAGGAAACATTTAAACCCTCCATGCCAAGCTCGCTGCCATCTATTAATTAGAAGAGGCCACAGGAGCTGTTTTTGTCCCTCTCGGAAGAGAATTATATTTGCAGCTGATAGTTTGTATCCCTCGCAATAAGAGGCTGCAGAAATAGCTAATCACCTCATTTCAACCTGAATTAAGGCGCTGAATCTTCCAGGAAGAGCTTTGAGGKTGTTTGCTGGGGCCAAGGATGTAATCATGTGTCTTTTTGGGATTCATATCCCTGCCCTAATAACCTATCGATGTGGAAAGCTCCACGTGTCTTTCCTCGTTCATCCTCGCCCACCTTCTACCTCTGTGTAATTTGATTTGCTGTTAATATTTCCAGCCAGGATTAGATTCAGCAGCAAGTGTAAATACAAGCGTTGTTATGTTGTTATTCCCTTAATAATATCTCTGAGAAAAATTCAGGGTCTCTTAATGGCAAACATTACAATAAAACATTGTTGCTCAAAGAGCTTTTATTTAAATGGCAGAATCAACCGTGCAACCCTGAAGTGTTTAAAATGAGAAAAGTTTTACCAAACCAACTGTTTGCTGGTTGGTGGATGAGGAGTTTTTTTGTTTGCTTGTTTCTTTTTAAAGCTTTGGAACATGAAAACCACTCTGACAGCAGCTGTAGCAAAAAGGTAAAAGAGCACAACAAACATGAAATGATTCTTCCAAGAACACCTGGCTGATTTCCAGCAAATCAGCAGCTCAGCAGCTCCTGAAAAATATTCTGGGTCAATCTTGTCTATAGTTCCATGATCTTTTCAGTAGTCAGTCCTTTCAAGGCAAAGTTTYAGGCTCAGGTTGTCACTTTTGGATGCCTATTGGCTCATTTGGCCCTAGAAAATGACACTGACTGCTSCKAAAAGAAAATATYTGTTAAGGATGGTGTCTGATTTCAYTTTTTTAAATCTTRCTGCRTCGTCATCATCCTCGATTGCTGATATTTYTGTTGCCCTGTGCATAAATCTTGACTCTTCTTACAGATCAGAACATCATTAGAGGATTTTTTCACCAT
>NW_026623367.1:841233-865617 GCF_030028575.1 Malurus melanocephalus
ACTTTGTGGTTGAATTACCTGGGTTTCTTTAATGGCAAGAAAATGGTTTTGATGGGTTTGATTTTAATCCCAGTGTCTGACAGACCTCCTGTTTTCCTGAGGTAATTACATTTCTGGGCAAACACCAATGATCTGATGAGCACAGCTTGAGCTGGAAGACCTACAAGAAAGTGTCATCCCTGTAGGAGCAGGTTCTGTCCCATATGAGGGTTCTGACTCAAAAATCTTCAGCCAAAGCATTTTGCACTCCCAGAAACAGAGTCAATAATTTTCCCCCATGCATAACTTTGAGCACACAAAATTTCCCTCATGAGGAAAATTTGGGTTCCTGATATGATTTCTTTTTTCTCTAATTCTCCTTTTACAAAATGCCAACGCTCAGAATAAGGAGCCTCCAGTGGGCAGATCACATGAAGGATTTATGTGTTGGATCCATTTTATAAATGTGATCAATTGCATACAGGATCTGGTTGGACTAAAGGTAAAATTAAAGTYGGTAAGTGGTAAAATAAAAATAAGAAAAAAAATGGTAAAAAGGGATGCTTAAATGTGTCCTCTCTTCTTCTTTTATTATACATAAAAGTATGGCTTGAGAAGCTCAGCTGAACATATTTACAACATAAAAACTTGAAGAAGGAGAGAAGAACCTCATAATCTCCATGACCAAAGATTAATTAATTAATTAATTAATTAATCAATGAGGAATTGTGTCTCTGTATTTACTTCTATTTAGATATATTTTTTTTTTTAATAACTGGCAATTTTTAAAAATCAGTGTGTTTACATTTTGCAGTTTTGCTCAGTGTGCAATCTTTAGCTAATCAAAAGGTAATCGATTCTCAGCTAATTGTCCTCCTGGATGGCTCTTTTTACACTGTCCCATGACTATTAATAAACTATTGATAAACTATCAGTTTGGGGTTTAGGTTAAACCGAGTCCAATGTGATATTTCCACAAAGCTGAGACTCTGGGCAGAGATGCTGAGAAGATCACACCGAATGAACAAAGAACTGAAACACACCAAGAACTTTTTTATTGTTTTTTTAGTGAAAATAATGGTGGAAAGCACCTCCTGCTCATCGTTCAGAGCAAGGTTTGTCTCACCAATTATAGCTGAGCACATTTGTCTGTGTTTCAGGTGAAGTGTAGCACAGGGAGGCAGAAACAACTGATGGACCATGATTTTGGGCAGCAGAGCGCTCTGGTTTCCAGCCAACAGGAAAGTTCTGCAGATCCCATGGCTCTCCCTACACAGCTCTTCCCACAAGTCTGTTTTTTTACCATCTTGTTTCAAACTGTGTTTGTGTCAACATCCATCTTTAAAATCACCACAGAAACTGAATTTTCTTATTAGTGGGTATTTTACCAGACCCAGAAAGCTCAAGAATAAACTTTGTGTCCTTTCACATGTTCTGAGTTCTTTAATRAGAGAGTCACAGTGTGCTTTAAAGTCATGGATATAAACATTTTCTTTTTGTGAGTCCAAATGTAAATAATGTAAGATTTAGTTGTGTAGTTTGTTGAAATACAACAAAAAAGAAAAAAAAAAAAAACTTATCATAATCTGCCCTTAGCAAAAGACTGGGTTGTTTGGATGTGAAATTAAAGAAATTCCTGTATATAGAGGAAAGAAATTCCTGTATATAGAGGAAATGAAATCTTCCACCAGGAGATACAGCCGTGCAAGAAGCTCAGTGTCCTAAGAAAAACAAGTCTGTGATGGTGAGAAGTTTAGGTTAAAAGGAAAGTAGGTTTTGATAAAGGAAGCCAGACTTTGTAATTCAATTAATTTTCGAGAAACACATGGAGAGGGATTCATCTTACCGAAGGTGGATGTGAAAAATCAGCCAAAATCAAATATCTGGTCTGGCTGAGATCGATCTGATTTGATTTCAGGGCTTGAATCATCTCTCTGCATGAAGGAATCCAGTTCCCTTTGGCCAGGCCATCTCCACATGTCACAGCTCCAGTGTCCCTGTGCCACAGCTGGCAGCCTTTTGGGAATGTTCAGTCAGACAATCATGGGATGGTGAAGGTTGGAAGGGAGGCTGGAGGGGTTCACTGATCCCCTTTTCCCTGCTACTTAATTTTTTATAAAGAAATTTTAATTCTCCCGGATTAATTATTTGAAAAATCAGTGAATAATTCTTGCATGCTGACAAAATTACTTTGGCTTGAAGCTTCAGCAGGCCCCCCCTAGAGCTCATTTCTCAGGGTTGTGTCTGGATGGATTTGGAATATTTCCAGTGAGGACAATCCACAGCCTCTCTGGACAATTTAGTGCTCGGTCACTGCCCAGCAAAGTTCTTCCTCGTGTTCAGATGGAGCTTCTCTGCATCRCTTTCTGCCCATTCCTCYTGTGRYATTGCTGGGCCCCACAGAGCAGAACCCAGTCCATCCTCTGCCACCTCCCTGCAGGCACCAAAAGCACCGATAAAAGGTTTATATTCTATTATAAAACACCTCATTTGGCTCTGGGAAACACAACTGAGCCTCGAAGTGTGTGAATTTAACAAGATCTTGGTCAATGCAGTCAAGGGGTTCTTCAGAGCCATTCAATGGATTAAATAAAGGTTCCATTTTAGGAGATTGTTGACCCCAAAGGAGCTTAAACATCCAATTTGCACCTGGACACAGACACAATGAGATCTAAATTGGCAGTCATGAGTTTCTCAATTTCTTTATCAGACTCCACCTCCCACCTCCCTTTGAAGTCACTAAAAGAGACAGGATGGCACAAAATAATACAAATGAGGTTCTAACAGGAATTGTAAGGGTAAACTAATTAGTTTAGGCTGGCAATTCACCACAGTGGGAGCTCACTTTCCCCATTTACCCAGCCTCCATTAGGTATTCATAACCTAATGTGTGAAGTGTGGAATTTCATCCCCCAAGCAAACATCCGCAGCTGAGCCCTCATCCTCCCCTCCTCTCGGAGATGGTGGAGAGGAGCACGCCCTGAGGAAATGATTGTCTTGTCCTCCTCAGACATCCAAATTATGCCAGGCAAATTGCACTCAGCAACGGCGGCTGCGACTGTGAAAATAACCCGGAATAATCAGTTCTCATTTGCATTGGTAACGTCTGAAATTAGGTGAGACAAGTGCTGCTGTAGGGGGTGAGATGAGCCAGCTGCATGAGCCCCTTCTGCAGCCAGTGGAGAATTTGGGATATCCAATCAGAGGGAAAAGTCTGGGGAAAAGATGCCCTTTTGGTGGGGAGACCCTGGCACAGGGTGCCCAGAGAAGCTGTGGCTGCCCCTGGATCCCTGGCAGTGTCCAAGGCCAGGCTGGACATTGGGGCTTGGAGCATCCTGGGACAGTGGAAGGGGTCCCTGTCCATGGCAAGGGGTTGGAATGAGTTAAACTTTAATGTCCCTTCCAACCCAAACCACYCTGGGATTCCATGATTCTCTCTTTCAAGCAGAGACCAATATACACCAGTAACTGGACTTCATTGCTGCTAATAGGTTAATCACGCTTACCCAAATTCTATTTTATAGGCTCAGTCTATATCTAGGAGAAACATGAATCTTTTCTTGGCCCTCAGAAAGGCACCAAGCTTAGTCCTAAACCCGCATTTCAGTGAATAAAAGTCAGGGTTGTTCTCCTCTTGGAAAACGAACAGAATTTAAACTGAGTTGAAGTGGCCAGAGGAAAGCAAGAAAACAAATGAATAATACAATGCAGAAAACTATTTCTGAGGACAGGAACAGCTGGTCTGTCAACTCTTTATAGACTATTTATAGGAAGGAAGATTTCATTGTGTGTCACTGGAAAAAGCAACTTCCCTTAGGCTGGAAAAAAAGAACTTTCTTATTCTTGAATAAAGCACAATAGAAATAGAGAAGGGATCGATGACAGATTTAGGTGGGTTTTTTTTTTTTTTTTTCCAAGTAGAAATGCAAAAAGATTAAAGGAGTTTATTTTTAAAAGAGTTAAAKAATAAGTTTGTGGAAGAGGAGTACAAATCAGATAGGTTTTTCAATTTTGCAGAGCGTAATTGATGCTTGGATGGAATTAAATATACAGATCCAAACAGGTAGGACAGAATAATCCACATAATCCAAGTGTCTGTGGTTCCTGACTCTGTTTCTGAGGTATCCCCGAGGTCAGGCCAAGGAACAGTAACAGAATATGGGCACATATGGAGTCAGAATCCTAGGAGTCMATTTTATCCCAGAAAAACAGTGAATCAATTACAAAATGAGCATTTACAAAGGTTGGGAATGGGACAAACGATCCTCATGCAGGTCTTAGGACATCTCTGATTGCCTTCCCTTTTCAGTATCTCAAACCCAGCCCATGTCCTTCAGTTATTTTATTTTCCTCCTCTCACCCCTCTCTCAAGCACCCCACAGGGATCACCCTCAGGAATAAACCCTCCAGCCTTTTTTTACACCCTCCTCTTTTAAACACTGTGAAGTTTCTCTTTTAATTACAGTCGCAATATGTTCCTCAGTAACATCACCTTCTGCCTGARCACTGAATTATGTACTTTTGCTAATTACAGCCTGCTTCCCACAATCCCAGAGCTTTTTGCTTTGCATCTTCAGTCAGATTTACCAAAAGATTGTTTAGAGGTGTCAATAAATTCACCTTTATGCTCTGGCTGATGGCTCATACTGCAGTGTGGGGCTGGGGCACCCCATTTTCCAACCTGAGGAAATGCTGGTGGGAGCACTCAGAGGAAATTCAGGTGCATTTCAAGAAGGTTTTTTATGAAAAAGCCTCATTCAGGTACCATATGGTATCAAAAACCCATTCTCCAGCTTCCACAAAGGTTTTCAGTAGCTCAGCAAATGTCAAGTAATTTTCATTAAATGGCACCWATTGATTCAGAATATCCACGAGGGGGATTGGGAGGAATCTCAGGTCTGGTGCCTCATTGATTAAGTTTCATACCAACACAATGGCTTGTTGATGTTAACAAGAGGACGTTTTTATGCACATCTGTTGTATTCTGAGCCCAGGGTGATGCTGTGGAGCAGCAGGAAACAAAGGTTTTATCCTATAATTCTTGGAGAAAAAAAAAATAAAGCTTAGTTGGAGGGAGGATATCAGGCAATTTTGTGACAAAAAGTAGGAAAATGCCTCGGAGCATACAAAAATATTATGAGAAAGAAGTATTATTTATTTTCTGTATTATTTCATTACTGGATCTTCTTTGGGTACACAGAGAGAAATAGCAAAGAGTGGAATGAATAAAGCAAATCAATATGAGAACAGAAATTTGGTTTTAGCCTAAAAAAGGATTTAACTCTTTTAGGATTTGTTTAATKAAGGGATATTAGTTGACTAAGGAACTCAGAGACTTTAAAACAGGTGAGGTTTATAACCACAGATGTTATAAAAACCCAAAAAACAGGCTTTGTTTTCTTTATTAGGAGGGAAATATATTCTTACAAGAGGAATTTCCAGCTAATTAATTTAAATCTCAGGGATGGGAATGTGGCCTGCTTTTTTGATCAGATAGGAAAGCAGATGGGAGAGAGGAAATGTAGGAGGAAGCAAACACTGAGAGACCAGGTCAGCTCGATWAAGCAAGCTCTTCTCATAGGGACTGCTCACAAACACTCATGTCAAAAAACTACACAAAYATCTACCCCAAAATAAAGTGATTCTCACTTATTTTAGCTCCAAACTGGTTGTGATGACCTAAAAGACCTCATTTAGGTGACCTTTGAGTCAGTGAATAACAGAATCCAGCTGAAATACAGGAGGCTGAAATGTCACACCATGTTCCTACGGTGTCATTTTTGTGTTTTCAGTGTGGCTCCTGAAAGCAATTCCCTTTGAAACAGAGCAACCAAATTCCTCTGAAATCCAMCCTGTTGTGAGGGGAGATGGTTGGGGCCACAGCTCCATCTCCTGACCTAAATTGTTCTGTTATTCTCTGATCTTGCATATTCTCATTTGTTGAATTATGTTCAGCAGGGTTATGAATTATTCCTGTGCTGGGGGTGTTGGGTAGGTCTCTACTTTGCATTTTCCTTTGCTTTGGAAGTYRGAACTGCCTGATACCATGTGGTGCYTRCYTTGTAGCAGGATCCTAAAAATTCTTCCAATGTGACAGGAACCACCTTACTGACCAGTGAAAGTGGCCACATCTTTATATATTCATTACACACAGGAAAACCAGTCAAAATCAGACTTCAAATAATTTTTAAAAGTTTCAATCTCTTTATTTTCTCATAAACTTGATTTTTGGAGTAGCGTTTGAGGCTTACCTGTGCAGGTCAGTGACCAGGTGACATTTTGCACTAATGAAAAACAAACATAGAAAAGAGAAGGTTTAAAGAGAATTAGGTTAAAAATGTTATATATTTATACAAATTATATACAAATATTATATACAAATATTATATACAAATATTATATATAATATATTATATATATTATTTACAAATGTTATATATATTGTGTATATCTGAAATATTTATTTGGAGCTGGAAAACCAGATACAGGATTGAAGGAGAGCTGTACACCTATGGACAAAGAAACAAATATTTCTTCCAATGGCATTGGATGCCTATTTTGGGTAATTTAAGCAAGTCCCAAATCTCCTCTGGCTGTCCAGAACTTGTGTGTTTAACACCACTGGGAAATAAGGAATGATAAACAGGATATGAGACAGCACTTCAATCTTATCAAGAAAAACTGCTTTTGTCATGTCCATAATTTTGATTGTCCCAGGTCCTGAAAATAGTTTGGTGTAACACATAATGGGGCAAAGGCCAGAGCTAGTGCCCAGGTCCTGTGAACCCTGACATTTAAAAAATTACCTTTTATTGGTTTGTTTGGTTTTTTTTGGGTTTTTTTTCCCCAAAAATCTAAGCTGTAGTCAAGAAAAGCTTTAACTCTCTTAACAGCAAGAAATAAACCTGAGTTCAAGACATCTTTGTAACACAGGGGCCAAGAAGACCTTATGCAAATTGTGGAGGAGATTCTGTCATTGCAYAAAATTTTTCACCTGAGAGAAATAGAGAGAACCCAGAAACTCCATCCCTAAGAACCCCAAAGTGAATCCCACACGGTCAGACCCCTCAAACCCCAGATCCTGGGAAAATCCACAGCCACACTCARCCCCATCATCACGGGGGTGAATTCAGCCTCTCCTCTCACAGAGAATTTCTGCTTCCAAAAACACCCCAAAAACACTCATCGCTGTCCCAGCTCCCTGATTTGCAGGTGGGCGAGCAGGGGACAGGTCCTTGGGGGTGAATCCGATATCCCAGGGGGATCGTGGAGAATCCCTTCCCATTGTTTCCATCCTGCGGGGGATGCCGGGGGTCTGCAGGGAGCTCGGAGCSTCTCGGGGCGGGTCTTGAGCAGGTGGGGGCGGGCTGAGCCTCGGCTTTTGGCAGCATCACACCCGGCAGAGGCAGCGGCAGGAGCGGCGGAGCCTGAGGAGGATGCGAAGTTTGCGCTGGCTGCTGCTGCTGCCGCTGGTGAGTGCCCGGGGGGAAATATGGGGCGGGGGGGTGCACAGCTGGATCCCGGCCACAGCTGGATTCCGGCCACAGCTGGATCCCGGCCACAGCTGCATCCCAACCACAGCTGGATTCCGGCCACAGCTGGATCCCAACCACAGCTGCATCCCGGCCACAGCTGGATCCCGGCCACAGCTGGATCCCGGCCACGGCTGGATCCNCGGGGGAAATCTGGGGCGGGGGGGGTGCACAGCTGGATTCCGGCCACAGCTGGATCCCGGGCACAGCTGCATCACGGCCACCGCTGGATCCCGGCCACAGCTGGATTCCGGCCACAGCTGGATCCCGGCCACAGCTGCATCCCAACCACAGCTGCATCCCAACCACAGCTGGATCCCGGCCACAGCTGCATCCCAACCACAGCCGCATCCCAACCACAGCTGGATGGCTCTGCGGCTGCAGCCGGGCCGGGGGGGAAGTCTGCAGAAGCTGGGTAACTTTTCTCCTAACGGAGAGCAGGCAGATAGAAAAAAAAAACAAAAAATAAGGAAAGGATTAAAAAGATATAAAACGACACAGAGGTGTTAGAGGGGAGGAAAGAAAAAAAATATCCCTGAGTTAGAGTTTTGAACTAGCTGCTTTCATTACAATTTTCTAGCCTTGAGATGCTGTTAATAAATGTATTTTCATTGCCATTCAGTAGAAGTGTGGTTTCCAAAGTGCAGAAGAGCACCCCTAAATCAGAAGGGCTGCAGCAGGGACAGAAAGGGACAGRTTGCTGTCYCGGCTGTCCTGAGAAAGGCARCTTTGCAGAAGAAGGAGGGTGACTRAAAGGAATTGTTCCTCCTGGTGAATGGGGCACCTTCACCTTTTGGAGAGGGCAYGGGTGTTTTCAGTGCTGAAGGTTTTGAACATCACCAAGCAGGAGCAGGAACTGTCTCATGCCTGTGTGAACTCAGGGCAGCAGGTGAGGCTGTGCCACTGCACACCAGGGAAGAGGGATCAGCACAGGGACAGAATCCAGGCACATCCTCCATCCCTGATCCCCACACTCCACCACTGGCGTGCCTGGGCTGCTTTAAAAATCCCTGCAAGCCCAAACACAGTCATTTCTCTTCTTTCCCCTCAATCCTCAGCCTCGGGGAGGTGTTTRGAGCCCTTCCTGGGGGTGTGATTAGCAGGGACTGGTTGATTCAAACTTCGGAATATTCAGCGTGGGCTGGGATTCAGGCTCCTGCTGTAGCCAAGAGGGGGACAGTCMCCTTCCCCTGAAATATTCCATCTTGTCCTGAGAAATCCAAATGGAATTAATGCTTCTCCAGGGTTTTCCTCTGTTGGTAATTGTGAGAGCCTAAATGGTTACAGACTGGTCTTGGCTTTTCATTTTTAAAAGGTGAAAGATGAAATTTTCACACCTGCACAAGTTGTGGATCTCGTAGTTTCCTTTGTATTTGCACAGATTTATGCTCGAGGGAAAGGTTGTAGGTYCTTTCTATGCAAAGCTCACCAGCACAGTCATTATCATGAGAAATAYTCTTCTTTCAGGCAAAATCAGTCAGCCTTAAGGGCTGAACTGCCACAGGAAAAGTGATTTTCTCCTCTGGACCAGTCTTTTTACACCTAAATAGAGGCACAACTTATTCTTTCAGCTGCCAGCAGAGCAGAGCTGATCCGGAGTGATGGATCACACACATCTGTGGGCTGCCATACATCATTTTCATATTGCAGCGTATTGCAGCAGGCTGGGCYCATAATCAAAGAAATTCTATAAACTGCGTGATCCAGCAGCATTTGGCCTCAAACTATTGCTCAAATGTGAGCATCAAATACTTGTCTGGTGAGAAACAGGGCTCTGAATGTCAGTGGGGTTTGTGTCTCAATCGAGGTCTCTTTGCATGCTCAGTTAAACAGTCAGGGAAGGCCTGAGACCCTTAGGAAATAATCATTTCCTATTTCAAGGGACCCTGTCAGAACAGAGAAATCATTCCTGAATGGATTCTGTGAATGAGCCGTTATTCAGATACAGGAATAAACCAGAGGGTTAATCCTGAAGAACTTCCCCTGAGGAACTGGGTAGAGTTACCTSCTGTCAGCTCCACGGGGATGTTGCAGGATACACTTTGTGCCTTGCAGAACAGAGTCCTTGACACGAACARAATTACCATTCACTGGTAAGTGACAAGGAACAGAGAGCAGCKCAGGCTGAAATGCCTAAAAATGACTTTTCCTGTCGTAAAGAGTTCAGAGACTCAGGAAGCAGAGGACAAGGAACAGAAAARGCTCTTCATTCACTGCTCTCCCTGCTGTGCTAAACTCCTTTCTTTCCAAACGCCGGCATTTCCCATTTCTGGGAAAGGTTTCAGTGAGATTTAATGAACAGAGGTGAGAATGGCAACACAGATGGGCCATCACTGAGCTTTGCCTTCCCTTCAGCAAAACCTTTCTTGTGGTAATGGCTCYACCGGTCCAAACAATGGCAACACGCTGAACTCTCAGTAAAACAAAGCTAAATTCCTGTGCTGGCTAAAATTGGCTAATTTGTGCTGCTTCTACCAATCTGGTCCCTGCAGACCTTCAATTCATCTCCACAGGGAGCTGGATGTGTGGAAAAATCTGTGTTTGGGTGTTTCTTCAGCCTGGAGGGAGTTAATGGAGGGAGAAGCAGTCACTGTCCTCAAACAGGTGTCTGARGGAGGAGGGAGGAATCTTTCCCTGGAACTCCTCGTCTGCTTTCACTGATCATTAAGGAGGCTTGATGGGGGAATTTAGATTAATCATCTCAAATTARCTGTCTAAAATTAGGAGTCTGGTCTAAAGGTACTCACTGAGCATCCTTCAGTTGGGGAGAGGTGGAAACACTCCAAGAATGCAGATCAATTGAGTATACTCAACGATAGACTTTGGCTTCTAGGTTTCAGGACTTTGGGATTAGATGATTTGAATTCCACCTGTAAGCAAAAATAAAGATACAGAAAGGGAGAAATTTCCCTTTTATTTACAGGAATATTTGTAACAGCAGAAATTGAGTATCCTCAGTTATTATCGTTCTGTTATTTAAGCGTCAGTAATAATTAAATGCTGTACATAATTTAGCACAGAGCTGAGAAATTAATTTTTCTCGAGGTAATACTAATTACACAGGGTTTTATAAGCAAAATAAATTAGTATGGCTGTGTTGTCTCATAAAGAATACCTATGAGTGAACAAATATAATGATATACATGTATAAATATGATGCACATGGATAAATATAATGATATATATGAAAAAAAAATATATACGTGGATAAATATAATGATATACATGGATAAATACAATGATATACATGGATAAATATARTGATATACATAGATAAATATRATTAAATACATGGATAAATATAATGATAYACATGGATAAATATAATGATATAAGTGGATAAATATAATGATATACATGGATAAATACAATAATATACATGGATAAAGATGTATAGCAAGTGCTGTTCTGTGTAAGGTCATGCAGTTAAACACAGCCACATAAACACAGTCCAATCCACAGAGGGTCATTCAAGCATTACTCCAATGCCTTGGAAACAATATTGAAAATATGTTCCTCTAAATTACTGYGAGGCAATCAGTGTCTCAGCTTCCCTTCTTCCATAGGTAATCGAGTTAGAGAGAGAAAACAAACACAGAAAATATCCTCCAGGTAGTCATTTTCAGCCAAAAAAACTCCTGGAATAATCTGTTTAACTGACTAAGGACAAAGATGGGAAATGAGGCTTTAGCTTTGGGGTTGGGAACTTCTGGGATCAGGAAGCTCTGAGGGGGTSACCTCATGATTTTCAGTCCAGGTCCAGAGTGCTAAACTCGGCTTGGGGATGGTGGAAACAACTTAGATGGATGCTCATCTATTCTTACGAGTGTAATGAAGCTTGTAAAATTGGAGTTGACTGTTTTTACTGCCTAAGAAATCTTTATTTTTAATAATGTYTTGCTGTTTTCTGACAGAATATGATACTACACATATTGCATTATAAATATCCTAGAATTACTTRTGGGCCAGGGGTTGGACAGGAAGGKTTTTGCTGCACAGACTGGGAATGTAGCTATGAGATGGACAGGAGCTCATGGAGATTGGGGCTGGCCCCAGATCCCTCCAAAACACATGTGAAATTTGATTTAGTGTCCTGTGCTCCCCAGTCTCAAAGATTTTTAACTTGCACTTGGCTTTTTTGGAAGGAGTTCATCAGGTGGAAGATTTTGATGAGATGCTTTCRACAGACTGGGAAGTTTATGAAAAAGCTGAGGTTTTCTTTGTTTTGGTCAGTTTTTTAACTTGTCCTCAACATTTTTTTTTTCCATGACCCTTCCTCCAGTCTGTAAGCCTTTCCTGCCCATCAAAATTTCRCTGCAAAAAAGGCCAATTTTCCGGGCTAAGACAACACATCATTCCACACTCAAATGGGGGTGCAGGAGTTGTCTTTGCTGTGTTTTTCTGTGTTTTAAAATRCCAGGTGATTTTTAATCCTCCAAGGCGGGACCCCGTGTGTGATGTGAATAACAGACAACTTCATGTGAGGGAAAATTAAAATATTCAGGCATCAGAGTTGTGTCAGAAGAACTGTGGAAGCACATCCAGTAGAATTAGGGCTGCAGGGTTGATTTCAGAGCATATCTGAGATGGGATCTGAGACAGGAACACAAGCTGTGGAGACAGAGGCAAAGAGAGCAGCGATGAATGTTCCCAGTCAATGATTTATGTACTTGACGCAAAACCTATTTGTGAGGCTTTAGGGTTGCTCTGGAAGCTACAACAGATCACTGGGAAGAGCCCTCGTGTTCTCCAAGCCTTCTCATCTTGTCAATGGATTCAACCAATTCTTCGAGCTTTGATTAATTTTCAAAAAGACTGAGTGTTACTGCTGGCTCTTTGATCCTGGGGAATTGCTTTTTCAGAGGTGAATTATATATTCAGTGCCCAGCTTTGAAGCGCTTCCCTTGTTTTCAGAGAGCATAGAAAATGTCTCTACTTTTCCCCAAGTGTGCTAATGGACTTCTTAATGATTGCAGCTCTATTTTTTTTTTTTGTGTGACATCTAAATTAGAGTTTTTCTACCCCCCCACAGCAGCTTAGGGGCCCCATTTTTTGGGTGGACTCTTAGGAAAGATTGCTTTTAATTAAATTGTGGTAAGCATGGCATGAAGATGTTGCTAGAAAAACTCCTCCCAGTGCTTGCTAAATCTCTCATTGTCCAGCAAAAGTAAATCAAAGCCCAAAATGCCATTACTTTGATTTTTCTGTGCGGATTTGGAGAAATAAATAAATTGTCATGGAACAGTGGAAATAGACAGCAATGTTATACTTGGTCTCAGTGAATAAGCCACTTGAGGYTTCAGTGCAATAACCTTCCAGATGTAAAGAAAATGAAGTCTAAAAGTAAGTGCGAGCCTAAAATCTGTCTCTCCAGACAGTCTCAGGTTTTAGCATGGCTCGTGGTTGCCACAGGTAATTTTTAGTGTGCACTCTGTTCCAGGCAAGATTGAGTGGTAAGGACTAGGAGACAAAACACCCCTGCGAATTTTGGCTGATCAATAACATGCAAGGCACTAAAAAGAGCTTTGTGTTATGATGCTCAGGAATAAAGAGCTTGATTCCTTGAGAGCTGTGCACAGCACTTCCTAAAACCTCTAAGTTTTATGGTAAAATTTGGAATGAAGGCACTCCAGTGCCATTTCCAGTGAGAGTCAGGCCAGGTAACTGCTGAGAYACTGGGAGATATTGACCCAAGAATCAACATTTTAAATCAGCCTCTTCCACTCCTTCCTATGGCAGGATCACTGTGCCAGACTGGACAGGTCTGCCTCAGAGAGCTCTGCTCTGCTTCATGAATTTTCCTTAAGGTGAGCAGGAGCTACAAAAGGCTCTTTTTACAAAAGCCATATTTTCAGCAGGCCCCTCCCAAATTGCCATAATATATCCCAAACATAGAGCTCCTGCTTTCAGTAAGGCTGCAATTATAATATATATATATCAATTAATAACCCCATATATAAATTAATAACTCCAGCCTTGTTTTGGCTTCTTATGGGACAGTCTGTAGGTTACATCTGATATAGWACTCGTTGGTTTTCAAACACCGAAGTGTCAGTGATATTTAATCTATACTCTGGCCCAGGATAAAAAGTTTGGCTCCTGAGGCTGCAGCCCTGCCCACCCCAAATGCAGGAACCCAGAAGCAAACAAGCTGTGAGCACCCTGGTGAATTGTTCCACCTGTGGGTGTCAGAGGGATCGACTGCAGCATCACYGTGGGTATCAGAGAATCCCAGAATGGTTTGGGATGGAAAAGGACCTTAAAGATCTCATTCCAACCCTCTGCCATGGGCAGGGACACCTTCCACTGTCCCAGGCTGCTCCAAGCCCTGTCCAGCCTGGCCTTGGACACTGCCAGGGATCCAGGGGCAGCCACAGCTGCTCTGGGCACCCTCTGCCAGGAACTCCCCATCCTCTGAGTATCACTACCAGTTGATCAGGATTTCCACAAGAAATCCTCAAATCATATTTTCTGAGGATGTATCACCGGTTTCAGAGGCAGAAATCAGGACTACACAGACCTTTATCWGCAATTCCTCTGTCCTGTGTAAAACCAAGGCAGCCCCCTCTCCCCAGGGGTGGGATATGCACTTCCCCAGCAATCCCAAATTAAGAATATCCCCATTTTCCAACAGCTCTGATGAATGATGGTGACTGAGGTCTGATTCAGCAGGTGTGGATTTACCAAAGGAGAGYAGAGAGGAGCTGCAGCCTCCTTGGAGCAGCAGGAGTCTGGCACACTCACTCAGTGTCCCTCATGCCTCCTGTCTCAACTACATGTGTCACTGAGGCTGACTTTTGGAGAAATTATATCTCTTCCTCCTCTGAAATTGTTCAGAACTAATTCTGCATGTTTCCAGCATTCCCAACTTCTCTGGCATGAGGTGGGAGTTAATTTAACCCACCTCTCCTCAGTGTTTTTTTTCTAAGCTATTTCAAATTTTGTGGTTTTGTTTTCATTTTGGGTTATAAGTGGCTGTTGCTTTCGAGCCTTTTAGCAGAGGACTCGGCGTAGATGGTAGAGCTACACATCTCATTGTCGTGACTTTTAAACATTAAGTTTAAAARTATTCCACATACAAAATTTGCCATCTGTAACAGAATCCAGGAATTCCAGAAAGCAGAGGGATGGCTRTTTTTCCTGTCCAGCTGAATCCATCTTCATGACCTGAAACAGTGAGAGATTTTATGGAGCAATTAATTTGTTGCTTCTACTCAAATAATCCATTTGTTATGTGGGCAGACTGCAAAGTGAAACATCTGTTTAAATGTAAAGKGATGAGTGGGGATCCTATTAACACCTGAAAATTGCATTTCAGAATTGAGTTACTATGGTTGAAGAGCAAATTTACTATTTTAAGASTCACTCGTTCTGATTTATAAAACATATTTTGAATTACCAACTGGAGTAATATAATGCATGAAAAAAAAAAAAAGCATTTCTTAACTTTCTTTTTGAACAATGCCCTTAATCCTCTTTTTGTTTTAATATTAGCATGCATGAACCATCTCTGGGGCCTCATAATTAAAATGAGTCTGGCTATGCTACTTTAAACYCCAAATGTAGGCAGGATTTTTAAAGGTTTTTAAAAGATAAAGTTGTGTTCTGGTTTTTGCCCCTCAGCAGATATTATTGGTGAGATGGGATCRTCTGCCCAACTTCCAGTAAATTTTCTGTGGAGGCTGAAAGAAGTCCTGGTTGCTCTGCTCACTGAAAACATTTTGAAGGTCAATAAATCACTTTCTGGAGATGGAAAAGCAATATAGAAGTGACGTTTGCATCTGCACTAACTTTTCAAAGTCATTAGAGGTTAAAACTGCCTACGGTCTTCCTCAAAAAGCATCTTGGAAAGATTTCAACCCATGTTGAAATTAAAATCATTAAAATCACCCTAACTGCACTCCTGGCTTTGTCTTGAATAACAGAGGCCGGAAAGAAGCAAAAACTCTGCTCTATTCCATATAAAACTCCCTAAATCTTGAAGATCCAAATATCCCAAAAGAGATTTTGGTCCAGTATCCAGTTCTCTGAGTAGAGTTCAGTTACTTTCTTTACTCAGTTGAATTTGGGTTTAATCCAATTTCTTAAAGATGGGTGTGTAGGAGTGTTTGAGACTTCAAATAATGCACTTGAAACTTCAAATAATGCATTTGAGACTTCAGATAATGCATTTGAAACCTCAAATAATGCATTTGAGACTTCAAATAATTAATTTGTATATTCAAATAATGCATTTGTGTCTTCAAATAATGTGTTTGAAACCTCAAAAAATGCATTTGAGGCTTCAGATAATGCATTTGAGACTCCTACATGGGGCTGACAAAATTAATGCAGAGTCTACACAAGAGAAATGGGATCTTTTCAAACATCCCAAACAGCACCAACCATTTCTGGGTGACCGAGGCATCCTTGAAATCCCCACGGGCTGAAAAAGAAGCTGAGATAATAAAATCACACATAGATACTGACATTGTGGTTTCTTTCTTAGAGTTTATTTCCTTTTGCAGAGGAAATAATTTGGAATTGTGTAGGTTATTAAGAATACCTTCACAATCACAAGCGGTAGGATACAGGGGATAAAAAAAATCTGGAGTGGGAGAAGGTCAAGAAAAATRCATGTCAGCATATAAATGAGACTGAATATCTGTACCTAAGAGGATGAATTTAGACCCTATTTAACAACTGCTGTCTAGAAATCCATTTAACTGCTTAAATGTACCTTAATCTGTGAGAGAAATAAATTACTTAAGCTTCCAAAGCAAGTCATTAATTTTTTTCCTATTTCCTCATCTGTTAAAATGGAAGCAGCTCCTCTGTCCAAGCTGTGTGCACATCCTCAGATAATACATTCATAAAATTTTGCAACAATTCAGCTTAAACTGTGACCAAGACTACCAATCTTTAAATAAATTTATTTATTTTMATTTGTTTCATGGAGAAGAAACATTTCTGTGGTCAAACTGCACCATATGTGCTTGGAGGACTTGAAATGAATATTCCCAATTATTCTGATGGATTCATCCAATTTTTGGCCAAAGCTTACAAATATGTGGAGATCCAAAAACTGTGAACTTCACTGAAGTTTTGTGGAAACTGTAAGTGCAGAGGAAAGGGAGTAGAAATGTCCAGGTTGGAGAAGAGGTGCTGCATGAGCTGATTATTGTGGTACACTGAAGGATACATATGGTGTGTGCACCCAGAAATRTAAATTAACAATTATTTGGGATCACAGACTCCTCCTGCCATTTATATATTCTGTTTGGGAAATAAAAACAACTTCAGGTGGAGTTTTTACATTCTTAGACTTCAAAGTATAAACCACGAGGTTCAAACTGTTTTTTCTCATTCTGATAATCACAAAGTCTTTGGGGCTCTTTGTCTTTCTCTCACCAAGGTTACGGGAATCCATCCRGAATGCAAAATATTCCAGCAGGTGGTCAAAGAGGAGGCTCTGTGCTTGGAGCACAACGAATCTGCCTCAYCTGAGCTTAAAGGTAAAGGTCCTGATGGTCATTTGACATTACTGAAGTGTTTTGTGTGTTCTTTATTTATACCCAGAGCTCCAAAGAAACTCCCACAGAAGGCACTGAAGACGCTGCTGAGATTATATTGAGCTGGKAATCATTCCAATCTGGTGAACATGCTCTTGGGGGAAGAAAATGAACAAAAAAACCTGCCCAAGTTTTTCAAAATATTTCATTTTACAATTTCAGACRTTATTTCTTTGCTTGAAAAAATTTATTTTGATATTGTTTAGWAGTCTATTACATGCTCAGATATAAATTTTGAAAACTGAAATGAACATGCACCAGAGCCCGCAAAATATATTTAGAATGCTCTGTAGGGTGTTGGTTCCTGGGGTTTTGGCATTGTAGAAATAGGCTTAGAAATAATTCAATGTGAAATTTCAAAATGTTCAAACTCCTCCAAACATTCAGTCATMTTTTTTTCTGGTCAACTTTGCTTAGAAAAATTTGCATCCACCTCAGTGAGATTTTTTTGGGTTCCATGAATTTTAAGGTGTTTCTTTTCTGCAGAGAAATTATGAGACAAAGTTGCCTCATACGTTTGGTTGGGATAGAATTGTTGAAACCACTTGGAATTTTGCCTTTAGCAGCCTTTGAAAATCAGGGTCCAGAATATTTCATTCATATTTCCAGCCACTCTAATGTTTCATATTCCTCTTCTGGTTTCCAACTCTGTTTCACTTGTTTTCCCTCACACACACTTCCATGAATTCCAAAATACCTCTTGGACACATTTTGCACTTGGAACACACAGTAACCCATCCAAAAATGTTCTAATATAAATCAGGCATTTTCAAAAATGAGTTATTACATGCTTTACAGGATGTCACTCCAAGTATCCCCCTCTTTACCACACAAATAATTACACAACTTTGCAATTCTCTTTGTAGCAAAGGTTACTCAGGGAAATAAAAATCTCCAAGAGTTCTGTTAAACTATTCAAAAAACTTCACCTTTGTCCACTCTGAGCTTCTCAAAGGTTCCATTTCCACCTTTTATTCTCTAGATATGGAAAGACTTWAATGAAAGTCTCTTGTGGTATTTACATCCTTTCTCCATATATTTTTATATAATAAAATTAAAYTAAACATTAGATCAGGAAATTAATCCCAAATATTTTACCTGGAGGATAAAACTATGTAAAAGACAGGTAAAAGCCCATAGATTGTGTTTCAGTTTCCAGAACTCAGCAAGACAAACAGAAGGATCACAAATCCTAGAGTTCCTTCTCAGCAGTTACAGAGCATCTGTGCTGGAATCAGTCCGTGTTGCAGTATTGAATCTAAAGTATTTCCACATTATTCTTGTTGTACAGATCAGTGTCCAATGAGTGTAATCTRCAGAGCCCAGGGTGCAATTTCTCTCATTTTGGTGCAATTCCTCTCATTTTGGTCTAGTTTCTCTCATTTTGAAGCAGATGTGTAAAATGACTCAAGTTCTAAACCCCACTGGTTTTTCCTGCCTCCACTGTCTGAAAATCCTGAATTACTGAACAAGACTTGGATATCTGTGGTGTAAACAAACACAGATACAACTCCTACTGCAGTTGTCTTCATGGAATCTCAGGTGATTTGCACACCACCAGTTTCTCAAAACCCCTGGCACAAAAAAATTCCCTTTCAGCCTCTGCACTCAGGGGTYTCTTTGATATAAACTGTAGAAGTCACTGGATATGGAACCAAATCTAAAACTTAAAGCATGCAGGTTCCATCCCTCACCCAAATATAATTTTAAACTCCACATTGCCAARTAAAACAGATTTTTAAATTTGTTAATTAGACAATTAGCAGCCGAGGTTAGGCTGTAATCATCAGTGAGAGTCAGGTATTTGCAGGGTGTGATTCATCCTGTCCTCAGGAAGGAGCCGCAGTATTTGGGATGAATCAGCTCTGGAAGTCGCTGTCTGTTCTGCCGATCACAAAGGGAATGTAGTCAAGATTAGCTGACATATTTTAGGCAATTAAAATTACAGCTAATGAATCAGGGCCTCTATTTCCCCTGGAAAATTGGTTATACCAGGAATTTCATCTTCCCAAGGGTGATGTGAGGGTAACACTGTGGGAGGTTCTCAGGACTGTCTTTTTGAAAGCCAGACARTGACTTTGCTCAACTACGGGCAAATATTGCTTCCACATTCGAGCTCTTGACAACTTTGGTTTTGCCTTGTCATCTGTCACTGATGCAGCAGTGAAGACTCATGGAAGAAAATAACACGTCCCAAACCAAACCCCTGCTTTGTACCCACCTTACGACAGCCTAGAGATCAGTTTTGTTTGAAGCACAACCGTTTTTTTATTATTATTTCAGGCACATTTACACGCTGGCAGTTTTTTCTGCGCTGCCCCCGTACCCACTTGCCAGAGGCTGGGAAGTCTCRGTGTGATGCAGCCGTGACAAAGCTGTGATTCACTGAAACTCCTGGAAACCCTTTTTAGGGGACTCAGAGGCAGCAGCCCACCMTGGGCCATCAGCCAGCAGGCTCTGCTTGAGGGAACCTCATGAATTCCAGCCAGTCAGATCTACTCCCAGAGATGCTCATTTTTCATGTTGTTCTCTGGGTTTGGGATGAATCTTATCCCTTTGGAAACCCATTGCAAAAATGCCATTGATTGCCTAAGACTGGTGCTTCAGCCCTTATTTCCTTTAAGCCAGGTGAAACTGGAAGGTTCTTAAACATGAAATCAAGAGGTTAAGGCTGAATTTTRAGTCAGATGTATTTTGGTTAGATTTCGTAAATTAGTAACCTCAAGTAATGAGAAAAGAGTAATGAGAAATCTCCAGTGCTAATCATTATTCAATATTTTTATTTGGGTGGCTTTTGTGTTAACAATAGAGAAGAGCTCCAATTGATTTGACTTTCAGATTGTGTCTGCTTCAATTTCAGGTACATTCTCTCATGAGATAWGGAGGGGTAAGGTCCAGCTGGAATACCAAGTGTGAGCAAGGATGCATTCAAGGAGAAAAGGAAAACATTCCACTCCTTCATTTGCAGAGCTGCTGTGGCTCTTCTTGCATGTGAATGAGTGGGAAAGCCACAGACAATCTCATTATGGAAGATAAATGTGTGATGTTCTCTKTGTTTTTCTTTATTTAGAGGAACCTTTTTTTTTTTACAGGATGTGCCAGAGATTGGGATGGTTTAACCTGTTGGCCCAGAGCCACTTTTGGGGAAGTGGTTAAAATTCCCTGCCCACAATTCTTTGAAGAATTCACCAGTACACATGGCAAGAATTTTTCCTTATTCTTTTTATCCTTACCTTTAAAAAAATTATTATTATTTTAAATTAATTGTAGTGGTTGAGGATTCCTTGATATTTTCCTGGTTCACAATGCTCTTATGTCARTCAGCATTCAGTAATTACCCAAATACACATCTTGGCTTGGGGTCAATATTATCACCCTTTTGTTTTGTGTTATGCTGTGCTGAATAGTTTAATCACTTTGAGGATCTAAAAATGATGGACAGGTGCATCACATTGCTAAATTTATAAAGGAGTATGCCACAGAATCACTGGTTTATAAAATTGTACAATAATTAATATTAGAAAGAACTTCCTGAGGCCATCCAGTCCAATCCTCCAGTCAGAGCAGGACTGAGATCAAAACTTGTGTGGAGCTTCCAGCATACAGCAGGCAGCTCAGGGCTTTGCCCACAATCCCCAAAAATGCTGTAAATGTATAATTTGATCTTCTCCACAGAAGGAATGAATTTGCACAGTTGATTTCCCACATGAAACACACAAGTCCCACTGCATCTTAAAATGATTGCGAACATCTTCCTCAATTTTTCAAAGGATAGACATATAGAATATTGCAACTCTAGAGCTAATCTTGCTGAACATGAGTAAACCTCCGAGTCCTTGATTTAGGAATCAGAGTGGGAATAAGAAATTGTTGTTACTCGTCAAAACTTACAGAACACCAGCACCACCACCACCCCTAATTAATTCCCTGCTGTATTTTCCCACTGAAGGTTTCCTTCAGAGGAACTGCACCCAGGAGGAGCATTGGTCTGAGCCATTCCCACCCTACACCGTGGCCTGTGGGTTTGATGAAGGTTCCAGTAAAGGACCTGAGGAGCAGGTGGGGGTTTCATTTCCTGCTTCCAAACATCTCCAGAGAACCSTCTCCTGAGGAGCTGGATGCTCTACGCATATGATCCAATAATTACCCATTTTGGGTGCTAAACTCAAAACTTTTAGGTATATCTAGAGTTTGTTTAACAAATTAGCATATTAGCATAGAGAGAGTGAGCAGCAGTAAGCAATTTCCTCTCCATCCAAATGCCTCTTCTTGGTGTTAATGACCAAACTCATGATTAGTTCATTTGTCCAACCTAACAAAGACTTTGGTTCTCTGGCAGAGGTGATGTGAATCCTCATCACACACCCACTTCCCAGGCAAGCTCCACCCACTTATCCGCCGGGATTTTTTCAGGGAGAATTCCTTTGGATCCCTTTTCCAGATTTTCCTTGAGTCATAAGAAAACATTTTATAGCCCAGTGGTCAACACACATCCCTAGAAGGAAATTTTTGAATGCCACTGAGTATTTCCATACTTTATCTCAAGTGTTCAGTGGAGCAGAAAGTGAATGTATTTCCTATCTGATAATCATCACTTGTGCTCAGTTGAGGTCCAGCAGCATTTCTGTCACATCCACATCTTGATATGATTTAAATTTCCACGTTCCTTCTCATCRTACTGGAGTTCATATCTACAGCTCAATCCACCTCCTATAAATAATAACAACAATAAGAAACTCTGCACTTTGGGGGAGCTAGAAAGATAAATGCTTGAAAAGCTGAAATAAGTCTTGAAAGCCTCCTGGAAGGAGGATGCTGGAAATGATGACAACAATTCAGAAGGGATTTCAGGTTCATAAAAGGATGCATATTCTGGAGCACAGTTCTGCAGCCCATGGGGTTCTCCCACAGGGTTAAAATCACTCTCCAGGTGGCTTTCTCCAAGCAATCTCTGGATCATGCTAAACCAGGAATATTTTCTGGCTGATCTAGCCTAAAATCAAGCAGGGAATGATATTTATATTTCAACATGATAGCAGATTTCAGTACAGAGCTGCTGTTGGTACTCTGGCAGCGTTTAGTTTGTTATTTATCTTGTTAAATCCTCAAGTTTTGACCACAAAAAGAAGATAAGATCAGCATGCTGATCAGCATTGCTGATCAGTTTGCTGCATTGCAAACAATGGCAAGTGAGTAAAACTCCCAATTGAATCATAAGCGAATCACTTGCTTTGTATCTTATATCAGCACTTATGATATCTTCTGTATAAAGTGTTATTTTTCAATCCATCCCACAAAAACAGATAAATGAATCCAAAAGATCCATCATTCAATTGAAGAATCTGTTTTCTTATTTYCATCTGTGTTTTGAAAATACTGTATAAAAGATCAGGGCTATTTCAGAAACACCAGGATGATTCCTATGTCAGGGTTATAAGGTCTGTTTATAGATTAGCTTAAAATTCCTAATCTGTTACCTCAACCAAGAATAGCAGCCTTTTGGATAAACAGATTTGGGATCAATTAGAGAACAAAATGTCCACTGGGTTTATGAGGAAGAAATTTGCCTGGGTTCAGAGAATTTAGTTTCTTGGGATTTCAAATAATTAGCTGATCTTGTCGTGAATCACAATAAAATTTGCATAGTTAAAGCCAAGTAGACAAACTTTATTTTCCTTATGACACAGGGTTAAGATTTATTAGGATATAAGTCTAAATTAAAACCAAATTAACAATAAAGAATTTACAGTGCTATAATATACAGCAAGGAACAAACTGTTTGTCCAGAGAATTAAGGACTGTGAGGGGATTTTTCTTGGTTTTAACTTACYTCCACATTCCATCAGGTTGTTTCTCAATGTTTCGGCTTCCTCACCTGCAAATTGAGAGTTTTATTTCTCTCTCAGCTATAGCTGTTTAGGAAAATCAATAATTATTGCACCTGGCCCAGGTCTAAAGTGACAGATTCACAAATCACCCACCAGAAGGTTTCAACGCCCTGGAGWTTTTTATGTATTGACATAAGAAAAGGTAGTTACTGATCATAGTTAATATTTTCATGTTGAACTTACCCAGGGAGGTCAGGTGAGCCTGTGGGCTGTTGAAAATGTCTTCTGTGTAGAGTGAAGCAGGATTCCAAGGAAAACTTTTGTTAGTRGTGGAGGGAAAATCCCAAAGCAGATCTCGAACATGCAAACAGCACAGAGGTGGTGGGACTGACCAGTGAGGGAAATGTTTCCCAGTGGAATGAGTACCCCAGGGTTCATCCTGCAGAACCTCCTCTACTGGGCTGTGTCTCTTTTCCCCACAGAAATCCTATTATTCTGCATTTTGGCGTGTCTACACAGCCGGCTACGCGGCATCGGTGACTTCGCTCATTACGGCTCTAATTGTCTTTGCTGCCTTCAGGTAAATAGAAATGGGTTCTTTTTCAGGAAGTCTTAACTCTCATCCTAATTTCTCTCAGACCCTCTGGGGTTTTGTTTTGTAGGTTTTTTTAATGGTTATTTTCTAATCATTCTGAGGTGTAACACCGGTCAGGGAGTTGTGCAGAGCCACAGGGTCCTCCCTGAGCTTCCTTTGCTTCCGGCTGAGCCCCTTTCCCAGCTCCCTCAGCTGCTCCTCATCAGATTAATGCACTTTAGGGTAACTGCTGTGGCAACCATTCCATAACACTGAACTGACACCAATTCATCCCTCCCTTTACCTGTGCAAGCTTATTCAACAAAAAGAATATTATTAAAAATAATTAAAAGGCATTATCATAATCCATCCCAAGAATCCCACAGCTACTCTCTGCTTCTGGCACCTCCTTTAAATGTGTAATGATCTAAGGATCATTATCCTGGAGCTTTTTTTTTGGCCCAAACAGGTCACAACTGCTCTGCTCCCTCATGTCTTTCTCCCTCTCCAACAGTGACAGAACATTCATTGTTTTGCAAGGTGTCTGCAGCCTTGYRTRTTYCTGTTTGACTTGTGATGAGACCACRAGGAATTTCTMTGAAAGAACCACTTTTATMTTCTCTTCCCRTGCCAGAAAATTCCACTGCACCCGGAATTACATCCACATGCACCTGTTTGTCTCCTTTATCCTGAGAGCRATCGCTGTTTTCACCAAAGATGCGGTTTTGTTTGCAGATGAAACTATGGACCACTGCCTGATGGCCACGGTACTGCACTTCCCCTCTCCTTTAGCCTTGATTTCACATTTAATTCTTTACCTGAAAATGACATGGAGATCTTTTAATCCTATTTCTCCTAGTGCTAAAATTGAAATCTTAAAGCAAGCAACATTATATAATCCCAAAGACCAAGTGCTAAGG
>NW_026623367.1:865851-879369 GCF_030028575.1 Malurus melanocephalus
ACCCCAAACATACTGAAATCTGGCCATTTCTTCATTATTTCATGATAACATTGAATTTTGCCTRCATTTGTGAGAAACCAGACACAACAAGAGTAGCTCTAACAGAATTTTCTTYCTCTGCACTTCCAGGTTGCCTGCAAGGCTGCTGTGGCTTTCTTCCAGTTCAGTATTTTGGCCAATTTCTTCTGGCTTCTGATCGAAGGGATCTACCTGCAAACCCTGCTGCTGCTGACCTTCGTTTCCAACAAGAAGTTTGTGTGGTGGTTCATATTCACTGGCTGGGGTTAGCCCTGTCTTCCTCTTTGTGCCATTYAGTGCTTCTGGTTGCTTGCATGACTGGATAAAATCTGTGTTTTGAGGTGAAAGGAGCCCGTCAAAGGTGTCACCTTTCTGAGGGACATTGCCTGTTTGTCCAATACTGATATGTCAAAGCCACACCATTGTACTGCCTTTTCTATCTCAATTATTTACACCACAGTAGTGATTATCCAGGCCTCAAGAGGATGAGGAATATGGCTGGATAATATCCTAAAAATGTGTTTAATTTTCCCACTGACTAAAGAAGKTTGAGGGACTAAGTTGGCAGAATTTGACAAATTAATTTTAAATCATGTGAGTCCAGGTCTAGGAATCAAATAATTCTATTTTTTCCCCAAGATCTCCTGGTTTTAAGGAATCATTTGAGGCTATAGAGCAATTGAAATTCTCTCTAATATTCAGAACAGGAATACATGAAGATTCCTTTCACTGCTCAGAATTGTTTATTGTGCCTCTCAGATACTCCCATGTCTCACCTTGGCAAGCCTGAAATACAGGCATCCAAACTGAGTCGTTGCAATGACATTTTTCATCTTAGAAGTGAAATCCAAACCATCCTGAATAAATATTAATTTATCCTTCACCTTCAGATTTTTAGACTTTATTTAATGTTATTAATTTTTTTTTGGAGCTGTTCCAAGTAGGACTGTGTGAAAGCAGAATGTCAGCCCTTGATTTATCACAGCCAACTTGAGATAAGAAAGCAAACAACTCAATTAATGATGTGRTAATCCTCATCTCCTTCTGTAATCRATGGAAGGTGAGAGACACCTCATGGGCAACTCAGATCTTAAGTGATAGGGAGGTAAATATTTCTTTTAATTAATTAAAAAGCCAATTTGAAATTAACATGGTCCAAGCTTAAAGGACTTGAATAAAGGGCTGAAATTTGAAAGGACAAATTCTGGGCTCTTCCTACATAGCTCAAATGATACTTAGAAAATTATTACCACCATTTGTACAGGTTTATCAGTGAAAATGTCACCTGTTTCAGATTAGAATCCCTTTTGTGGCAGCTTTGAAAGTCAGTTAGTCGTTGAAAGTTCAATTGCACAGAGGAGAGCAAAAGCAATTTCTGGTTTATAGGYCTTCTTAAAAACCCCAGTCATAAATGCAGGAGGATAGAAGGAGAAGCAGTAATAATGTGATGCTTGAAATCACTGGATCCTGGATTAAGTTAACTTTTCATGAAATTCTTATCAACTGATTGGTCTGGAGYGATTAGTAGAGTCTTTGGGACAAAAATGCAACTCTTCCAGCTGCTGTAAAARGAGTATTTGTTTGCCACGATTCACAAGATAAAAGAACCCCAGCTAAATAAATGGTTACTCCAGTTTACAAATGCTTGTAATTCCTATCCAAACCTTCAAGTAATTCTTAGCATTTAYTTCTGGAAATGTAGTTTCACAGCATTCCCTATTCTCCTTTGTTATGATTTCATTCTCCTGCCCTTTTATTCCTTTATTTTCCTTTTCCCTAACTGCAAATTCTTTCATAAAGTTATTTAAAATTGTTTGACCCATTATTTGACCTTTAATCCATCCTGCTGCACTGTGAACCTGCTTGGAATAAAGTTGCCATGGGGCACGATATTCAAACCAATTATTGTGTTTCCACTGATTTGCTCAGGAGCTCCCACTGCTGTGATGTTCACTTGGGTCCTCACACGAATCCATCAACAAAACACTGGGTAAGTCTGAGCTTGGATAAGGAAGACTAAGATATCCCATTTTTTTATGGTGTTCTGTTCTTCTGGTTGGGGGGAAAGTTGTGGAGAAAGAAAAGACAGGAGAAAARTTCTCACATTCCAAAGTTGTGCCCCAATTTTTTACAACTCATACAGAAGTGAGAAAATAGTTTTATGAGTTCTGATTTTTATGGTCATTCATGAGCTAATAAAACCTGGACACAGCATATTGAAATTTCATTTAGTTTCCTATTRCCCAGTTGTTGAAATTATTGTACTYAGAGAAAATCGCTGCTTTTGTGTTAAAGCAAACCATAAATCACTAATCTTAATCTCTTCAAAAAGGCTCTTCCCAAATGAACAACATTGTCTTGTTAAGTCGTTTCTTCATTTCCATTCAATTATTCTATTCTATTCTATTCTATTCTATTCTATTCTATTCTATTCTATTCTATTCTATTCTATTCTATTCTATTCTATTCTATTTCTATTTCTATTTCTATTCTTTTTAATTTTTATTTTATTTCTTTTGAGTTTCATTTATCTTATTTTATTTTATTTATTTTCATCTTTTAATACGAGAGTCAAATATAAATAAAACAAAAATATTGTTTACTATCAGCTATCCTGAAGGTTTCAGACCATTTCACATCAGTTGGAAAAGGCACTGTTTTGGTCCTGCTCAGAAGTCAGGAGATTTGAGTAAGAAGTTGAGTTGAGATTGTAAGAAGAGCAAGAAAGAAGCCTGAAAATAAAAATGTATTTTTTTACTTTGCTTTGGTTCTTCAGTCTGGGATTCTTACTGATTAAATTTTCTTAAATTGCACTACAAGGAAACCAGGGACATTTAGACAGTGAYTTAAAACTTGGTGACCACCACTTTCCTTTCCTGAGCTCTTGTGTGCTGTGGGAAGCTCCCGTGGCACAGACAACAAAACTGGGTTTGTTTTTGTTCCAGGTGTTGGGATGATGATGAAAATGGAGTTGTCTTGTGGATCATCAAAGGCCCCATTCTGCTGACTGTATTAGTGAGTATTTTCCTTTTCCCTTGAGTATCTGTGTGTAAGTAATTTTATTWAGCRTGCTTTTAAAATGAGTTCTTATAATTGCAACTTCAGACAAAAAAAAAATCTCCCTTATCCACAAATTTTTACCACCTTAATTCAGGGAGGGAGCAGTCTGTTKTTTTGGTTTGTATCTGGTATAATCTTTGTCATAAACAATGAAGGGAGCAGGGAGCACTCTTTAGATCCTGTAAAATCTGTGTATTCTCTTCCAGTTAAAATCTGCCAAGCTCTGATCAGAAATACCAGACATTAATAGCAGACATAAAATGTAGGTCTAYGTTAATTCAACATAACTTTCATCATGCTTTATGTACAACTAYATATTGGTGGGAAAGACAATGTTTATTTCTAAAGCTATTGATTTGAGCAGAGAAGAGATATATATGGGTTTATAGCAGCGCAATTCCTAAAAGTGGGGATTTTCAGTTATTGATATCAACTGAAGAAGGTCCTGGTTTGTAGTAAATTTACAGATYTTTTCTTGTCTTTTCAGATTAACTTTATTATATTTATTAATGTGATCAGGATTCTAGTCCATAAATTGAAATCCCAAGAGGGAGGAGGGAGTCATTCAAGTCACTTTGTGTGAGTATTTCTGGGTCTTTTAACAGAGCTTTTTCTAACTGCTCTAAGAAATGTTTTATGGACAGGAGAAGAGAAAGTTCTGCTCCCCTTCGAATAGAAGGCAATGYGAACTTTCTTTTTCATCCCAAATATCACATCTTGCTTTTTCTTCAGGGGAAAAAGGGTAGGGTGGATGCGTCGGGGATAAAGAGAAAAGTAAAGTACAAAGTATGAAACTTCAAAAGCTCAGAGTKTAAATGTCAGGGGATGAACCCATCTCACTGCCAGTCCTTTCCACACAAATGACCACATGGAGAAARAGGCAGATAATTTGCTTTAAATTCTTTGCAATAACAGGATAACCAGACCTAGTCCTGGCTGTTTATGAGCCCCTTCACAGTCCCTGGGGATCCCATCAGTGCAGTCAGAGGACCTTTCCATAACTTCTC
The DNA here is from genome assembly GCF_030028575.1 of Malurus melanocephalus. Lineage (NCBI taxonomy): Eukaryota > Metazoa > Chordata > Aves > Passeriformes > Maluridae > Malurus > Malurus melanocephalus. Next base: position 869,937 of record NW_026623367.1, read on the forward strand.
TGGATGCAGTTGCCTGCATTTGGAGCTGTACTCTGAATTAAAAAAAGCTCCAACGTATAATTACTATCACTCATTCTGTGTTTCTAACAGTGCATTGTTCTTTAATTCTTGCTTTTCCAGGCGACTTGCAAAGTCCACGTTGCTTCTGATCCCCCTCTTCGGGGTGCACTACATCGTATTTGCGTTTTTCCCAGAGAGCACTGGTCTGGAAGCTCGGCTGTACATCGAGCTGGGCCTGGGCTCTTTTCAGGTAAGATGGACAAAACATTTAACAGCCCTGAGAGGTTTGGTCTGAAACACCACACTTCAGSTTGTTATTAGAGTAGGATTTATTAACGTGTCCAAATTCAACACACACATTCCATCTCTCTCCTTCATCAGTCCTTCTGTTTGCTCCTTTGTTATTTGAAATCTCTGAGTCAGACTTTGTATTAATAATCATAATCAGAAATAAATACAATGTCTACTTTTGTTGAATAACAATGACAGAATGCCGTGAGTCTGCAGATTGAGGTGAACTCACTGAAAACTATCTCATGTGTAATAATGATAAGAAGAATCATAAATGGGGGAATAAAACAACCTGCTCTGCCCTTACCGTTTAGCAGCAGTGAACCATGTCAATATTTCATTKTTTATTTTCCTGTACCACTACTCAGAACAGCAGCATGGATTTGAGAGGGCCAGGGCCTGTGTATGGTACATTTAGTACTGACCAGCTGAGATATTTTCCCATCCCTTTTCCCTGTACCCCACCACRACTTGTCCACATTGATGTGTGCTTCAAATGATCCCTCTTCAATGATTACCTCATCTGAGGGGGAATTTGTTTTTAGGATCCAGTAAAGAGCAAGTTAATCCTTGCTGTCACTGTACAAGGGCAATAATATATATAAAATATCACCAGTCCATTGAGGAATTTAATTCTGTTATGAAAACTCGATAAACAGTGTCGCCTTGCCTGAACGCCAATAGAAAAATGGAAAATATGTATTTTTTATTGTCTTACACAAACTGTGCATGAAACCTGAAAATCTGTCATTGATTCTATATTTCAAATCCATATGTTTTTTCTCTCCCTACCCTCCCTGTCCTAGGGTTTTGTTGTTGCTCTCCTATATTGCTTCTCAAACGCAGAGGTGAGTAGCAAGTATGTGAGATTATCAAAACCTCATGTTTTCTAATTTCTTCTCCTATTTTCAGAACAGATCTGTCTTTGATCTGCTCCTGAAACGATGACATCCCCATATCTTTTTTGTCCCTTGGTACCTTTGTTGATGTTATTTGTATTCATGCAGTTCTGACAAGAGGACACACAATAAACTTTGAAGCAATGACCCTTTAAAAATGGTTGCTAAGTTTCCTGTCAGGGGACTTCTTTTCAGGTTTATGTTTGATGGTTGTCATGATGATGTCTCAATGGAAATCTTGTAGAGTTCTTCACTTTCTCCAGATTCATTTTCTCCTAGTGATTTTCTTCTTTTCCCCCTTCCCTTTCTCTTTCTCTTTTCCCTTTTCCCTTTCTCCTTTCTGCTTTCTTTTTCCCCTTTTCCCTTTACTTTTTCCCCTTTCTTTTTCCCTTTCCTCTTTCTCCTTTCCTCTTTCTTCTCTCCCCTTCTCTCGTCCCTTTCTTTTTCCCTTTCTCTTTACCAGGTCTGTTTGTGCAGTCAGGAGTTTTGTTCAAACACTTTTTTCCCTGGTTTTATAACACTGGTAGATTTTGGGGAAATTCCCTGCAGTAGAATGCAGTGAGCCTACGTTTAAAATCCTAACTAAATTTGCTGGTGCTTTTCCCAAAAGKGTAGAACAAATCCAAAGTGATGAGAAAATGTAAAATCACCTCTCAGAAAAGGGAGTGAGTTAGCTGAGAATGACACAAAAATGGTGCCTCAGTCTCTGCAGTGGTTTAAACATGGACAATTCTCATAGAACAATCCCACCCAAGGGTGAATAATTCCTAAAATACATTTGTTACCTAGGAAAACAATTTATAATGACCATTTTGAGACAGTGCCTTCAAGACTTAGCTGTAAATACAGAATATTTTGCTTCCCACCTGCCTTCTGTATCACAGACACTGCAAAAAGCCTTTTAATTGCTTCAACAGACTTCTAATAGCTTGAATATTGTACTTTACAACACAGAAATCCAGGAGGTGTTAAAAAGGGACAGGCAGGGCCTGATCTCTGCCCCCAGATGAAGCTGGGCTGGCTTTGGTCGATGTTTCTTAGGGATAACTGCTCCTGGAGCAGCTTGGCCATTTGTYACCACTTGGCAGCGCATCTGTTACGGTTCCCTGCAACCATAAAAATTAATTAATATTTTCTCTGGGTGTGTTTCTTTGGTATCTGTGACAATGTGAGAGACTGTGCTGCTGCCTGGCAAGGTGTTATCAATATGGATTAAACTGAGGAGTGCTGGAGAGCCTTGAGTTCGCTGGGATAGTGATGGAACACTGGATTGGTGGAAGAAATCTCTCTTTGATTTATTAGATTCTTGCAAGATCTGGAGAGCCATCTGTAAAGTTGTACACAGGGGCTGCCCCTGTGTGGTTAACAGGGATAATAAAGGGAAAATAAAGGCAGAATAGGGGCCACCAAAATTATAAATATTGTCAGTGACTTTCATGGAGCTCTGGCCTCCAAATGTATTTCTGCAATTCTCTGAATTTTTGAAGTTAAGTCTATTTATTTTCAAAATKAATAATGWCAGAGTTCAAGTTCTTAATAAAATYGTTAAGGCTTAATCCTGATTTATCTGGGCTRARTTSTCAGKCAGACTTTTCGGCATATTTYACCTTCAATGTTCATTAAGTTTCATTCTTTGTGTTTTTAACTTCCTGTAGGTTCAAACTGAGCTGAAGAAGCAGCTGTGCAAGTGGCAGTACCAGGAATACCTGACCTTCACCCACAAACAGGGCACTTTGTCCCGAGAAACCAGCCCAGTCAACTACGTCACGCAGTTATCCCTGCTGGACAAAATCAGCCCCAAAAGGAGAACCTCCCTCTTCCAGGATGGGGTCACCACTGTCTGAGCTCTCCCAACAGGACAAGTTGCTGTGACATTGCCATGTCCCATCTAAGAGGGGGCCAGCTGGATCCTGTGTAGCTTTCCACGATGTCAGGAGCCTTCTGTAAATTCATTGTCCYGAGCAGGACGAGCTTTTCTCACCTGGTACAGATCTGTAACACAACCCTGATTCTTTCTCTCCCAAAGCATAAAATTAGCTTACTTTGTTGTGAAAAGCCAGACTTTGACCTAGAGTGAGTCAACAGGTTAGTACTCAAAAAAAGAACATACATTAAATCCTCCCAGTCCCTGAATGTTTGTAATATTCTAGTATTTCCCAAAATTTCCAATATTTAGGAGCATATTCCTAATCTTCATCCAAAAGAGTTCTTTGATGGCCAAGCTTTGCATAATGATTTCTGATCTTTTACAGCTTGAGACAATTTAATGGAAATAAAGCACAGAAACCTGCCAAGCACTTACTCATAGAAATCTCATTTAAAAGGAATCTCAAAGTGTCTTGAGTGACACAAACAAGTGACACAAAATATCTGCTTGATTTCTTTCTTCCGTCTATGCCTGTTGAACAGAGATTAAATTAGGAGGATCCCAGACCCTTTCCTGTCTAAAGGAAACTATGGAGCAGCAGAATATTAGGCAGATGATGTGACAAGGAATAAATTAGAGGAAACCCAGTGCCAGGTGCCAGCCGAGGCTGCCTTGTGCTCAGAACGACTTACAGACCTATCTTAGTGCCCAGATGTTGTTTTTTGTAGGACAGACCTTCCTAAGCTCCTAAGATCGATGAGGCACCCAATCAAACTGTCCTTTAGTGCTTTTGTGCATTTTGGGGCTCTGCCTTTGAGCTCTAAGCCGCTGTGATAGCTGTGGATGTCTCAGTCCTGCTCAGCTTTTTTTCAGCTCGTTATTCCCCACTCAGTGGAGTTTCAGGGGTCAGGATCACACCCAGCTGGGAGCTCTGGGAAAGCAAAGTCTGCTCCAGGAAATCAGAGTGAAGCAGGGCTGTGYTTACACCTCTCCTTTGGGTGACCTTCCTCTTCCTCAGGACTGGGCTGGACTCGACCTCAGCCTCTCCAAAATTGAAGAGAGGGCACTCAAGGTACACAAAATGGCTCAAGACAGGAGCATTCCCAGGAGAACCTGCAGCAGGTTTGGGAGCATTGCTGGAGAMCACAGCCATTCACTCCCACTCTGGGTTGCAGTATCAATTTAGCTTAAAAAACCCCCTCAGTATTCCAGTCCCTCAGTTTGTTCTGCTCTTGGTTAATTATTTAGGTCTATGGATATTTGACTCCGGGAATCCTCCRGAATTTAGATGCTTCACCTCTTGTTCTGTTAGAGCAGAAATGAATTGTCCAGGTTTCTATAAATGATTCAGATAAGTTTTTTATTAAATAGGCTTTTAACCCATCTGTCACAATGTCATATGTTTGTTGTGTGGAGCAGTTTTGCCTATTCTGACTTTCTTACCAGTTTTATTTCTAAAAGTAACCTTTGTCCCTGCGTTTGGTTGTTGAGCATAGTAATGACAATTTGTGTACAAAACTGACGATGTACATTTACAAAATGCAAGTGGCCATTACAGCTGTCGTGAGTTTGTAAATTTAACTTATGTCAATTTGGRTATTTCATTTCAGCCTTTGTGAAATAAAAGATTAATAATCCTGGGGTGAAGGTTTTATTTGGTCTGTGAAAAAGCGGTTTTGGTGACACACCTGAGCACAMGCGGGTGCATTTGGGAGTCGGGAAAGCTCTAGGCAGGGATGTTTTGTTTCACAGAAGGTCGAAAAAGCAGGAAAAGTTGTCCCAAGCCGTGTTTTACGGCGCTGTGTGTTCGTGTGCAGCCACTGCCACCTCCTGGAGCAGGATGTRTTCAACCCTCAAAGCCAGGAGTTTCCCAACATTTCATCAGAGATTTCAGTGACTCCCAAAGAGCGCCTGCAACACATCATCCAATTAAACCACCTGATTTCTCTTCCTCCAGCCCCCTGGTGTCTTTTTGCAGAGTTTAAGTGTCCAAGAATTCTTTTTAAATCCCTTTGCAAACTCCATGACACCCTGGAAAGATCAAAACCTCCAGTTACAGCTGTTTTTTACGGCGTTGCAGCAAAGACAGGTTATTAAGGTAACTGGAACTTCTCACTGAGAGCAGATTTTTAACTCTGGCAATGTCAGCATGTTTCTTACAGAAAGTTTGGTTGATTTGGCTCCAAATTAAAAAAAAATCCTTCCAGCAGGTGACTTTACATGTTTTGCACACTCAGAGCTTCCCTGAGGCTGCCTAAGGCACCCAGAGCAAGAATTATTTGAGTATCTGAGTAAGGCTTGTCCAATTACAGAAAATACATCTGAATTCCATGTAGCTGCTCCTTGGTGTGTTGACAGACCCATTAAATGATGCTTTCCTCATTTAAACCAGGTGTCTGGGTTTTAGGGCAAACATGCTTTAGTGTGGTATTTTGTCTTAAAAAATAGTGGATATTTACATAGGGATTTTAGAGTGGTTGAAATAATGTTGGAGGTGGCTTTTCTTTCTCTGCTTCTTAATTATAAAAGGAGTCTAAAAAAAATCACGTAGGCTGGATGTGACCTTTAGAAATTAGGCTTTTCCCAGATTGTCTGCTCTACATTTGCTGATCTCTGTGATTTGTAAGATGCTGACTGGTGCAGCCATTCTGCACGGGGTGGGAAGGGGAGACACATCCTGTCCCCTGTCACCCAGCCCTCAAAAAAAGGGCTGAGACTGCCTCAGAAATCCTTGTGAAGGGTATTTGCAGTGAGTTAAAATTTAGCAAAAATGAAAATATACAGATCTGCTCTGTCCTTCCCAATTTCCCACCGTGCCCATGGGCCCAAGACCCCCTTCCATCCCAGGTCCTGCCTCAGGAATGCCATGGGATGGTGTTCTCCAGCCTCCAGCCCTGCTCCTCCCCTGGCACATCTCTGACCCCAATTTCACTAAATGTTTGTCCACTTTTCCATCCAAATGCCTGTACTTTGCCTGAACAATGAGGGGGGATAACAAAGGTTCAGCCTGGGTGGAGGATCCACAGATCCACGAGGGACAGAGTTCAGCTACTTATGGTAGCTGAAACAAAGGTTGGAGACAGGGAAAATACCAGCAATGGCTCATCTTCTGTGGATTTCTCTGTTCCAGTAATGTGAATGTATCTGATACTTTCAAAATTAACCCGATGACAGAACTCTCAAGGTTTGCTTTGACTGTAAAAAAATTGAAGCCTTGAAGCATTTCAGGTGTTAGAGAGACCCAAGCTTTTTCCACCTTGACCAATTGGCAATGTCTTTGTTTGAGGACAACAGAATTTCTTCTCTTTATACCCTGTAGGAATAGTATTTATTCCCTAGAGAACCTGTGGATCAAACCCACAGGGGTATTTAGGAAATCCTAAATACCTCATTCCTAAATACCTCATTCCTCACTTTTTAGATATTTAGGAGTGTGTTCCATTTGATTTTGTGATATCAGCCCCGAGTCCTGTTGGTTACTGATGCAGGGAGATAAACACTGCTGATTTCTGGAGAAGGAACACTGTGCATGGCCCACTGATGGCAAAGATGGTTGGTCCAGGAACAAATTTGGCCAGAATTCAGAATCAGAATTCAGCAACTCCATCCCATTAAGAAGCCAGCCAACCTTTTTAGCCCAAAGAACCTCTGCTTCAGGAAAAGAATACACTACCCTCTAATTTCACAGACAAAAAGTTCTCTTTGGTGCAATTTTTATATCAGAACAGACTTTTACAAAATGATAATACATTTATTGTGTCGTCTACAGCAGTATACATGTTAAAAACAATTTCTCAAAACACAAAAAAGGTTAGAAAGCAGCAGTTGATATCTGTGTTTCCACCTCATAACAAAGCTGAATAACCCCAGATCCCATTAAACCAATTTTGACCAAAAAAAGGTCAGTATAAGACCCAACAGGCCAGTAACTTTGTACCTTGACACAGTCAAAAGCCAAAATACAGCTTTCCATCCGATAACTTGGTTCTCCTCAGAGCTATAGCAGGTTGCGTTGCCACTAAACTGACAAGTAGAAGGGAAAGAGAATGAACACACCAAATATTTGTTTTTACAGATTATACTGATACACAAAGGCCTCTTGAGACTTCTCTGCAAGCACAAAGTCCATTGGGAAAGGCATATGCAGAAGCCTAGGTAATTTCAGACACCGAAGAGTGTCATATCACACAGTGTCATATCACACAGTAATTCTTCACACGGATGAATTCCCCAGAAGAGCGCCAATGGGAAATTGCAATTTGAGTCATAAGAAGGTGAAAGACCATGAGGTTCAAAACATAGTTCAAGCTCTGCTGGTGTGTTTTCATACACGAAGTACAATGTGTATTTAGCTGAACGTAGCTCTTTAGTACAGATATACACGGAGCTGAACATCAGAGCATCCTTCACTGCTGCTGCATCYTCCTCATCTTCCTTTACCTTTTCTTAAATGCAATTTAAGTACTGGTTGCATGTACCTGACTGCTGAAAGCAGATGGTAAAATCCTAATTTTTTTTTTTTGCTTTTTTTTTTTCACTGCATGTACACTATATACTCTGGTTTGTTCCTGGACACAGAAGTGCTGGTTGTGTGGACACGATCTGACAGGGAGAATGAAGAATTTTGAAAACCCTCCATGAGAGCTCCTAAAGTTTTACCAGGCATCCACCTCCCCCAGATCTGRTTGATAATACCCAACAGAAGCCACCCCCAAGCTTTTCAAGACCATCATTCCTCAGCATGCATGAGACAGAGCAATAGTGACTGGGCAAAGTTGCCAGGGAAAATTAATTTCTACCTAGGCCTCCACAGGGTCAGCATCTGTCTCCAGTCTGGTCAGGGAGATGTCCTGGTGGAGAGGAACAGACACTTGCAAAGCGTGAATCATCTCACCCTGGAGTAGACACCAAAAATATTTGATGCTTGCACTCTGAAATTGCTCACTTCTCTCTTGTGACTAAAAAGGCAAAGTGGAGAAACCAGATCAAAGGAAAACAATCTTCACTTTTGGTGACTAAGTCTGCTCAGGAATGCAAGACCTCTTCTAGGGATTTAATTCTGGGCCAGAATACCTAATGCTGGAAATGCCAGGTGTTGAAAAGGACAGATCTAATATAGCCCTTGATATTTAAATCCTAAGTAAGGAAACTACCTAAAAGCAGATATTTGGTTGTGGTTTTGCATTGTGTACATTTCTGCAGTTGTAGGAAMAGGAGCCCTGCCTTCACAGAGATAATGAGGTCTGAGTTTGGACTGGATCCCACTCTGTGACTTTATCTGTTTCCCAGATATCCAAAGGTATGATTTAGGAATTTAGGACATTAATCCCATCTGGCAGCTGGCTGCCAAGCAGGATCCCATGCAGAATCCATATATCCTGTCCATACCACCCYATCTTCCTTCCCTTTAGTCCTTCCTGCCACAACATTCGTGCTGAGGTCACAGGCACTGCCCTGCAGTGTCACAGAGCAGAGGATCAGCAGCACAATATTCATCATACAAACACACCTTGCTCTGGAAGCCTTACATGAGAGAGGTCTCAGAGCAAAAGAGAAAGTTTTAATATCATGGAATCACATAATCAAAGGAGGAAAAGCTCAATTTATTAAACTTTGTGGTTTTATGGTCTGTAGGAGCCTTTGCATGAATACAGGTAATACTGCAACTCTTCAGAAGCCTTAAAAAATCTATTGCTACATAAAAAGAATGAACTKCTTTTCCTCAATAATCATCCATGGACACTTCAGAAACAGTCACTGGGCTCCAAAGCCTCCACAGGGCACAGGCTGAAAACTTCTGACATGGGCAATTGTTCCTGAAACACTGTTGAAAACCCAATTCAAATACCAAGGAAAATAAAGCAAATTTAATGGGATTTATATTTCTTTTGTTACCACTTCTTGCTGAAGTCACTCTGGACACTTTTTTTTTTTTTTTTTTTACTATAATGCTGAAATTTTGATATCTAATTTCTGTCAGGGCTGGACTGGAAAAGAATAAAGTAAAGCTGGATATCTGTATGGTCCACAGGCTGGATTTAGTAGAGATTTAGTTGCAGTGTCAGGCACATGAACATTAAAATCTTCCAAGCTGACACAAGCAGTGCGTGTTAGCCCATTTGAATGATGATTTCCTTCAGTATTTTGATTTAATGAGTGTCCCATCCCTTTGATAGGAAAAGCAATGATAAAGCTTCCCCTGCAAGATTATAACTTAAAACAGAAACAAAAAATATTGAATTATTTTCCCTTTAGGCTTGGCTGAATGAAACTTGCTCAAACCCTAAATCTCATTTATACACTTTCATGAACTGGAAATCTTTCTCTTAATTTTTATTGTTCCTTTTCTGTTTCCTTTTTTTTTTTTCTTTTTTTT
>NW_026623367.1:879444-884818 GCF_030028575.1 Malurus melanocephalus
CCTGCTGTTTCCAGGTAATTTTCCCGCTATTCTTAATGTATTCATGTCTGTCTGGATTTGATTCTTCACATTAGTTTTGCTGCCCAAATTTGGATTAGAGCTGTAACAAATGCAGCATAATAGCATGGTTATTTTTAGCCTTATCTTTCAGCTGTGTGATCAAAGACAAACTGTCGACTTCATCTGAAACAAAGATGTTTAATCTCAGGAAAAGAGAGAAACTGGAGGCAAGATCAGTATGACAAGGAATCCAAGTGAGCCAAGAGTTATTTCAACTTGGAGTTCAGATAAAGGTTTCTCATTTCTGAAAAAGTTTTACAATAACTTCCTGGGAAGAGAAGGTGGAAAAAAGAAAAGCCTGCTGAATTTTAAAAGGAGAGGTGATCAGTTTGAGAATGGGAATAATATAATAAGAAAATAGTGGCAGTCACAGAGCTGCCTTCATGTTGAGTGAATRTGTTTTGTTCTTGATCATTTTGGTTTTTGCCTGTTTAATGTTACTAGTCTCTTTYGTTCATGGGACTTTTGAATAAAAGCCCTGAATTTTTGAGCTGACCAGAGACCCCTTCATATGCAAGCACTGGATCTATCCTGAGATTCAGAAGCAGAAGTTCATCCACCTTTGATATGAAAATACTATGAAAATCCACGTTTTTACATTACAYGGGCAAGGCAAATTATGGCAACCAATCCTTCTGTCACTGCTGAGGAGGATCAGGGTCTCCCAGGTCAGGTTTTCAGCAGGAATTGAATAAACTCTGTATTGTGTCCCATGCTGGTCCTCACAATCAAGAAAGTTGTGGAGAGGGTCAAAAAGAGGCCCATGAAGATGATCAAAATGATGGACAATGGGGGCAGTGAATGAGAACTGAAGGAATTTCTCCCTGGAGGAAAGACAGCTCAGTGGGAACCTCACCCCACTATTCCAGTACTAAAAGGATGGTTAGAAACAGAATGAAGGGTTTGTTGTTTTGTTTTGTTTTGGATTTTTTTTAGGTTTTTTGGTTTTTTTGGGTTTTTTTGGGTTTTTTTGGGTTTTGGTTTTTTGTTTTTTTCACAAGCATCAACATGGAGAATACAAGCTGCACCAGGATAGGGATCATCTTGAGTTAAGAATGAAATTTTTTAGAGTGAGAGCAGCCATTCATGGGAACAACCTTTTCAGAGATGTGGTGTGGTCCCTATCAGTGGAATTTTCCAAGAGGTGATTGCACAGGGTGTCAAATAAGCTCATCTTGGCTCCCTTTCTCACAAAATGTTGGATCAAATTGCTCATTCAAGGTCACCTCCAGCCTTGGTTGTGGATTCTATRAACTGCATTCCCTTCTGGAAGGTTTCTCCCATTTGTCACTGATGATGGAGAGAATCCAGGGAGAGACATCTTTGCAAAGGTAATTTCAGATTCTCAGCACAAAGGCAATCCTTTGCAAAGGTAATCTCAAATTATTAATTCATGCCCATTTCTGGTTGTTATTTAGCCTGGTTGTTGCAGGGCACTGTCCTTTAAGTGCAGTGAGAGACAGATGCTGAGAAGGAGGAGCCAAACACCAAATAAAAAGTCCGGATTTAAATTCCAAACTGCATTTTACTCTGGACTCAACCTGTCTTCATCCCTTCTCCCACCACTCCATTTCAACACCTGATTTTCAAATACAAACACTTAAATGATGGATGGGAACTTGGCGTATTTTTCCTCTATGACACAAAACTTCCCAGAACCAAGCAATTAAGGTTCTTTCCCTGGTCTCTGAGTTCCAGATATACTAAAAGTGAAGGTAAAAGGAGGTGACATCACCATGCAGCAATGAAACAAGCCTTGTCCTTTACAATCTAAGTTATAGTTTTCATTTTGGGACGTGAATTGTCCTGCAGTACCAGCACTYCACATTGACAAATCAATAATCAAAACAGTGGTGAGATACAGTAAATAGTCACAAAACCTGCAGCACAGAAAGTTTTTGTACATTTATAAAAGCAAAAGAAGAAAATTAGACAAGAAATACATTATGGACATGGTAGAAAAAAAATGCTTCAAGGAGCACTGCACACTTTTTTTTTTTCTTTTAATTGTGTACTGTTTTTAATAACACAGCCTTTCTAGCTCCAAAATACATTTCACAGTGAGAGAAATCAAACAAAGCACTGTTACACTCAGTTGATATTTACACAGGGATAGAAGCAAACTGCCTGTTGGATCCTTCCCTCTCGGAACAAACAGAAAAACAGCCACTGAGGGGTGGCCAGCACCTGCAGCTTACATTCAACAGAGAGATTTGTGGAGAGCTCGTTTGTGCGATGGCGTTGAGTCTGGATTCCAGAACCACGTGCACCTGGGAAAGCTGCAGTGGCTTGGGAAAAGCCACATCTGGCAGGGCGTCAACAATTTCACTCAGAGAAATAAACTCATAATAGAAGGGGGTGAGTTTTTTGGGTTTTTTTTAAATTTTATGTATTATTATATTAGTTTTATGTATTTTATATTTAGTACGTTGGGGGATCTCATTTCTTGTGATAAAGTCRGTGCTGGCAGACAGAACCAAAAGCTTTAATTTTTCTACTGAATAGGAAATGCAACATCTGCAATAGTAGAAATTTCCCCTCCACTGCTCCCCAAACTCCTGAGCATTGGCTCAAGGAATTAAGGGGCAAGTCCAAGTTTTCACAATTATCCCATCCTTGGACTCTCTAGATGGCACCACCAAAAATTAATGGTAATAACAATGTGCTGAGGCCAAATCCTAATTCCAGTTGAAGTGGGTTTATTCTAACAACAACAGTTTTCTCTATTGATTTTAATTTAGCTGAGGACCTGGTCTCCAGTGTGCAGGCTCGGAGGGTGGTTTTAGTGATGTGGACATTTGCCCACAAGGCACTGGACTGAGATCCACCAACTCAAATTGCAGAGCACTGTAGGATGGCCAGGAAAACAACAGAATCCAGGAGTAAACAACAGAATAATCATCAGCAACAAACAACAACAAAAATCAATTTTTAAAAATATCCAAACACCTTCTTGTTCTGGACTGAAACAAGGCAAATAGTCTCCAKCTAGAGGCAGTTATTTGACATCTTTTTCTCAAAAATTCTGATTTATTAGTGCTTGAAAACTGGCTACTGGCCATTCATGCAAAAAATAGTTTTTGATTGTTTTTAAAATAATACAGTATTTTCAATATAATCCTTGTGAAATCACATCCTATAGAAAATTGTCCAAGTATGCATTCACCTGATAAATCTGCCTTTCCCCAACTCTTTCTGGACTGCAGGACATGGTTACTTGGGAAATTTTCTAAAATAGCTTTTAGAAGCATCTAAAGTGAGAGGAAAGGCCAATCCATCAGTTAAAAATGCTTCAGGGACTTTTGCAGAGTGGGGAAGAGGGGGATAAATTCTGCTCTCAGAGTAGCAAATCAGTGCTGTAGACTTGGRAAAAAAAAAGGTGTTTGGATCACATAAATCCCACTCATGAACCTGGGGTATAATGGAAGTGATTTCAACTGTTTTGCTCTGTGCCAGGGTAGATTTCACATGACAGGGCTGTCCCCATCTCTTAAGAGCGTAATCCTGTACCAGTACGACCTCAAACAACATTTCTGTTTGTTTTGAATTAAATTTACATTCATTGAACAGATTATTTCCCATAAAGGAATATATAAGTGTTAAATATTATTATAATTAATATTTCTTTCACAACTTTCTGAGACCTTTTTTTTCTCCTTTTAAAAATAAGTGAACTAGAATTATTTGTAAAAATCTTTTCTTCAAATGACATCAAAACTCTTTTTCCTTTTTTACTTAAACTAACAAAAACCAGTGAAATTAAAAGCTCACACTCAGCTGACACTAAAATTCCCAATATTTCACTTTTTTTTTTTTTTTAGTTTATGATCATGTCAACTAACACTGAAGAACAAGCCTGAATTTTGAATTTCCTGGTTACTATTAGTTTCAGTTCAAAACTTCACATTTAAAATGCCATTTTTGTCTTTGTGATATATGCATACACATACACACACATATATATATATTTGATATATATATATATATATCTCAGTTCATAAATTCATAAATCCAAGAGGAAGGGAGCACTGGGATGGCCCTCAAAGCCTTTTTTTGCACTGCATAAAGACTCTTTAAGAATTGACATCATCGACACTGGGCTGAAGTAGATTTGTAGCAGTCGTGGCTTTAACTACAAGGCAAAGGTTGAAAGAACATTCGAGTTCCTCTCCAAGAAAAGCAGTAAGACCAAAGGTGGTAAAACAAACAGAATATCCCAAGAGAGAGAGAGAACTGCCAGGTGTGGGAAATCATCCAAAGTCTTTTTCCATTCCTTCCATGCCAACTTAGAGTCCAGTTTTGTTGGTTTTTTTTTCCCTCACAAAATGTGGGTGATTTTTACCTTCCAGGATCCTGCCAGGTCCTGCTCGCGCCTCCTTGCTCTGGCAGGGAAGGCTCAACACACAGAAGTCAATCAGGTTGCAAAGGCACCGCACTGTGTGTGACAGCACTGCCCAAAGCCATCAATGCCACGTCTGGCCACTGATGCAGAGGGTTCCAGGTCWTCTGGAGGGAAAGGCCACCCTGGAACCAACCCTTGCTCTGAAGATTAGAGGGAAGGGACAGTTACTTGTTTTATCCAAAGAGTCCAAATGATCAATCTATCAATCAATGCCAAAAATAGAGCTATATATCTCAACTGCATGGCCCTTTTAGAAAATTCACAGCTTAGCTAGAACAGAAAGCATTCCTGGACATGTCCCTGGGTGTGGGAAAGCTCAGCGGATCCCATCGGTCTCGCCTGAAGTTCCTGCACCGCTGTGCAGTTCCACAGTGGCACAGCTGTTCCTCAAAGTCCATTGGGAATGTCTGGCTAAATCCAGCCATGAATTCCATTTTCTGGAGATCCTCCCGCATCAGCTGGATTGATCAACCTAAGCACATTAGCTCCATCCTAAAACTCCAAGGAGAAACACTGCGGAAAGTCACGTGCCAAAAGACATGGGACAGGCTAAGACATGTTGGWCTAGGGGAAAAAAAATGGGCAAATCCAACCCAAAATGGAAACCGAGTGGAAAAATGACAATGGTTGTGTCCATTCACAGACTAGGATCAGTTTGGCAACTGAGGATCACAACTGCACAGCAATCACTTGTTACTTTGGACGGACAACGGATTACTCGCAGATGCTCTGAAATGGGAATAGTTGAGTGGGTGGGTTTGGCCTCGTTTGTCTTTTAAACATTCTCCATTAATGGCCTTGAGTACAGCTGGGTATTTACAGTGACTTTTAAAAAGAGATATTTACACAATTCCTTGCTTTTTCAGGGGAGGAGAGGAGAGGAGAGGAGAGGAGAGGAGAGGAGAGGAGAGG
>NW_026623367.1:884883-929000 GCF_030028575.1 Malurus melanocephalus
GAGGAGAGGAGAGGAGAGGAGAGGAGAGGAGAGGAGAGGAGAGGAGAGGAGAGGAAGAGAGACCTGCACCACCACCAAAACTATTATTTCATTTTTTTTCTTTTTCAAGGGATGGTTTTTGGTTTGCTCGTTGGTTGCTTTGCTCTCCTTAGCTGCTCATGTCGCCAGGTTCTCCGCATTTATGCTGGACATCCGAATCTGAGAGCTGCTCTTGCTCAGAATGGAGAGTTGTGTCCCCCCGTTCACTCCGCTGCTCGCTAGAGAAGGATGACGATGTTTGAAATCCACAGCAAAATACCGGTTGACTTTCCAGCTCCTCCATTTTCTCTTTATTTCTGATTGCACCTTTAGGGAGAAACTTCAAAAGGTCATTTTTTATGTACTTAGCCGCCCGAGGACATGCTGACAAATTATCAAGATTAGAAAAAACCCCACAATTCAACAGAACCGTTTTTAGGGTTATTATTAAACTTCTCATTTCAGCAAAATCTGAAGTGACTTCTCCCCAGCTGGAAGAGGTCCAGGCATGTAGTGGGAGCTACAGCCCTGCCCAGGTTCTGTGTCTGACCTCAGATAATTTAGGATCAGCCAGAGGTGCGTGGAAGACCTGATCAGCACCAACTGTAGGTAAAAATAGCCAGTACCAAAGATATAATAAGGAGCCAAAGAAACCAGCAATCAAAGTTTGACACACTGCTTTTTTTCTTGGAAGGTGACCTTTTGGGTGCTATTTTAGCGCAGCAAACAACAGCTGTGGGTAGGAGAGGTGGATATCCAGTAATGCCAGCTGGTGAAGCAGGAATGCAGCCAGGAATTCCAGCAAGGCATGATCCAGATCTCACCTGCTGAGCTACTTAGGACTGGACTATGGCAAATTATTTAATAACACCGTGGGTCTTTAAAAATAATCTTGCAACTGAGCCCATGAGCAAAGAGGACCCATAAGTTTGTCTGATGAGCTTGGAGATTGTTAAAGTTTATCTGAGAAGGAATCACTTTGATCAAGGAGTTTGAGACATTTTGTACCAGACACCAGCAATGCCAGGCTATACTTTCACCCAGTCCCCTCAGGGAGAAGAAAAGAAAATTATTTTAGGAAAAGACTCCATCTGCTGGACTGCACAGGAGCTGTGTATCAGCAGAGGAGAGAATGGGTGAACTCTAGACATTCCTCTTTAAGGCAGCCTTGAGCAGAGAACCTTTTTCCATCAATTCAGAAAATGATTTCCTCAGTTATTCAGTCAAATAAACAAAGGCAGGGAAATGCAGATCGGAACAGGTCAATCAGACAAAAACACAAACATAGGAAACTGATGCCARCAACAGCAGCAGTTGCCATGTGCTGAGAGGAATGTGAGGCTTGCAAATCATCCAGGTGGTGTCTGGGGAGGTTTCTGGGTGTCTGGCACCCTCGGGCTGCTTGTGAGTAGGGATGGAAGGTGGCAGGGCTCAAGAGAGAAGGTGGCAACAGCTGGGTGGTGGCAGCAAAAAAGGCCAAGGACCTACAAAAACTTGGGCTTCACTGAAGGGTTTGACACGATTTCCCCAAATTTTCCTAGGAAAGCTGGCAAGATACAGAGTGGGTGGGTGATCTGCAAGATGGGAAGGAGACCACACCAGGTGGGTTTTGCTCAGCCCAACACCTTAACACTTCTTGGGTCCTCCAGGTGTTGTTATTGGACAACACAAAGCCATAGAACGGGTTGGAAGGGACCCTAAAGATGATCTCATTCCACCCCTACCATGGCAGGGACACCTTCCACTGTCCCAGGCTGCTCCAAGCTCCATCCAGCCTTGGACACTTCCAGGGATCCAGGGGCAGCCACAGCTTCTCTGGGCACCCTGTGCCAGGACATCCCCATCTTCATTACCATCTCAGTGATGGGACTGAAGACACCCTCGCCAGTCTGGCTGATGACACCAAACTGGGTGGTGACATGGATRTGCCAGACCTCTTGGACAGAGTTGATCACGCTGGCAGTGTGGGCTGGCAAGAGCAGGGCAAAGTTTAGCAAAACCACTGCAAAATCCTGCAACTGGGGTGACAAAAAAAGAACAAACCAATATGCACCCTACCCTGCCTTAATCTGAGCCGTCATCTCTGGTAAGGCCAATGTTTTGGTTTAATAAAGGCATCACACATTTTCTTTTGCTTTGTTTTTCCTTTTCTTTTTCTTTCTTTTATTTTTTTTTTTTTTTTGTTCCTTTTCTTCCTTTTCCTTTTCTTCCTTTTCCTTTCCTTTTTATTTGCTTTTCCTCCTTCTTCCTTTTTTTTTTTTCTTTTTTTTTTTTTTTTTTTTTCTGAGAATTGTGAGATTCAGCCTAAAGTATCAAGGATTATGGCAGATGATGAGTTAGAATGGACAGTTAGAACAGCAGATACTCCCACAAGAAAATGGGATGTGGATGATAGGTGAGAGACATAAAATATTAAAAGACTTACCTCCCCATTCAAGAAGCAATAAAGAACAGCGACAACAAAACCCTAGGGAAATGGGAGAGAAAAAAAAACCCAATATAATTTAAATCTAGAAGGAATGATAGAAAACAGCTGGAGTTAAAAAAAGAAAAAGAAAAGAAACAAACCCCAAATCCTGACATAGAAACACCCACATAAATTAGCAGAGAGATACTCTGAGAGCTGTGCATGCAAAGTAGTCATGAAGAGGAGAGGTTTGGGTCTAAGGAAATCAGAATTCGGTGTATAATCACCTGGAAGGATCCCAGTCCCAGCTCAAACACCAGCCTCTCCCGCTTACTGACATTCTCAGGAGAAAAGGCAAACACCGTGTAGTGAATTCCAAACAAGGGGATCAGYAGCAGCGTGGAGCGAGCCAGCCTCCTGTTACAACAGAGGGAAAGAAACTTTAATGCAGCCTGGCAATTAACAACCCGGGCTTTAATTAAAGAAGAAAACACAGGAAATATTTTGCTGGCTGACTTTGGGGGATTACATACACCGCATAATTATGCACACAAATGCGCCACATTCCCGTTTGTGCYGAAAGACTGACTGCACACACACCGCAGTTTGCTCCCCCTTCTCCACGCTGCCACACTAATGGCACATTAATAATGCTTAATGCTCTCTGCTGCTATTTTAATTTGCATTATTAGAAGAGGGAATTTTCCCTGTGCCAAAAWCGAGGGGGGGAATCTTGCTAAGGGGATTCAGACTGCTACCACAGCACAATTATAAACCTCTCACCCAATTGCTTAATCCCAGTAGAGTGTTTGAAACCCCTTTTATTTGGTTGGTTTTCTGTGTGTGTGTGTATAAATATATATCTGAACAGCAAAAAAAWATCCAAAACAACCACACAAATAAAGCCAAAAAACCACCAGCCATACAAATAAAGCTAAACCCTCCTGCATGTTCTTGTTCTTCCACTCAAAAYTATTCCTCAAGGTCTTGACTTTATWMTCTTATTCATACTAAGTGCAATTCCACTGTTTAACTACTTTCCATTCTTTCASAATAAAGAGGTTTCAGAGGGAAATCAAGCTCAGCAGATATAAACAAAAGGGCTGGAAATGAATGTGCTACTTAAATGAAGTGAGCACTCAGCTGGTGAAATTCCCCCAAAGCAGGGTCCCGCCAAGACTTGTGCATCTTTTTGTGTAATTTGTTGATTGAGCAGCAAAAAAAAAAAAAAAAAAAAAAAAAAAAAAAAAAAAAAGACCAAGGAGAAAGCAAATGTTGATCTGAAAATTATTTAATACAATTAATTTTCAGAGGGGAAGAATATTATTGATTACATTCAGGTAAGTGAAGAAAACAGATGGAAGACAAAGGAAGATAAAAAGCCATAAAGTTTTTTCGAAGAGCTGCATATTTTTTAAAACTCACATGTCCCCTCTGCTATTATCTATCTGGTACAGATTGCAGACAGATTTGGATTTGCTAACACAAGCTCAACAATAACCCAAAACGATGTGTTTATTTTAGCAGCAGTGAAGACGGAATTAACACATCTCCAAGAACTCTGTGAGCAAAATTCCCTCTAGTAGTGAACTGGGAATGGGACATCTCATGGCTGTCGTCTCTCAGTCAGACTTTGGGCCCTAATGGGGATAAATTCATAACTCTTGCCTGGAGATGGCACTAAACACACCTGAGTCATAAATCTGATGGACACCAAGCCTCCAGTCTTCTTGAACCAGAGAACACCTTTCCTGTGGGTTGTAAAATTAGACATTGGCCAAAAGCTTTTGATTAAGAGAGGAACAACCTCGGAACAGGGTGATGGAGAGCATACAGAGTGTCCAGCTTTGATGATCTCTAAAAGAAGTAATCTGTACAGCAGTGAGCCAGTGTAAAAGAGATTTTTGGGTCCTTTCTAGTCCTTTTTCTCTATGGATATGCAATCAAATTAATAAAAAGGAACAGAAACATTGAGGAAGAGATTATRGAATAATGCTATCTCTGTAAAAAAAGGATGCAAAGAATACAAATGTCTTAAACTAATCACAGAATTAAAAAGAAATCAAATTCAAGGTAATAAACTGGACAAAAAAGTATCATYTCTCCCTATCTTCTGTCATTTATATTCAGAATTAATGACAACAACAATAAAAGACAAAGCAATAAATGTGTTTTGTTCTAAAAGTCAGAATAGAATTGTCTATTAATATGTTCTGTCTCACCACACTCTTGGGAGATTAATGTAGGGAAATATGCAGAGGAAGTCTTTTTTATTGTCAGTCTTCTGGCATTAATTATAYCTGATTAATCATACAATTAGCTTGTAGGATCTTGAAATACAATGCCACAATCAACTTATTAGAGATGTTGGCTTAAATATTGTCATAGAAGTGAGGAAGAAAAGGCATTAAATAGCACATTCTGAAGTTTATTGATTTCTATAAAGAAGAAAAGAAGATTTTAATGATAAGAAAAACTTGAGAGATATTAATGTCTTTATGGATGATGATAAATTGTTGGGTTTTTTTCAAAAACATGGGGAAGAGAGAAGAATTAAAGCAGGTCCTGTGAGATGTGTAAGTTTATGTGCAATAGGGAATGGAGATCTTAAAGGATACAGTGGAATTCTCAGGAGTGTAACAGCCAAAGATGTTCCTCCTCTTTTCTTTCTCCACTCTTTTGGACAGGCAAGAAACTTGGGGGATGGACATAAAAGTTCTGAGAATAACAAATGTTCAACTGGCTGTTCAGAAGATAATGYTCTCAAAAAGGTCCAGCAAAAGCCTTGTTCACATTCCAACAGGAAGAGGAAAGACTAAAGATTACTTAAAAAAAAATCAGTTTGAATATAAATTTTTATTGAGGCTGACATTCCATTTTCCAGCTGTTATTTTCCTTAAAAACCCTCCAAACATAAGGTTTTTTCCCAGTAGCAAGGCCATGAATGTGGACTTTCCATGAAGTGTTAGTACAAACTAACAGATAATGGTGTCCTCTGTTTTCCCTAACTCCTCTGTTGAATAATAAAATTAGAGCTTTATAGTAAAAGAAATCCAAAGTAGGAAAGTTATCTAATCTGACCAGTATTTGAAGGAATCATGCTTTTAGTTTTCCCCTGAACATCCACACTGATTAAGGAGACTGCTGAAGTCTCAACCACTCAAGTATTTTTGAGAGAAAAGATCAAAAAAGAAGCAAAAAGTCTCCAAACCACAGACTTAGAAGAAAGATTGTATTGCTGTTTTTTTCCATTTAGTCCTGTCTCTCCAAAACAAGGGAAATTCCCAGTTTAAAAGCTGAATCTTAACTGAAATACTTGGATCAAATATAAACTTTTGCAATGAAGACATCAAGGTGTGTAGTCCAGAAAAACAACMTTCACCTCACCAAGGTTTGGACACATATAGTGTAGATATTGATAATGAAATAATTTTTAAAATGTCTCTAAAGTCAATGCAGAGAAAAATACACTTTAAAGGCATAATTATTGTCTGCTACAGATGTCTCTAAAAAGAGGTGACTCCTGCTGTAAGCCCCATGGGCACTGAGCACATCTATTAATGTCATTAATGTCTATATTGATTAACTTCATGCTGTGACATATCTGCAATGATGGCATCTATTTGTTAAATTTATTCATTAAATTAAATCCATATTTACATTGCCTTTATTGTCTGTGAAGAGCAAGAAGTATCGACACACAAGAACAAATAATCTGCCCCCTAAGGAAGCTCTTTACCACATCCTAAGTCTATCCATTGACCTCGAAGGGAACCTGGACTGAGTTTGTCATATAAATTCCTGCCCTGTGGATTTGTGAATTTTAGATTACCAGGAATCCAGTTTCTCTGGCCAAAGGTACATATCCATCACCTCAGTGATAAATGTGTGTGAAAAATAATCGTGACAATATTTCAAATAGAAGGGTAAAGAGCAAACCATGAAGACACAGGATGTCATTAGTAATGAAATGTTCAACACAGCTCGTGTTTAATAAATTGTAGTATCTAGTTTATCACAAAATGCTACACATAGTTTACATGGCTTTCAGGAACCTCAGTAATCTCCCTGTCACATCTTTTCCAGTCTTTCCCAAAAATTTAATTAGGTCTGTAGGATCACTTCTAAAACACCTGAGATAACACTTAAACACAGTAAATAATACAGGTTTTTAATTTTCACTTTCCCAYGCATAAGTCACATCTTCAGACCAAGGACTTGAAAAGCAGGGAACCTTACCAACACTTTCATACTTTAACAAACAAAATAATTGGATTTAATTAGATTTTAAGCACCTCCTGCTCAGGCTGAACTCTTCTTGCCCTTGACTAGGTAGAGAGGTATCACTGTCCCATCTTTCAGAAACACTGCATTTAATGTGAATTCATTTCTTTACAAAGGCCCAGCTTGACATCTGTGCTTCATCAGGATGTTCATTAAGTAGCGAACWTTGTATTTCAAAGTATCTCCTCCTAAAACTAATTCCTATTTTACSTAACTGTTCTTAGTCTTCAGCTGCTCTCTGTGTACAAGATGGAGTTGCTGACTGCTCTTCTCTATTTCTATTTGCTTTTGCACAGTGCCAGGCTGTTGACTGAATATTTTTGAACATCTTCGTTGGTCTATTTCCTAAATATCTCAAAGAGATATGAAATCACACAGAAAATTCATATTAATTTTTTTTTTTCTAACTAAAACCCATAACTATATATACAGTTATATATTGCTAAAAAACCCTTTTTTTTTTTTTTTTCTTAATTGTGTCAGAGATAACTACTAAATATTTTTTAGCAAAATCCTGGAGTGCTGGCTTTGTGTGTCAGGACATCTCTGAGTGTTGATTTGCACTTATAAAACTGCTGTGAAATTCAGGAGAGAGATCATCAGAAAAGGTATTGCATAATAGATGTCTGAAATTGCACCTCATCTAAACAAAATGATGATGAAGATCTTGGAACTCTTTTCCATTCTTAATGATTCCATGGATCTATGAAAACCTGGGGGCTTCTCGTACAAGGAGCAAGGAGTCAGGTGGACTGTGGGATAGTGATTAATTCACACAACTCTAGGCTAAATGGCTTTTATTCACTTTTCTGGATGCTCTATATTTGACAATGCCATTTGGCAATGTTGGACTGAATTCGATGTTCTTAGAGGTTTTTCCAACCTCAATGATTCTATGATTCTAAAACTTCTGATAAACACAATTTATTTTGGTATTAGGTTAACTTTAGCCTTTCCTCACCCCTCGGTGTTTATTAACATAACTTCACTCAGTTCAATGGAYGATATTTTATATCCACTGAGGGTCTGATTGACTCAATCTCACCCTGCTTTTTTTTTAATTTCAGGTGAAACAATTTCTCTCAATATGAAGGTGCTCACCTCTTTGCTGTATAGTAAAGATCAGGAATTAATTCTGTACAGTAACTACCCAAAATCATAAATAGCATCAGCCATAATTACAAAACCAACAACAACAACAAAAAAAAGAAATAAAAATCAAAACAACCTTAAAATCCTCAATCGTGGCGCATCAGCAAAAGCACAGAACAAGAACAAAAAAACTCTACATGCAACAAGAACTAAATGAATGCTTTGCTCTCTGGTCACTTCCCCTCTGCTCTCATCCATTCATTTAATTGCAACATGCGTCATACAAACACAGTAATGTCACAGGAGTGCGTACACTTACAGGGTAATGGTTGATAGTTCTGACATCTTGCAAGAGTGCTGGTTAGCCCTCTTAGGCTTACAGTAGCATTTCTGAACGCAGCTGCTAAATATGACAAGATTAGCATTTTTTTCAGCATATCGTGAACAGGCCAAGGTAGGTCACTTTCAACACATTTCATGAGACACGTCACAAAAGATGGGAAAGCRGACACGACAGAATGGAGTTACAGCACAAACCAGCTGCTGGACTGAAGCAGAAATTAAAAGAATTAAATAAAATTAAAATGTGCTGGCTTTTGCTGGCCGTTGTGATGCATTGATTCACGGACAAACCAAAACTCGAACGACCTGAGTTCGAGGGGGGCAGCACTACGCGTCCAAAATACACACGATCTGTGCACTCTGGTTTTGCACAGAGGGTAACAGAACAATATAGTAAATGAAAACTGACTGCATGCTCGTGGGGAACAATCAGAGAGTAACAGAAACTTGCAGGATGGAGATCARTCTGAGGTGAATTGGATCAGGTGTTCCTCATTTCCATGTATGGATCTCTTCATTTTTGTGAGGAGGACTAGTAAGGACACCAAAGCAGTTTTTCACCCAGCTTGCTTGGTGATGGGGAGGGAGCTCACTATGGAATCTGCATGTCTGGCTGGTAATTTTGGAGGTACCACTTATTTTTTGTCACACACCTTATTTGACAGTGTGGTCATAAAARCATATCCTGTGGAGCAGGACATTGATCCCTGTGCGTTGTATTCTAGGAAGAGCTGCTACAGAGAACAAAACAATTCCATTTGCAACCAGCCAGCAGAGGCTAATTTAAATTAGCCACCAAGAAAGGTAATCTGAAATATGGGAAGGCATTTGGAAGGATCCTGTAAGAGATTTTACACCTGTGCTGAAAAACATGAAAATTGAAAATAGTGATTTATTACCTACTTTCAAGGGGGGAGTTTTTATTTTCAACACATGGTTGTTTTGGTGGGATTCACCTCATGAAAGGTTGGATGTTTACAGTATAGTAACATATAGTTTATAACAATATAGTAACAATATAGTAATATAGTTTATATGTCTAAGTAAACAAGACATCCTTAGGGCATTGAGAATCATCATAATAAATATTTGGGAGAGAAACAGAAGTTTATTGGCCAGGGTACATCTGACCAGTTTTAGATGTCCACTTTAGGATGGCATGAACACCAAACACCCCTGAGTAGGTATAAAGGATAATATGTTGATTTTTAAAGCAATTGCCTTCCAGGCAAATATTTACATTTGCTCAAAAACCCCAAATTCTGTTTCCGTTTCACAGTCTAAGATTTGTGTTCACAACTCATGGAACTTACAATCCAAACAGTGAACCAGGATAAACTGAAAACACGTCAAATTTCTCCCCACTTTTAACTCCTTTTAGTCAATCCCCAYTAATGGAGTTTTGTTTTGTTTGCTTTTGGATAATCAAACGCTGAAAACTGTGTTGTTATTAAATATAGCACGAGAGCTGGAAAGAACACACTATTGTGGCATGCACACATCCAACAAATAGAAATGGTAATAGTAATTGAAACACGTTTACATGTTTCAACTGGTAAAATAAATTTAATTTCTTGGATGTTGCTAAGGAAATAAATATAAAAAATATTGTTCCTTTCACACCGTAATTTCTGTACTAAATTTTTGCACCAGCTGTTTTTCACAGAGATGAGTTGGGCATTAATTGYCAGTCAAGCTTGATCAAAAAGGAGGAAGGAGGTTTCAGAGACAGTTCCTTTTTGCTGTGCTTGAGGCTTTCAGAAGTGACTATGGATTTTGAGTGCCACTTATTTATTTGATCTGAAACTCATTTCTCAGACCAATTTTGACCACAAGAGGGCTGCTCAGCCTGTGTAGAAAAGAAGCACTTGTGAAGGCAGTTTAAGGCACAGAACCCGAAAATTAAACATYTAAAAATCAATAATCACTTCAAAAACTCTTAGCCATGGGGTTTTAGGAGGTTAAGTTCCTCAATTCTATGCTTAATGTTGCCATGGCAATTTAGAAATAAATTCCCATCCATGTTTCCTTTACTGCTTATGCCGTGTTTTATTTGACAGGGGTTGATTTGTTTTACAGGTTTTCCTAGTGAGTAGACCTAAAGTAATAATACTTGCMATTTACTGGAATTAATTAAAAAACAGACTTGATTTTAAAAATAATACCTAAGGATTAACTGCTGTTTCCCATCCGATGATGGGACATTGGTGCATGGGCTTGTGATGGAAACATTGCTGCCACTTTGTAAGAAAACATTAATAATTTAGTGTAGTTTGCACTTTTTGTTTCTTCCATCCTTTCTAATTTAGACAGAGTCATCTCTCTGATGTTAGATGGTGTGAAGTCCCAAATCTTTAGAATACAGAATTTACAGATATTTTCTTTCCTTTCTCCCTCCCCTTTTATTTTGCAAACTTTTTTTATTTATTTTCAAAGTGGAGACATTGGTGGAAGGAAAGGGAGAAAGAGAGAAGAGACAGAGGAGGCAGGAAGGAAGCAGAAAAAAAAAAAAAAAAAAAAAAAAAAAAAAAGGAGACAAGTCTAAGATATGTTACCTCTTTAGACTCACAGTACTGTCAGGTGGGCTTAGGCAGGTGGTTTAGTGCTTCTCCTTGCCAGCTGCAAGGATAAACCATAATCTGAGAGAGGGCCAACATTTGGATTTGACATGCAGAAAAAAGTGCATCAGGTATGCCCTGACATACAGGCAAAAGAATTAAAAATAAGCAAATGTATGAGAAAGTAAACCCCATGAACTAACGGGGAATGTGTCAGTCAACAGCAATGCAAACTGTATTTCTATGTATTATACAAGGAAGGTAAAAGTATTCTAGTAGGTCACTTAGTTACTTCAACCAGATGGAATCCAAAATGTTCAGAAAATTAAAAATCCATTTATTCCTCCAAAGTTGCATTCCATCTGTTTTCAGACATTTATGGAATCTTTTTGCATACAGGATATGGCAACCACTGGTGCCTTGGAAATATTTCTCCCTCGTGCAGCTCACGGAAAGCCAGGCTGGATACAGACAGCACCGAAGAAAGCCCTTTCATTTAGGTGCTCCAGCTTATCTTCAAAATCTAGGAAACTGTAATTTTGTTTTAAACAGAGGAACCAAAAAATACAGTGTATTATTATCTGCAAAAAAAAAANAAAAAAAAAAAAAAAAAGGTAAAAATAGACAAATATAGGAAAATGAATAGAAATGAGATCATGGCTATGAAAACACTCCACGAATCAGGGCAGGATCCTCAGACCTGTGTAGGCACACAGAGAATGGAATCGGTCACATCTGACTCTGCGTGCCAAAGACAAATTCCAAACTGAGCTATCACCTCAAACTCACTCAGCCATGGAAAGAACAGGCACTTCCAGGCTTTGCTGCTCTGTGTGACAGAGACATCTAAGGAACAGGGGATGCTCTGTCTGCCGGAGGTGCCCTGGTCTCCCCGTGCCACCAAAGACGACGACTGGACTGCTCAGATCGAGCACGAGACTTAGACAGCTAAAGGCAAACAAGCCGAGTCTCACCGCAAGTGTCCTGGGCAGGGACTGCAGCTGCATCTGGGAGGAAGAGGGAGGGTGCTAGGGTGGAAGGGGAGAGAAAAAGTTAAACATTCCCGGGGTGAAATGAGCGATGGATGATGTGGCTGAAGGCCACCGCATCAGACTGAGCGCCTGGACRTCTGGCGAGTCAATGCAAATGAGAGAGAACATGAATCTGAGGTGAAAGGAGCTGCAATTCCCTTCTAAAGCCTTTGTGGGTGTCTCAGAGGTGCTTAAGAGCATGCTGGTCCGGGGGAAGTAAATCCAGAATGAAAATTGTCAGGGCTCTGAATCGAGGTCGCTCCCGACACACAGGGAATGATGGAATTTGTGCCTTGTCTCAATCCCGAAGGGGAATCCTTTGGGAAACTCAATGAACGCAGGACTTGATTCATGCAAATTAAAAGTGAGCCTCRTTGAGGATCTTTGTGCACCCTGCTCGAGTTAATTCTGTGTAACCTCACCATGAGTAGGATTGGCAACCGTGTAGTAGCAAGAGGAGGAATGTAGAAACAAATCAATGAAAWAAAGTGTTGAAAATACAGTAAAAAGTTAACCAAAGTGGAAGCAGAGAGATTGTATGGGAGAGAGAGGAGAAAATTGAAATGTGGATCCATATRATATATTATTTATATCACATACCCACTTCCCCTCAGCTGGTACTGCTCTAGGCTGGTGGACTTTTTTCCTTGCTGCTCAGTAGCTGAGGATTTCCTGAAGCTGCACTGGTTACCCTTCCAAAACACCAACTTCATTTACAAACCCCCCRGAAACAGTTTGGAAATCTGAACTCGTTCTGTGGGCAGCAAACAGACCCTACAATTACACCCTGCTGCAGTAGCTGCAGCTCTGACCCATTGGGTGCAGGCAGAATTATTCACCCTTCTCATCCAGACACAGAAAAAGCACAGGTTGTTCTCAGCAAAACTGTCTTTTAGTATTTTCTCTATTTTTTGAGGTTAACAAAATAGCTGTGTGCCTTTTTTCTTGCACCCCATGCCAGCAATGGTAAGAAACAGGCCATAAATTGAGATTTACCCATTTTAAACCTGTTGTTTAACATGAAATAAACWGTATTAATGATTTGATTCTCTGGGCTGGGTAGGTCTCTACTGACTGTGGAAGGAGCCCAGCAGGATTGTCTTATTAAACCAGTTCATATCTTGCTAAAAGTACAACCACTGTTGTACTCTTCATGAGGGAAAAAAAAAAAAAAAAAGGAGAAACTTTGTTTTTCTAGCCTTTAATTGAAAAAAAAATCCCAAATTCCTAATCTTGTTACCTAGAGCTCTGCTTCTCCCTGCTAAAGCCACCAAACTAAGAGGCTGAAGCTGAATTCCTGGTTACAGAATAAATGCTGTGGCTAAAAAGGAATCTTTAACAAATATGAATTTGAACTGGAACTTTTTGTCAAGTAGATCTGACCCTTGAGCAGATCTGAGACTTGGAAGGTGAAACTGAATGGTCAAAGAGAACCAAAAATCCTATTTAGAGTTCTCCTTCTYGGCTTTTCTACCTTGTACAGAGTGGATAGAAAAGGAAGGAGAATACCATTGTTCAGMGATCAAATAATGAAGGGATTAATCCTAATATTTGCCTGTGCTCCAGAGGAAAAAAGCTGGCAGCAGAGGGCAGAATTCTTCCAACAAAAACAGCCTTGAAATGAGCTGTAGCTTCCAGGTGCTGTCCTTATCCTTCTTCTGTTTTAACTCTGGAGCTCCTGTTTCACCAGGCTGGGTTGTTCTCACTGACTCCAAAGCACAGATCCCAGTCATGCCCCGTGGAATAATTCTGATGGAGGTGCAGTAACAGGCTAAACAATGTTTAATGAGAAAAATGTACCAAATGAGATTCTTAACTGGTTTTGAATACCTCACTGTTTCAAATGAAGAATGTGCATATCCAAATTCAGGCAGAAATATCTGAGAATGAGATTCAGCTCGTTGCTCTCAAAAGAAAGCAAATGAGCAAAGCCCACAGAGTAGGCTTGTTTGTTGTCACAGTCTGACACAAGAAGTGGATTTTCAAGCATTACAGACAGGTTTTGGTTGCTRTCAGCTGGCAGAGCTCAGCACCAGTGTAACTACACTGGCTTTATGTAATTTGCAGCTCTGAAGCTTCTGTTGCACTGTTTTGACTGTACCTGCCTTGCAAACTACGYAATATCCCTACAGACAACAACTTAAGTTACAGCTCATCTCTATAACTCTCCTTAATGAAAAAAAAGAGCACTGCCTCTGTTAAAAAAGCCTGGGATTGCAGATTTAATTATCTGAACAACTCCATTGTTTTCATTGGAAATAGAAAGAGGAATTACAGTTTGGGAATCTCTCAGTAGTGATACAGGYAGGACTAAGACTGTGATATGAACCTTACACATGGCTTTGGATTGGTTCTGTCTTAAGGTAGTTTACATTTGTTTAAACCACCTTCATGAGACTTAATTCAATATTAAGCCATTGTGGCCCAGTGGTCTTTGAGGATGTATTTTTTCACTCCAAGGCAAGCAGAGATTTTTCCTGAAAAACTGATTACCTACTTGGCACCACACAGTTCCTCTGACACACAGTCACAAAAGCCTCACAAGAAATTCATCTTTCCAGATCAAAAAACTTTCTGTACTGGGACAACACCATCTTTCTTGTCCCTTCCCTATCTCAGGCTATGTTCTTGCTTGGAACACATCCTAAAAACTTTCYAAATGTAAAGGTAACCACACTGTATGTAAAACAACAACGGTTGCTGAAGTGAGACACAACAAATCAATGGCAAGGAGGAGCAGAGACACTGAGGGGAAAGTCAACTCCTGTTGTCCTCGTGACAGAGGCAAAAACGTGAATGGTGGGATAAACTAATGGAAGACCATGGATGCTGGTGGGCATTGAGTCTTGGTGTAAACTGAGCATATTCAGGATTAGAGATGTCAGAATTATTCCCCATTTCCTGCAGTCTCACACCAACTGCCGCATGAGCAGTTGCTTCAGCTCCACCTTCACCTTTACATTAAGGAACTAATTCAAAAAATCAGAGGTACAAACTGATTTGGGGATGAGTCAAATTTCAGATCTATCCCCTTCAGTCTAAGTGCATTCAGAGCAGCAAACTTAGTTATGAGCAATGTGAGAAGGAAAGGGCAAACAGCCAGAATGGTCTAATTTGGACATTCCCAAGTTAACACCGAACACTCAATCTAAATCTTCCAATTTTTTTTTCTGAATCTCCAAATCAATTATCTTTCCCAGGCAGTAAGCAAGCTACTCTGATAAAAGACACTGCACCCAGATCTGTGGGTAATTTGTAAGGATGAGTGGCCTTGGGCACTGGACATTCCCTATCCTGCTGATCTCCATGACAACTGAARCTTATCAATACAAATCAAAATTAGGTTATTCACTCTGACCAAGTGTGGTTACCTCAGAAACACATATTTCCAAAAGCTATTTTATTTCAGCTAATTAGGAAGCTGGAATGTGTGGCAAAATTTATAACATTGTAGCAAATTCAGTCAAGTGCAGCCACTCTCTCTTTACAATGARCAGCTTTGTATCATGAATGTTGCTAAAGTATTTGTGGCCTTTTAAGAAGAAAGGCTGGAATAATTTGGGGTATCTAAAGCATTACAGACAGTACATGAGTGGGCAAAATCCTCCATTTACACAGGCACCCAACAGATGCAAGCACTTGAGTGTCAATCCCTCTGGCTCGAGCCTCCGGGTGTTCCGAGCTCTGTTCCATCCCAGTTATGGCAATCAAGCCATGATGGCTCTGGTGCAGCCTTTGAAAGGGGTTTAGATTGGAAATTTCAGAGATACGCCACTAAAATTTCAATGGGAACTCATAAAACACTTTTTAGCCTTTTTCTGGTGCCTAAAACTCTATGGAAACAGGGCTAATMCAGCCCTTGATAGAACCACTGGGAGTGCATCAAGCTTTGCTGTGTTTTCTTAAAAAAAATAGAAAAATAATTTCTATAAAGGGAATTTTGGCATTATTCTCTCCCTCGCTAACCTGCTCACCTCCTTGACCTTTCAGATAGAGCATCTTTTGGTGGTTTCTCTTTTGATGCAAAAATATTCTTTTTCAGTTCATGGCTTGCTCTTGTAACAGGTGGGGGGAAAAATGTTTGTGCTTTACTCTTTTAGGATGTAACTTGTGGACAAAGAACTTTGTTCTCTAAGTCTGCCACAGACCACAGAGCCAAGGAGAAACTGAAAGTCACCATTAGAGAATTCTTAAATATGAAACTTAGGCAAAATCTCATGAGTTCATCAAAAAACAAAATTCACTGTTATCTCCTTTCCTTGGTCTTAATATTCATTCAAACCACAAAATTTCCCTTGAATRTGCCTTAAAATCACGCAAACATTGTTTCAACACAAAGTCATCCTATTTTTCAATACTGCTGCGAAAAGAAAAAGGACAGGAGTCAGCCTCCACCACACAGACACCACCTGTGCAGGCCAGGGCACTCAAAAATCCACCTTCTAAGGAATTCCAAGTAACAAAAGTAGAACCCTTTTTAATATTCATCATTCATCACAGATGATGTTGTAACCACAAGAAATAAGTTTTGTGATCCATGGTTTCAGAATCAGATCCTGCCAAAGCTCTAGTCAGGTTCTTGTGTACTGTTGGAAATGGATGGAATTTTCTTTGTAAATACTGATTGCTCTTCTGGAATATCCCTCTGGCAGGTGGCCAAAGAAATAACAAAACCACTTTCAAGTTAGAAATAGTTTTWGGTCTAGTCTTGTCATTAATGAAAGAATGTAAAGGATGCACTGGATGGCAGGGCAATGTTTATGCTGGGAAAGGAGATTTGACAACCAAAAATTCATTTTCCTGTGCTTGCCACAGGCACCTKAGGGATTTAGGTGCTTCTTCCCCTCAGTTGTTCAGGGGCAATAGAAGCTCACAGGAACAGCATAAACACACTAAATATTSTGTGCTGTTTGATTTTACAGCAATTGAAACCACAGATAATCAAAGCAGAGTTGGGCTTTTGATTATTTAATCTGAAAATAAATAAATCCCTGCTAATTATACTCCTRCTAATTATGGTGCATAGACTGTATGGTCTCACATTTCCTAATGAGTACTCTTGCAATCCCTACCTGAAAAGATTGGCACAAATGAACAACCCCCTTCTTCCCGTCTAAAATTCCAAAGTAAAAACAAACAAACAAGCAAACAAAAAAATCAAACCAACACACAAAATAATAATTTGCCTTGGRCAATGTCCATGAAAAGASTAGTAGTGAATGAGCACATTTCTARAGCTTTAAATRAATCCATCCRGAAATAGTGYYGCCCAAAGCAGCAARTATCTACTCTCCTGRAATTCCTTAGAAATGAGCACTAGGTCCTTGCTGATCATGGATTGATAATTGATATCAAATGAGCATCATCTTTGTTTTCYATGGTATTTTYATGTGGTGGAAAAGGATTAACCCAAATGCACGAGTTCCTTTGTGCTGCTGGGTCTTTGGGCGCCCCAGCACCCACCTGGCAGCACCTGGGGGTCAGAAACCTCACTGACCCAACCAAAGAACACGCTGCTCATCCAACATCTGCCATTTGCTTGTCCAAAAATGACCCTTTTGGCACCAAGACCCTGTCAATGGTCACCATCTCTGGCAGGCTGAGCACTTGCAGCAAGACAAAGCGGTAGCAGAATGAATCACTGCTGTGCAGTGATGCTGGAGGCGAATTTCAGAGGAGTGTTGTTTACCAAAACATCCATCTCACCACATTGCTTTGGCTRCCCTAACCCTCTAGGTCGCACCATAGGTAAAATCATACCTACCTATGATATATGCCATGATTCTCCTTTCTTTCCAGCAAGATGCTGATTGGAGGAATGACGTAGACCTGAATTAGCTAGATATATATTGTGGGGTTTGTTTTCTTTTCATTGAGCTTTCAACATGGGGTACAAAATTTATGAAGAATCTGTCAAAGCAAAAGCAGAAACAAGCTTCCCCCTCCCAAATTATACCAGTTGTGATAAACTGGAAATCAGAATAAAATAAAAAGATTTTTTTTTTCAGTTATATGTGCTTGATCATTGAAAATGAATGAAGAAGCAAAGACTTGATGGAAATGCGAGGGTCTTTGTAATCTCAAGGGTTATTCCAGCATGCATCTACATCATGCACCTATTAAATATTGAGGTGTTTTATGGCAGTGATGCTGATGATTTTCTCTCTAGAGTGAATATTTCAGGAATGCAACAATGCTTGTGAAAATAATAGTGTGGATTTAAGCTTTGTGCAGGCATTTCTGTAGAAATATGGCTTTCTTAGGGGGTGGTGATGTAGTTCTCTCTACGACTTGACCAAAACCAGGATGCCCTAAACCAGATTCTGACATAACAGGTTACACACTATTGGCTGGATTTTTCATGGTAAAAATAGTGAAGTCTTGCCAGATTGATTTATTATCCATTTCCTAAAATTCTAGAGAAACAACTGATAGATGACAAATCCATGCAAATAATGTGGGCCTGACATGATGTTCTGTGYGCTGAACCAGCCATTGCAGGGTGGTGAATTTGTGTTTGCAGTCCACAGAACTGTGAAATCCCATTTAATTCATAGACSCCTGATGTGGTGCTCCTTGGCTCTCAGCATATTGGATAACTGTCCCTAAATAATCAAAATAATGACAAACTGTAATTGGAGATTGCTAAAAATCAGGTGGTTCTTTGCTTGGAAGCATGTGAAACAAAATCTAACTGGATGGAAAATACAGGCACCAAGTCAAGACATGGCTTGTTCTGTAAGATTAAATAGGACATGTCACAAAGGGGTTTAAATGGAATTTAAATTGTGAGGGTGGTGAGGCCCTGGCACAGGCTGCSCAGGGAAATTGTGGTTGCTCCATCCCTGGAAYTGTTCCWGGCCTGGCTGGAGCACCCTGGGACAGTGGAAGGCGCCCCTGCCCATGGGAAGGGGTGGAACGAGATGATTTTARGGCCCCTTCCTACCCAAACCATTCTGTGTCTATAATCATGACCCATTACTGCTGTATATTATATTTATTCAGCAGATGGGGTGAGGAACCTGCCTGAACCMTGTTAATAGCTGTCTTAATTACTCAAAGAATACAATCAATAGCACTTTAAGCTTCCCCAGCAYCCAGGGGTATCAAAACTTCTCCCTCAGATAAAAATCTATTGCACTTGCATTACTGATCTTGCTTTGGTTCGATGCTTAATCTGGCAGAATTATTCAGGACTGACTGAAACCAGATAAGTTTCAAGGAAAAAAAATAACTTAAATCTTTGGAAGTCCACACACTAAAAAGTAGTTTATGGTTAACGAAGACTATTGGGGAGGAAGTGTGAAAGGTTCTTAGAAAAATAGCCCAAAATAATAATAAAATTAACCACTCAAAGTGGGTCTTCTATTTATTTTTGACTTCCCACCTCGGCTGCTTAGACATTTTGATGGATCTAACCCCCAATATTTTCAGCTGTAAAGGGGAGAATCTACTGAAAACATCAGTGAATGAAAGATGGAATTATTGCTGTCCTGGAACCTGGTGGGTTTTTKGGGTCTCAGGCTGAGATGGGATCAGCAGCATGCAGGCAGCTTCCAGGGGAACCAAAGGCACGAGGGAAGGCTGAGACTGATGATGAATGAACATGAAAGCAGGTAAAATGGAATATTTATAATCACTGAATAACTTGGCCACTCCAGAAAATTGCTAGGAATTATCTACATCTTTYCAGGTTCCTATCAGCCTCAAGGCAAGGACTGCTGCATATAATGATCAGATTGTTTAGAGAAAAAGACTACATTTTTTTTAATGGTAGTAAAGCACTCGTAATGGGCAGCAAATGATACAAATGATTGYTTGATTTATTTTAAGGCAAATTTTATATTCTCCAGTGGCTACACTGGGTTAATTAAACCTCAGTTCCCCTGCAGTGCTCTCTTCTGCTGTGGTCCTGTCATAGCTCCCAGCTAACTTCTCCTGTGGGGGATTTTAATAATGAATAAACAGTGGTAGCAATATAGGATTTATCTTTGAATTTRAGCCCATCCCCAGGGCTTTAAAAATCAAATGCAAGCTTATGTGCTTTGCAGAAGCACCACCACAGTGTCTATAAAGTGGAACCAGAGGTAATTTTTTCTAATAAAAATAGTCCTTAAAAGGGCCTGAAACTAAACATGTACCAAACATACAAAAAAAAAAAGAATCCTATTCAAAGTCAGTAGCCAAKTTTTTGGGGTCTTTCATTTTCTCTTTTTGATGATGGCAGTCAGAGCTGGCTAAAGGGCTATTCCAAAAAAAAAAAAAAAGAGATTCAGAACAAATGTCAATCTCTGCTGCAGATCCATTCAGAAACAGGCTGAAAATCCTTCCTCAATCTCATCGTTCCTCATCTACTAAAAGGAAAGTRCTCAGAGATGCTCTTGAATAAAGGTCTGGATGAGGAATTTGGTCTGATGGAATGATGTTTTAATAGTCTAGAGCAGCAAAATAGAACATGGGAAATGTTTGACATGAACCACAGTCTAAATGCCAGAGACTTCAATATGGTGGCAGAAGCAGATTGTGATAAATCGTTTTCCTTCCTTCCAAGCTTCTCTTTTTACAGGGCATGTGTGCACAAAAATTGACTCTGTCTGGTGTATATCTGCACAGAATTGTTAATTTTGTTCCTTTTTATCCTTCCTGTGTGAACTTTCCTGCTGTCAAATCTGTTTGGATAAACAACACTCCGCTCCGTAACACGTACACCAATGCGAGATCGATTTATACACACCCAGGTATCAAAGTTGCAAAAAAATATGAGGAAAAAATAATGGCAGCGAATGAAACAGAAAATAGGATGCTTTTTCTTGGTTTTGGTGGCTAATTATACACATAGGAAAAACACCAGCAAAACCCAGTCACCATATTGATCCAAGATGACGAGGATGTTTGGTAATTTTGTTTAAACCTTTGGAGTCCCTGGCATGCTTTGCTTCATATCTGAGATGTGCAGCAGGAACCAAACATGCACGTRAAAATTCAGCATCAGAACAAGCTCTGCACATCTTGGGCCTTAATGACAACCTAAGACCCAGGGATGGCTTCCAGCAGCACATCCATGGGGGGAACTTTCATGCAAGCCCTGGGCAAACCATGCATGAGTTAACCTAGTCACTAACTCTCATCCTGAGTTCTATTTCTAAGATAAATCTGCCTGCAGAATGAATTTAAAGCATTGTTTTTTGGCTGTGGAAGCACAGTTTGGAGCAAGATGCAAGGGCAGATTTCTGTAAGTGGAYGCCTGAGTACAGACATGAAAAAGGATGTAGAAAATATTATTRCTTCATATAATATAAACTAGATAATGGGGGGGTGGGGGGAGAAAAATAGGCAGCTGGAGGATATTTTTTTCCCTGAAAATTGTCATTTAGATAGATGACATCATTATACTGTGATTGTGGTTACTTAGGGTGAAACTAATCACAGGATAATCGTATTTGCTCCAAAATAAGGATCTCCTCCTTTACCCTAACATMATTTATTTAAGGTGTTCATGGCTTGCCTATTTTCATCAGGAATTTAATGCTAAATTAAATAGTCCTATCTATGTTTATTCGTGCCAAAATTCACTGAAGATCACAAAAAAAAAAAAAAAATTAAATCAAATGTGTATGATGTTTAGACCAACACCAAATGTGCTGCCACATATCCTAGTTATTCCAGAGGATTATATGATTTTTATATGGAGATTGAGTGCATGCACTCAAAATAAGATTTATGACCACTTAAACTGGCCAACCTCTATCCGGTTAGGAGGTGGAAACTAATAAAAAGGATTCCATCTTTAAAAAAAATGTAAATAATGAAGTTATAAACATCTAAACGAAAATTTTAGGATTTGTCTGTATTTTAGAAATATTTTAGTGGTGTGTATGTGTAATGTATGGCTTAAGGGRAATGCATTTAAGTTTACAAGAAATATGGACATAAGCAACTCTAGGGGACCTCCCTAAACTATAATTCAGCCTAAAGTTAATTAAAACTTTTATCCAAACCTAATTGATTTCAGTGAACTTTGAACCATGTCCTGGAACTTATGAAGCACAGCAAACCATCACATGAGCATAACAACAATATTTATACCTGGTCAATATGTTAATTTTCAAATCACTGACCAGTAAAAACATGAGATTTGGTTTGAGTTTTCTTTTTTTTTTTTTCTTTCCTTTTTAAAAATCTCATATTTATGCTTTTTTTTTTTTTTTTTTTTTTTTTTTTTTTTTTTTTTATAGGCCTTTTAAAGAAAGGTGAAAGCTGGCATTAAAATGCACTTTCATGGGCGATGGATTGAAAAATTAAAGTAAAAATCAACCAAAGTAATTTTATAGACCCTGCGACTCTTCAAAAATCAGCCTAGTTCAGCTGAGGTGTCCTTTTTACTTTGTGGCTTTTTTTCCTATGTGTATATCAGTAATTTAATTTGATTACTGCTTTATTTGTACTTACAAGTATATGCTGGATTCATTGCCCCCGATATCAGGTGACTGGAGTTTCTGCACAAGTATCACAATTATGCCAATGAAAAGCACAAAGTTTATCTGGGAGAGGAAAAAAAAGGAAAAAAATTGTGACAATGACATACTTTTACAAAATATGAGAATGACACATTTCCAGTGACTTGCTGGTTACATGCCCTTTTTCTTCTCCAAACCACAGTCTGAAAGTTTTATAGGATAAGGAGTAATGGGAAAAGTTCACAAGGGACTGATCATCTTTT
The DNA here is from genome assembly GCF_030028575.1 of Malurus melanocephalus. NCBI lineage: Eukaryota > Metazoa > Chordata > Aves > Passeriformes > Maluridae > Malurus > Malurus melanocephalus. The sequence continues at coordinate 907,336 of NW_026623367.1, forward strand.
ACAGGTAAAAATATCCCCCTTGCTGCAGCTAAAATGAGGCAGGATTTCTGCASTTTCAAAAGAAGAGAAACAAAAATAGAAAAGTTTCAACATTTATCATTATCAACAAGTGCAGAGAGTTAAAAGAAAGATCCCTGCACATCAAAAACTTGTAATAAAGACCTCAATAGTAAAAACATCTTTAACTCCCATTCTCTGAACTAAGGGACTTATCAGTTTATCAATTTCCATTGGTTTTAAAAACCTGGAGAATGATAAAATTAATTTATTTCAGTGCTTTGGCTTGAGATTTGGCTGTCTCCAACTCCATAGCTTCTCAAAGTCAGAATAGCGGAAATTTAAGTTGGTCTATTATAAAATCTCATACTCCTATAGGGACACCAGGAACTGGATATGACCACCTTTTCCAGCAGTTTCTATCTGATCTGWAGATGACAAAAGGGTGGAGAAACCTGGTTGTCCCTTGCTGGTTGCTTGGTTCTATAACAGATAGAACCATTAGGCATTAAATTTTAATTTCTTTCTATAGAAGCCAGTTTTAACTGATTACCCAAGCAGAAAGTGATCCTTCTCAGAACATGTGTGTAAAACATGGAAATTCACACATTAGTAAAACCCTCTCTGTTTTGGTGCTGAAATTGGCTAATTTATCTGTGATTTGTCTGAAGATTGCTGGACTTTACAGACCTGTCCAAAGACTTCAGAGGAGAAATACCAAACCTGATAAAATCTTCTGTTTCACTGGCTACCTGTGAGCTGGGATGTCTGAATTCCCACAAAAGTTACCAAAAACCTGCCTAATTCTGTCCCTGGAGTGTGGAGAACAATTTAGGGTGCCCAGAATGAGACACCCACATGTGGCAAGCCTGATAGAATTTCAGGTGCCACGGACCATATCAGCCAGGGACTCAATTTATTTTCCAAACTGCATGAGCCAAACAGCATTTTAAAATCCCCATATTATTTGGAGCACCAGAATATCTCCCTCTCTTCAGATATTTAAAAAAACATCTTTACATAATCCTGAGTTATATGTTTTAGGGGATCATAGGGCTTGAACAGGAAGGCTGGACTAGATGACTCCCAGTGATCCTTTCCAATTTTATCCATTCTGTGAAGCCCAAAAAAGACACTTTAAAATATCTCAGTCCTCCATGTGCAGGTATCTGACATAATTTGAGTAAAATCTAAGACCTCCATCGACTAAAGAGAGCTTTAGTTGGTGACAATTCTGTCTTGCACTGTGACCAAATATAATTATAATGCTATTTTAGATAAATTTAGCTGTGAAATTAACTCCAACCAGCAGATGGAGAAAACATTTTCCTGGYCACTGACATTTTTTTGTTGTTTTATTCACCCTGGATTGTCCCGCTTGGCCTTCAGCTGATGCCCCAAATGGCACAGGATTTCTGACACCCCAAATGGCACCCTTAGGATTTCCATCCATCCCAAGACAAATCTGCCAGCCCCAGACAAACATTCCAGAGCTCTATGATCTGAATTATGGCATTTGTGTCTGTGCTTAATCAACTGCAGAAGGCAATTGCTCCATCATTTAGCCTTCTCCTCAACAATGGGATTCCTCAGCATTGTGGGTGGAAAATGATGGAAATTTAGAGAATTTGCCCACCAATCCAGCACAGGGATGGAACGTAGTTTGTGAAGTATTTGAAGATGTTGACAATTGGTTATTCATCTTCAGGGGAGCTGAGGAAGTGTCAGCTCCAAGTGCTACTCACCATGATTGACCCAACCACRGGACCCTTGATCACCCACCACAAGGCAGTGTTGTCGTTCATGTCCCAGCAGCTGCGGCCATCAAGGAAAGAGAAGGAAAGAAAAAAAAAATACAACAAATAAATTAATGAAATTAYAACTGTTTCCAAGGATGCAGAATGTGGGAAATGGGTTTCGTAGCTAAATTATTTTATCTAAATTCAAAGCAGTAATTCTGTAGTTTGTCTTATTGCAGCTTCTTTTACAGCCTTTCCACAGCCATCTGAAAGCAAAATAAATAATTTTGTGGCAGTTTCAATGGTACTTCTTAYTAAACAGCTTAGATATTCTGGAAAAAAACCTTCTAAGTGTGTTTCTGTGTCTACAACATAACAGTAAAGTTGTCCTYAGAAAAAGAAACAAAACGTCAGAGGATGGGGTTTTGGGATGGTTATTCCAAAGTTTGATGTCTTATTTACTTTTCCAGGGTTTGTAGATGTGAATGTGCATTTCTGACCCTGATACAAGGATTCTTTCACGTTTCCAGTACACCAGGATCCTGGCTGTATTCACAGATGGGAATGATTTTCCACTCATTGGGTTGCGAGTCTTATCAAKGATTCATCTGAGAAGGATGAAATACCAGACAATATTTGGGGTCAGCTCCTTTGTTGGCATGTGGCTAGTGAGTAATCAYGAATAAAATGACATTTCTACCTCAGCATTTAAAATCTTTCTCTGCAATCACCAAAGGATTCTGCAGAAGTTGATTTCACACAGCTGTATTTGGACATTCAAATATAGGGCCCRTGTCCATATAGGGTTTTAATGTTAAGATACATCTTTAGAGCTAAAAAATCAATAACAATGAAAATAATCTTATTTTCCAGCCCCTGCTGCACTATTATAAAGAGTAGTATTTATTATTGAGAATTATTTCTTCACATCTATTTTAAAACTTCTATTATTTGGTTGTAAATGAAAAATTGTCTTTCATTTGTCCCTGCTTTCTTCCCCTGATTTTTTCCCCCTAGAAAATATAAAAATCACAGAAATCTTTCTGCTTTGTACCTGCAGCTCTGAGAAGGAGSTTTTCCTTCCCAGTGGGAAAAGAGCCAAAGTCTCAGCAGAGGCTGTCATGGTGCATTTGTCAGATGCCAAGAAATATTGGGAAGAACATAAAGGGATAAAACATACTTGGTCTCATGAGAGCTAATGCACCTTGTGTGTCATTTAAATGGTTCTGTGGTGGTATCTGGGGAAAAGTGAAAATCTTTACTTTAAAGAAAACCACATGTGTGTAAAAGTGAGCTGAAATCCCATCATCAAAATGCATGTAAGAGAAATCCCAAATGGCTGAGTGATGCCTGGATTATAAGTTTCAGTTAAACTTTTATTTTCAGTTGAAAAATATTAATTATTTTCAGTTAAACAATATTTATTAATTTCAGATGAACAATATTTTATTGGATTCCCATAAAACCAACAATAAGTATGTGCGTGGCACAGCTGGTGAGAAGTGAGAAAATTTAGAGGTGCRGTGCCAAATTTACAGAAAAAAATATGTATTTTTTGCTTCTGTTTGCAAAGCATAGAAACTTGAAATCCCCACAAATCTATCTGTATGATGAATGAGATTTTCAAGTGCAAATTAATATTTCTGAGTCACCTCACTTTGGATGCCCAACCTAAAATATTTGAAAGGGTATAAATTTTCAGAGGGAACTCCTTACCCACAGTCTGGAAATCAGGGTTTTTTTCTGTGATCAGTTGTGTGCACTTAAAATCACCAACTATCTTTTAAATTCTAATATACGTTTATAAATTAGGTGTTGTCTACTGAAAATTACCCATTATTTACAGAGCTCAACCTCCTTATAAAGGACATTAAATTYTACCCTGAATTCTTTACTGAATTGACCAGTGCTGGAAGAACCTGGGCAAATTCTCACATTCATTTAGCTGTACAAATAGATATTGATGTAGGACAATTTGYCTGGGTAGGAATGAAAAATTAAAAGGAACAGGAATCCACCTCCTCTAGTTCCAGTTACCTGGATTGTAGACACCAACAGCCCAGCTAATTGTCCTAAAATCTTCTTGGGACAGATTGAAGACTGTTTTGTTGGTTTTTTTTTTCCACACTGAGGTATTTTAAATTTTTAAATGTGTACTCTAGGGTGATAAATTATCCCCTACAAATTCTTATTCTTCTTAGATATTTCCTCTGCTTCTTTTCTCTCACCTTCTTAGACCTTCTCCTGTGTTTGTACAGGATGTGTCCCCAGCGAGCTCAATTCCCAAGCTCCACCTTACAGATGTCAACGAATCAGATCAAGTTCACACAGAGGTTTTTTTCAAGGATTTTTTCATCCAGTCCCTGTGGCATCTATAGGATAAAAGTGGTGGAAGGAGCCACCATCTCCTCCTCAGGWAAGGAAGTGGGAATGGTCAATAAAAGAGTCAGAATTTTTTTGTAAACRGGCTCCTAATTTCTGTCAAATACTTCCCTACAGCGCAGGTGAGACAGGCAGGACTCTTCTCCAGGAYGGATGAAGGGAAGGCAGCCAGGGGCTGGGGAAGGGATGTGATTTCCATTTGAAAAGGCCAGAACCTGATCTCAGCTGCACGTCTGGAATAACTCCATTAAATCAGAGCTCTGGATGGACAGAGAACTGCATTTGTCTCCTCAATCCCGTCACGACAGCGATGGAAGTCAGGAGCTGAAGTAGAGGGAGCTCTGCCAGTTTTGTAAGGGACAGGCAGGGGGGACTCAGGCTCCAAGCCTGGATTTCAGTCCCTTTGCCACTCTGGTTTTCCAGTTCAGTAATTTCTGCYGTGTTTTCAGGCTCATGCTGGGTTCTCCCCCTCTCCCAGAACAAGGCTTGCTGATTTTTAAAAAGTAACCACTGAGACTCTCAGCTAGAATCTGTCTAAATGTCTTGCATGCTAAATAGCTTCTCTAAATAAAAGGAATGGTTTTGGTTGATTTTTATTCGAAAGGAATGGTTTCAGTTTTTTTTTTTATTCCAAAGAAATGTGTTTGCTTTTTTTTTTTTATTATTAAAAGGAACGGGTTTGGTTGTTTTTTTTTTATTCTTCTTTTCTGTTCTGCAAGAGATTCTCCCTACCTGCAAAATGCAAGGGCTGTTTGGACTCGTAAGAGAAATTAGTGCTTTTAGGACCAACGTTGTAATGGTAATAATGGCACAACAGGAGTTCCTGGCTTGTTTTGCATGGAAATAAATGATTTAATTTGTATTAATGTCAAAATAGAACATTGGGTCAAAGYACTGGCATCCCCAGTGGAGGAAAGGCTTTATGTGCTTTCCAGAGAGAGTCTGGAAACAAGGATGAAGAAAACCTGACAGAACAAAGAGTTTTGTGCAAATTGTGGATCCAGGTGTGTCCAGTATTAGGCAAAATTAAAGCWTTCAATGACTTGGAAATGGGATTTGTGTATGAAGCCTTTCCCTCAATTCTGTGTTTTCAAAGAACCACTGAATTTTGAAATTTTACCCAGCCTCCCTCATTTTTTTAACATTTTACCAAGTTCAGACATAGCTCTCATGAAAAAAAGCATTGCTGAGTTTGTATTTTCAGGGTATCCAGACACATTCTTTCCTACCTGCCACATGTGCTGCTCTATCAGAGCAGACACTGACTCCCAAAATATGCAGGTCCATCTGTGGGAGCAGCTTTTCCTTCTGGTCCTTAAGAACACAGTACGGGATATTTGAAGCTTTTTTTTTTTCTCTTCAAAAGAGACAATTTGGGAAGAACCTATCCTTTTGAATTCTTCCTGAAACTGATTTTTTTTTTTTTTTCACATAGGAGACAGGATGTGGATTTTTGTCTCACCCCTACTCRTCTTCCCTGCAAGAGTCATGGAAAATACTCCTCAGTGTGAAGATAAACTTCTAATTGCTCTGGTAAATCAAAGCTCAGCAATGTTTGGTGCAGATTTCATTCATTSCAATAGGAATTTCTACAGTAATTTCTAAGCTGAGTTCTTTCCCACTGATTGTGGAGGAAGATGAAGGCAATGAAGCAGGGAATTATGAGGTTCAACTCACAGCTCTTGTAGGGTGAGACAAACCACATTCTGGACTGCTGATTTAATGGAGCAGGGAATGGGGTCAGCTGCAGGTTTATGTGTTTGACACCTACATCTTCCTTTAGGAATTTCACCAGGGCACTGGTAGCACAGACATCAAACTGTGAGTCTTTATGAACAGGAAATAACTTTAACATGGGATCTAAATTACCTTTGTGCACAAATTGGTGTCAAAAATGGAAGGAGAAAATAGAACAAGAGGAAATGGCCTCTTGTTCAGAGATTCAGGGGGGGCATCAGGAAGAATTTTTTCACCGGAAGGGTTGTTGGGCGTTGGAAGGGGCTGCYCAGGGAAGTTTGGAATCCCCACCCCTGGAGGTGYCYRARGAATGCCTGGATGTGGCACTGAGTGCTCTGGGCTGGGGACAAGGTGGGGATGTGTCACAGGTTGGGCTCGGTAATCTTGCAGGTCCTTCCCAGTGACTCTGTGGCTCTGTGACTCTGCGTTCTCAGCCCTGCCCTGGTGCCACCTGCACACAAAATCCTTTCCCAGCAGCAACACCTACCCGGTGTCATCGAARTGGAGCCTCAGCACTGCCCAGACGGTGACACAGATTGTTGGGGTACCTGCAGGGGACAAACAGTGACACCATTAATAGACAAGACACACTCGATATTCAGCAATGAGCATTTCACACAACCTCTCCACTGAGGTTCTTTTCCTTAACAGCACTTGTACGTGAGATAATGCAATTTATTATATTAATTCAGAGCTCTAGAAGCATTCCTCTCAATCAGGGATGCGATTGCAGAAGAAAAGTGATAACAGGAAACAAAGATGCAGTTTCAGGTTATTGTTGCTCAATGTTTTACTACATCTTGCTGCATGACAAATAAAACAAAGCCTGGGAAGAACAGAATCASCCACATCCATGTCTACAGCTACTGTAATCCTGCAATGATTGCAGCCCCAGATGTTGAGCTGGAAAGGCATTATTGGATTCTTCATRTTCTTCTGTGGTTTTGTTGTAAATGATTTACATACGTTGCATTTTTGCTTTTACTCTGTAAACAACTGTTTTTTCTTTACTTATTCAAYCAAGACAAATCCATAGAGGAGAAGTTTCCTTTGCTCCCAGGAATATTTAATTTTTTTAATTACAAAAAATGCCCAAACAAAACGACAGACTCCTAAAAGAGAATACTGGAGTAAGGATTTAATTCCTATTTCAGACATTTCTTCACTTTCAAAATATGCACGCAAAATGCAGATTTAATTAAAACAGTAAGAACCCACTGAGAAACCTGAATTTATTTTTCTCCGGAAAATCCTGAAAGTGTGATATTTTCAGTGGAAATACTTGTATGAAATAAATCATTTGTGCAAGACAGCTCTGGGTGAGTTGGATGTCTCTTGCATGGTAAATAAAATCTTTGACTAAGGAACTGCTGACATCTATTCAGGCACCACTGGAAAAATAAAGTGCTATAAAGCAAAAAAAAAAAMCAAGAACCTTGATAACCCCAGCTCCCAGCAGTGAACTGTTATGAGTTGATGGGAACAATTATATTTCAGAAATTTTGCAAGGCTGTGTTGATGTCACATTAATTAGTCACTCGTTTGAACCCACTTAGATGARTCTCTGTCAAATCATATTCCCACCATCAGAAATAAAAATAGCCCTGTTAGACCTGGGTGACTGATGGAGCCTTCCTCTTTTAAATAAGTATATAAAGAAGAATTTGAAAGGAAAATGATATAAAAGAAATAAAATGACAGGCTTTGGGGAAAAGAAATCATGCATATTTAATTTCAGTTGAAGTCTCCTTTTCTCACAGGTGAACATCTGGAAAACATTGAGATATTTGTGCCTTAAAGTAGTTTAAATTAACTTTAAAATATCAAACTTTGATTTTAGTTTTATTGAATTAACCTTGAAATATCAAATATTTGCCTGGAGAAGCTGTGGCTGCCCCATGATCCCTGAAAGTGTCCAAAGCTGGGTTGGACGGGGCTTGGAGCAGCCTGGGATGGTGTAAGGTGTCCCTGCCCATGGCAGGGGTTTGGAATGAGATGAGTTTTAAGGTTTCTTCCAATCCAAACTGCTGTGACTCAATGATTCTATGAAACATGGGTCTCATGTTTAATTTAGTTCCCATTGATTTCCTCCATATAATTTTGCATGCTATGAACAGGGCTGCAAATTTGTAAAATGCGCAGGAAGGCAGAATTAAACTAAATGTGTCATAAAAATATAGTTAAAAACCCCACATTTCAGATCAGCTGGGAGCTTTGAACCATCTGGTCTATGAACGTACACATACCCACACTACTTCTCTTTACATCAAAGATTTCTATCTGTTCATCACTTTCTTTTCAAGCTTTTGAGGAACATGAGAAAACAGTCAAGACTCAAAGGCCGAGAAGAGATGTTTTCTTGCTGACTTGGGCTGCCCTGAGTCAGGAGCAGGGATTAGGAGGGAGCTCAGGAGGACAGCAGTCTCTCCAGAGAATTTACCAGAATATTGCAGATTTAGGAAGGAAAAACCACCTGGATCAACACAGCCATATGTAGATGTCATTAATCAAATGAGGACTCTGACATCTCAGCACATCTGAAGAAACAGATCAACATCCAGATGCTGCAAAGTGCTGAGCTCTGTTTTATGGTGCTTCAGGGCAGCTCCCTCCCCACCAGCTCTGAGCTGAGGGGCAGCTTTTGCCCTCCATGGATTAAACCCAGAGTCTGGAAGTGCTTTGGTTGGCTTAGCAAAGTGACAATTGCTCCCACCAGGTCAGGGGAACTGTGAGTCAAACTGAAACATGCAGGAGCTGAGAAAATAGTTGTATTTAAAAAAAAAAAAAAAAAAAAACCAAAAAAAAAACCAAAAAAAAAACAACCCACATCTGGAGAGGTATTAATGAGTATTAATAATGCTGTTTTGAATAGGAAGTGATTGGAGTGTTGTGCCCAGGTACAGGACAGCCAACACCATCTGGACAGGCACCTGCAGCAATGAATCCAGAGGAGGTCATGAGGATGCTCCAAGTGATGGAGCCCCTTTACTGCAGAGGAAAGCTGAGAGAGCTGGGGCTGCTCACCTGGAGAAGGCTCCAGGGAGAGCTCAGAGCCCTTTCCAGGGCCTAAAGAGGCTCCAGGAGAGCTGGAGAGGGACTGGGGACAAGTGATAGAGGGACAGGACACAGGGAATGGCTCCCCACTGTCAGAGAGTGGGGACAGATGGGATRTTGCGATGAATCCTTCCCTGAGAGGGTGGCACAGGGTGCCCAGAGCAGCTGTGGCTGCCCCTGGATCCCTGGMAGTGTCCAAGGCCAGGCTGGATGGGGCYGGGAGCACCCTGGGACAGTGAGAGGTRTCCCTGTCATGGTAGGGGATGGAATGAGATSAACTTTAAGGTCMCTTCAARCACAAAGCTTTCCATGATTCCATGAAGTCTATAAATGGAACAGACAGATGTTATTTATGGTACTCAACTCAAACAGGCTGCATTGCAGAAATAATCAGAGTAGTACATTCATTTCAAAGACTGATTAAAAAAATTAAAGTCAGCTAATGCATGATATTTTACAGTATTCTCACATTCAGACAAATCTACACATGTGAAAATTGTGCAAATTTAATTAAAGGACCTCAACCTCTGATTTATGTTCCKATTACAAAGATTTGACAATTTGTGATTTTCTGTTGCTTTCTTTTGTAATGGTCAGATTTTTGTGTRTGTAACTCCCAATTTCTCCTTGCAAGCACACTTTTCTCTGATCTATTTCTCTGATTATACAGTTGTGGATGGTACAAAAGGAACTGTGAGGACTCCTTCCAGCAGTTTCTTTCCCTAAAACCTTTCTAGTAACCATCCTTTTACATCAGCTTTTTTTTATGGTGTAGATTATTCATGATTTGTTCACTTCTTTCTCTTCACACCTTCTCTTTACCTTCTCCAAACAATTTTTCTCCCTCCTGTAGGGAGTTTTTGCCAGGAAATGAAAATTTTGGTTTGTGTGCAGCTACTTCACAAGAGAAAAAACAAGACCAGCTGTGGATTACTTTAAGGTTCAGGCTGCATAAAGATGTTTTTCTCAAAGAGAAATAGTTTAAGGCATGGGATTTGTGTGCAGACTTTACAAATGAATATACAGGATTATTTCTAATTATTTCAGAAATGTCTGTAAGTATAAAAATCGAGTTTAACCTTCTCAGGGAATATTTTAAATGAATGCATTCKTCTGCATTCATCATCTTCTGCACAAAAACATCAGCAAAGAACTGCTTGAATTAACACGTCACAGGGATCAATTTATCTCCAGAAGACCAGAATGAAAAATAATTACACTGGTTATCATCCTTTAACTGGTTTTTCTGAAATAAATCTTGTTTCTTATTTCCCATCCAGGTAGGATGAGCAGATGTGAATMCCCTTTGGATGTATTTTCAATTTAGTTATTATCTGGAAGAAAAGCACAAATGAAGCCTTAGGAAATGGACTGGRCTTAGCCTTGCAGATTTGATTAAGCTGAAGTACTCGATGTTAAGATCATAGTTTGTAGAAGGCAATTTTTTGTTGTAGATTACACCTCTGCAAGAGACATGGTGTCCTCCAGATTTGAGTTCAACTCTAGACAAAAAAAGCAAAAAAAGCACCTYTTTTTTTTTTTTTTYCCAAAAGCAGTTTGGATTGTGGCAGCTCTTCAGCACAAAAACTAAAATTCTACTTTGAAACTCTCACGTGGAAATAGCAGATGGATTGTGGAGTCACCAGGACACATTTGAGACAAGAAATGCCACGTACCCCAGCCGATGATGGTGTACCAGTAGAAGTATCTCCTCTCAGGGAAGAAGGTTTCCACCAACAAAGTGAAAAGGTACAGCCCCTCAATGAACAGCCAGAAGTAGTTGGACATGACACAGTAGTGGAAAAACACCATCACTGCTTTGCATTCCACCTGCAGAGAATCAAGAAGAGCAAAGTTATTTCTAAGAGAAAAAAAAGCTTTTAGCCTTTCCAAATCCCTCAGGGGAAAGAGCTGGGATTGGGATTACACACTTTTAGTGGCAAAAGTTTTAAAGATTGGGAAAAATGTGAGGTATCACTTAGACAGCAAAGCCTGAATGGGGAAGAAGCCAATTTCACCATTGGGAAGTGTTCAAGGAGCTCCTGCAGAGCAGCTTGAGCATATCCTGCATTGCTGAGAGTTCAGAACCCCAGTGAACACTGACTGCTGGGCTTAAGCCCTCTCCAAAGATTAAGTGCAGGGAGGAAAATAATCCAATAGTGTACCAAGAAACCCAGYGAAGGATGTGAAATGGCAGGATGGCTGTGGAAAGCCCCGAGAATGGGATCTGGAAGGATGGACCTTCCTGTAGGCAGCTGGGAATTGTACTTCCTTGCCATCCATCATCAGTTTTGTCACTCAAGGACAGAAAACGGAAGTAAAATGTGAGAAAAGGAGGCTGAGTGATCAGCTGTGAAAAGTGATGGAAATTTTCATTCATTGACAGAAGGGGAAGGAGCAAACTAAGGAAGTAAAGTGTGAGAGAAAAGGAGGCTGAGTGATCAGCTGTGAAAAATGACAGAAGCTTTCATGCATTGACAGGAGGGGGAAGRAGCAAACTATGGAAAAAYGAAAAATRAAATMAAAATAAAATATAATAATTATAAATAAGAACTGAGTTTGTTTAGCCTGGAGAAAAGGAGCCTCAGGAAGGACATTATCTCTCTCTATACTCCCTGACAGAAGGCGGCAGAAAGATCAGTCTCTTCTCCCAGGYARCAAACAATAGGACATGAGGAAATWGTCGTACATTGCACCAGGGGAGGTTTAGATTGGATATTGGGAACAATTTCTTCACTGATGGGTYGTCARATWCTGGAACAGTGTCCAGGTTGGTGGYGGAGTCACCGTSCTTGGAGGCGTTAAAAAKACATGTAAATGTGGCACTTGGGGATGGGATTTAGGGTGGATTTGGCAGTGGTGGGGGAAAGCGTGGACTCAGTTTTAGGGGGCTTTTCTGACCTACATGATTTTGTGATTCTGTGCCAAAAGCCTTAGGTGGATAACCCTGTGAAAACAGGATACRCTGGTCTTTCCAGTGCTGCACCCCAGTGTGATGGCATTAGTCCTACAAAAGCAAGATTTTCCAACAAATCAGAGCAGAATCAGTGGATAAAATGGAAGCTCTTGCTGGAGGCAGTGAAGGATGACAGTTTTGACTGATTCCCACTTTAACTTCATTGTCTGGACCAAATCTATAACCGAGGTGTTCAAACCATCAGATGTCGAGTTTTTTCTAGAGCTTGTGGAAGCTCTAACAGGGCTGAATGTCTGGCSATAAAATGTCTGATTTTAACGTGTTTTATGCTTTATTATAACATGTTTCATGCTTTTCATCTGTTTCCAAAGAGGCAGATGCCACCATTGGAAGAGTGGCATGAACAAACTGCAGACCTGACATGGCTTCAGCTCTACCATGGAAAAAATGAAGAGAAAAGAGTTTCAATGACAAAGAAAAGGCTGACGAAGAAACTACACAGCTGCATTTGCCTTGTGGAAATGACTCACAGGGAATTCAGCTCACAATTGGGTGGATAAAGGAGAATTCAGTTTAATTCTGTCATAATTAYACCCAGCAAGATGATTTATCATATCAAATACTGGCCTTAAATGTGAAAGGAAATAGGATTTACAGATCCTATTTTGTAGAGCTAAATGCACCAGTGAAAGAGTGCTTTGCATGAAACTACACATTTCAGAGACAAAGGAATGGGAAATGCTGATGATTTTCTTCGAGTGTGACCATCAGGTGTATTCTCTGTGTTTGAATGGTCACCCTGCTTACACATGACTCTGCCTGAGATCCAGAACAAATGAGCCTCTGACAAAAAACAGACCTTCAGAGGAAGGAAATTGCTCGTGCCTGCTCTCATCCCACCTGTCACCGAGCAGATCTGTGCAAGAGAGAAATGATCAGGGCAGAGCCAGAACAAAACCCGTGGGTTTGTCCTGAAGGACACTGGTGATGACATGAGACGAAACACCCACTCTGGCTGCCAACTGGGAGAAAAGTCAACCACAAGCTACCCTTTCTCCCAACAACTCTTCTCAGCTCGTGATACCCCACAGACTGCTGCCTGCCTGGCTGCTTTTTGTCATCTCATGCTGAAAAAAAAAAAAAAAAAAAAAAAAAAAAGAAGGAAAAGGCCTTGTTTTTGGTTTTACTCACTGTGGAGATGAAACAGTGGTTGCCATCCTGCTCGGCATAGAGAACCCCATCTTTAATGAACACAGATATTGCACGGAGGATGAATGAAACAAAGAGGTTCATGTGGATGAAATTCCGAGTGCAGTGAAGCTTCCTGGAGAGGGAAGAGAAAGAGATGGGGGGAAAAGGAGAAATAAAGAAGAAAATAGCTTTATTTCATAGAAATATCACTGGGTCTGAACACGCTTAGCCAGAGCACCTTGGTGCTAAGGACAGCAACATTCTAAGCCAGGACYGAGGTTAGTACTGACCCTAAACCTGAGCAAGAGGAGGATTTGGGGTTTTTCTTTTAAAAGGATGCAGAGAAGCGTAAAACAGACAATAGAATCATCTTAATGCAGCTTCTGAAGTTTCCTAAACCAGAACCACAGCTTCTCCTGCTGCATTTACCCTCTATTGAAATGTGACTTCTGGAGTGTGTCCAGGCTGGGGGAGCAGTTCAATGAAAGGGCTTTCTCCCTCTGATTCTACATCTGGTGAGACAAAATTTTTACCCTCTTTGGAGCCAATGAGCTCCATTTTCCTTCCTGCACTGACTGATCAGCTCATTTCTCATGACCCCACTCACCTGAAACGACACAGGATGACCATGGCAGTGGTGAGGGAAACCAGGGAAGTGCTGTATCCCACCGTGTACAGAGCCTTCACAGACAGATAGTAGTAATCCTTGGGAGGCAAAAAAACGGGTTAAAGGGTTCATCCACAGCCCCACACATGCCAACATGCAGGGAGAAACAGGCAGGATTTGGGTCTTGAACAGCCTGGTTTCTCTGAGATCACACTGTACAGCAGAGCTCTGCTCTGTGTCTGGGTTTACATACCATGAAGTTACTTTTTTTGGATGAGCTAAAAAGGGTATTGTTTTAATCCCTGGGCATGTATCTGGGGAAAAAAAAATAGTTGGGTAGGGAATTCTTTATTAGCAGGGGGAGAATTTGGAGTTAGTCCATGGTTCAAGCTGCACCAACAGTAAAAGCTCCCCTTCTGTAAATACTCAGTATAGGGCCAGGAAGGACTCAGATCTCACTTCTCACATTTTTACACCCATATACATCTGGTTGTTTATTCTAATTGCTGTCAAAGCAGARCATGACCAGAGGCTGGACAAAAAGCAGCCTGCTGCTCCACCCCACCCTCCTTAATTTGTYTTTAATTATGAGATTAATTCCCACCTGGTTATCGGACTCTGTTTCATTCTCATCAAATCCGCAGGCATCATAATAATGAGGGAAAGGCTCGGACCAACCATCCTCAGTGCAGTTCCTGCTGATGTCCCCTGTGCCAAAGGCAGGTGGGAATGTAAAATCATCTGATGAAACCCCAAGACATCCCCTCCCTCCTACTGGAGTAAAGAAAATCCCACAGTTCCACTGAAAACATTGTTTGTCTGCCTATCCAGGGATTTCATTATTGGAATTTAATGGCATCTTTATGATCCAGTTGTTCAATCGATGGATGGCTGCTACTGCAGTTGGTCACTGGAGAGAAGAAGTATTTAATGAGTATATTCAGAGTCTCCAGGCCACCAAAAATTTCATTCTCAACTGGGTTCCTAAACCAGGAATCAGCCAAATGTCCATTTCCCTAAGTGATTCTGAAAGGCATCCCAGGAATACAGCTTTGATGGAGACATCTCTTTTCCAGGGGGCTACAGGGGAAGCCCAGTGCTATAAAATGRGCACTTTGTGGTATTTTAATGGTCTGTATCTGAGGCACAGGCATGGGGCTGGTGAGAAAACACCAGGCTAACGAGATTTTTTTTTGTCCAGATGTTGGAAGCCATATCAGGATACCATGGGATATCTAAAATAGCCATTATTACCCATGGAAAGACAGATAGCACACATCCCACTCGTTTATCTTCAAGCCTAGGCTCTGAATTGAGAGTGACTTTATGGGAAGGGTCTGTAGAAAACTGGGAATACGGAGTGGGAATCTCTCTCCCACCTCTACCTTCATGGCAAGATGCTCATTTACATCTCCAGATGCCCAGGGTGACCGCAGTTGGTGAATTCAGAGCTCCTGACATTCCTCTGTCTATTAATTGTTCCAATCCTGGTTTATAATTTTAATTTTAAGTGAATAGTTGCTTAAATATTCTTTTTTTTTTTTTTTTTTTGCTAATTTCATGTAAGAAGCAGCTCCCAAATTACTTCACTGACACACTTAGGCTTTAAACCCTACTGGGAATGAAAAGTTGGGGGCAGAAGAAGAAAGAATCTCTTGATACTCATTTTCCTACAAAGTTACTGAGATGGGACAGCCCCCTGGGGCTCCTTTAAAGCCCCATTATTTTTCTCAAAGCTCAGTGGCCTTCCKAAAAAAATTAGGGTTGGGCTGCTGCTGCACTTCTTCCTCTCCGGTACAAAGGAACATCCTCTATTCACCAAATTACCACACTTTTTGGAGTTTCAGTTGCACCTTGACCAAAACAGGCAGAAATTTCCAAGGTTTGGGTTTGGTTTTCAGCTATTAAGGTTGTGCTGCTTTGCATTCTTGGAGCAGTTTAGTCTCCATAACCTTATCTTTAACCTTATTTTAGAGGATCTGTTCACCATCCATGCAGCAGAATATATCTCTTTAATCACAGCATTCATTTAAGAACATTGCATTACTTGCCAAATTTTGGTAAATTACCCTTGCACATTCATCTCTAGTTTTCTGGGGGGGAAAAAAGCACTGAATCATGGTGTTGACTTTCTTTAACACCATTTAGTAATTATTGCTAAGCAGGTCGATATAATTTATAGCAGAACACTTTCTGGATTGCAAGGCTTAATGGAGGAGGAATAAATTTTCATAATATTGTTAAAAGTAACAGAGCAGAAAATATGTCATAACAATTAGAACTGATTAGAAAATAATTGCAAAATGGCAGAGGGAAAAAGCTCACAGCTTTCTTTTTAAGAGAGGTAAATAAAAAGAGAGAAGAAAAAAAAACCAAAAAACATGGTTGTGTTTCTTACCTAAGAGGGACTGGGCTGTGCTTTCCAGCAGGTCATAATCACCTAGAAAAGTGGAAATTGGGTATGAATTTTTTTGATTGTGTTTTCTATTAGGGCCCAAACTGGTCTCTGTGGAAATCAGTGAATGGAGTGCAATTGATTTTTATTTCTTTAGATCAGGCCCAAAGGCAATAAATACTCGGTGCTGTCTTCTCAGGAAGTCAACAGAGGTTTACTTGAGAGTTTAAATGAAAGCGTAACCTCTAAATTTAGAGCTAAAAACACATAGAATCAAACTGGGGTGAAGTTTATTGTAAAATTATAGAAGTCAGATATTGTATCTTTAGGACTTTACATTTATAATCCACAGGCATTTAAATATKATCAGTTTTCAGAGAATTAATGAAAAATTATTTTCATGCATCAATAACAAAGAGCACTTGGTTTAAGCAAAATACCTTAATTTTGTGTCTTCAGGTGAAATCACATTGATTTGCACAGACTTATGAGATTTTTAATTTCATTTTCTGTGCAAATAAAACAGTTAAGTACATGTATCATTGTCAATATGTTTTATACACAAACAACTTTTTAATAATCTGATATTATCATGTGCACACAATTTTTGGGAACAGAGGTTCCAAGAATGTAGGCAGCACAACTGATTCTTACCTGCATGGGTTTGCCCCAAATTATCCACTTCCCAGCCTGAAATTAGAAGAATAAAAATAATTAATTCAGTCCTGAAACAGATTGCAATTTAATTTTGATAAGAGTTTGACTCCCATGAGAGGAATGGATGTAGCAGATCTCTGAGAAGAACTGCAAGTCTAAAATCTTTATTTCAGTATCAGTCCTGTGTATTTATGAATGGAAAGGGGTTTTTAGAAGATGGTGATTGCATTGTTTTGTTAAATATCATGAAGTTTCGTCATACTGTAGGAAGGACAAGAAAAACACATGTAGGAGCTTTATTGTGGATTTTTTAAAATTTATTTTTTAGACAAGGGGAAGGTTCTGAAACAAGAAAGATTCACACATTTCCAAAACATTGTGCTAAAATTCACRCTGATTAGTACCCTAAAATCACAATTGTTACAGTGGGCAATGACAAATCTTTGGGTTTACATTAGAAATCTTCCTTTCCCTTTCCTTTGTTCTCCCAAACGAAAGAGTTGGAACGGTGCCAAACTAACCTCCCACCCCCTGAGCTYAATGTTTAATCCGAACTGGACCGAAATCAGATTTTCCTGACTCCTGGGTGGGTTCTGGCTGGGTTGGGGATGCAGCAGGAGGAGCTGCCTTGAGCCGTGGAGTGGAGCTGCTGCACCAGGCACAGGCACCGAGTGGAGCTGCTGCCAATCCCTGACACCGGCCCAGAAAACAGGAAAAAAAAACATTTCCAGCATTTCACTGACCACCACAGCAGGTTAAATGTTCACATCAGCTTGGCTCTGCACCCTCTGGAGCGGCCACAGGGCTTTAGGTTGTTTCTCTTTCAACCCCGATGGTCAAATGTTAATTAAGGATGGGAAAAACCTTCACCAAATTATGTGAGGTTTTTAGTAAAAGTAAAATCCAAGCAAAAATTGGTTTTGATCCTATGGGAGAGGAGAAAACATCTAAGGAAATAAAACAATAATAGGAGGCTTTTCAGCACAGCTTAAAATGCAATTTTTTATTTTATAAGTCACATAATTTTAAAGTCACTGATTTCTGTGTCTCCTCTCAAGTAAATCAGATGTGATTTTTTTATCTTTTAAGACAGAAAAAAAGGAGGGTTTAATGTGAAAATAATGGTGGGAGTATAGAAAATCTATCTGAAGCATAAGGGGTGTTGTGCTGTGACTTTGGATGGATTATCCAGAATCAATCCCACATATCCAACCCATCCATGACTTTGGAGGGTTAATATTGGAACTCACAGTGAGAACTCCTGAGGTTTCCTGCCTTCTCTGCCCAACTCCAGCTGCTCCCAGGATTTCCCATGTAAGAATTTAGGCTGGATTGTAGGAAAGGGGTGCTGRGCACTGCCCAGGCTCCCCAGGGAATGGTCCCAGCCCGGAGGCTGCCAGAGCTCCAGGAGCATTGGGACAGCACCGCCAGGGATGCACAGAGCGGGATTGTTGGGGGGTCTGCGCAGGGACAGGAGCTGCACTGGGTAATCTTGTGGGTCCTTTCCAACTCAGGAAATCCTGTGATTCCACTTCTTGGGCATTTGCAAATGTCATGGAAGCATCAATGCCATGGGTTTCTGTCCATTAAATATCCATATTTTGCTGCAGGTTACAAAAACTTATGATGTTTGAGAGAAGGGCAGCAGCAGCAGCRTGCAGGAATTCAAAAGCAGATGGTGGCTGTGTGTTCCCTCATCATGTCCTTTTATATMTTTATATATTTATACATTTATAWATTTATAACTTTATATCTTTTCGTATTTATATATTTATATTTTTATATATTMATATTTTTATATGTTTATATTTATTTATATATAGAGTATATAAATATAATGAAAAAATATATAATACATAGCATATATACACAATAAAATAGAATATATACACCATAAAATAGCTTTAAATATATAAATATATATATATATATTAATGTATAAATACATAAAAATACATTTGGCATTGCAGGAAAGGTGGTTCATCTGCTGCACGGGACTGAACTGGGAGATGCTGCAGCGGTGCTGTGGCTCTGCTCAACATTCCTGGCAGAATAACAGGGATGGCTCTGCAGAAAGTATGGAGAGACCATTTTTCCTCCTAAATCAACCAAACCCCTGGTTTATTAGCAGTAATGTAGTTCAGATTTAGGAACTTGTTGCTAAAATCAGGATGTGTTGCTAAAATATGAATTCAGAATACACACGTTGGGTTGTGGTGTGGGGATTTTATCTGTGGGTTTATCAGGTAATTGGAGGATCAAAGAGCAAACACCTTCATCACTGCCTTTTCTGGTGTTTTTCACAGCATCTGCCACTCCAACCAGSAGCACTGATCTTGTCCCTTAAGTGAGGTCACCTCACTCAGGAGCCTGTGCCTCTCAGTGACCCACACAAGAAACTGCAAGAAAAACTCCCCCAAACCCTTTGACTCATAAAAATCCAGTTTTAGTTTATCATTTGTGGAGTAATTTGACCTTAAAACCGTGCAGAAATCTTTCTGGAGAAAGACCAGGTCTAAATTAAGTAGRTGGATGTCTGATGTTCCTGGCATCCTGCATATTACAGTGATGGCTCAGAAAAAAAGGCATTTTTWAAATTTAAATGTTTTAAATGCAGCTGGTTTTTACCTACAATCTAAAAAAGTATGAAATAAAAAATAGCATTATTTCATTCTAAATATAGGTAGCAGTTTATCCTATTGATGTTAAAATAAATTTTATTTAATTTTTAATTTCATGACATCTGTAATAACAGTTAAAACATCCTATTAATGTAGGGTTTTGTTTTTTTTTTTTTTTTTTTTTTTTNTTTTATATGTACCCAAATTATTATTGCATTTCACTGTGTTTGGACATTATGAAGGGATTCACTTCTCCAACAACGTTAATTTTTGGATTGGTAGGAGCAAACAAGCCTTTTATTAACATGTATTTCTATATCTGAGTCCTAACTAATGCACTGAAGAAAGTTCCAGTACAACCTTTGTCTGCACAGGCTTTTAGGCTTTGTTYATCAACCTAATTTTCACTAATAACTTAAGCTAGTGGAAAGTTAATTAGATTTGCACTGAACATCGTGCCCTGAGTTACAACAAAAAGTCAAAGTTCATCTATTGAGTGTTGGGATGAAATGCACACATATGCAATTATATGCGTGGGTGTATTAATATATTCTTATATTTCTCTATATTTATTAATGTGTATATTTATATAAATATATAAAATATATGTTTGTGTATATGCATATATATATATGCACAAGCAGATATAGCTATATGTTTATTTATGTTATACTATGTATTATGTATTATGTATTATGTGTTATGCATTATGTATTATGTATTATATATTCTATATTAATTATTATATACTGAATTATATATAAATATTCTATTTTATATACTATGTTTTACACATATACTATATTTTTATATTATATGTTATATATTATATATTATATATTATATAATATATTTTATATATATTACATATTATATATATTGTATTATATATTATATTTTATATTATATATTTATATTGTTTATTATACCAATTTGCATATATTTTATATATTATAACAGATATTTATATTTCTAAAGCTAAATAGATTTTTATTTATTTATCTATACAAATAAATATACAAACAGATATATTTATAAATATACAAAGGGACATAAAGAGGGAACACACAGCCACCATCTGCCTTTTAATTCCTGCATGCTGCTGCTGCTGCCTTTCTCTCAGACAATTTAAGTTTCTGTGTCCTGCAGCAAAATGTGGGTATTTACTTGACAGAAACCTGTGGCATTGGTGAATTTTGCTCATGTGTCTGAGAATCCAATGGAGTTCAAAYGGTTTCTTTTTGTGCATAACATTTCATGTTTAAATATATAAAGAAAAAACTTGACCTTGCATTTGAGCTGGGGTGACAAGRAAGCCCAGACATAGGGAAGTCACTCTTATTTGTCACATTATTACCTARTAACAGTGTTTTTCTGGGTTATATTTTCACCTGAGTGCCTTTAAGACTCTAGGGAGATTTCAAGGAATTTACTCTGCTCTCAGTGATGGAATGGGCAGGTCTATGGGACTCCTCCTTGCATGGGCTTCCCCACAAATCCTCTCATTGTCCTACTATTGGGACAAAAACAATGAGAAACTGGCATATTTGACTTCACTGAAGAAGGAAAGGCCCCTGATATGATTATACACTGGTCTAACAGAATGCACTGCTCTCCCAGAAATGAAGAATAAATAAAATATGATTTTCACCTGCATTTGGACTGGAAACCCATTTTTTTCAGGGGTTTAATTCAAGGATTACATTTACAAGGGACTTTTAGGGTGGGCATGTAGTGTTAGGGTAAGGAGGAATGGCTTTAATCTGAAAGTGGGCAAGTTTAAGTTGGGTATTAGGCAAAAATTCTTCCCTGTGAGGTTGGGGAGGCCCTGGCACAGTGGAGATTTGGTTGTGCCATCCCTGGCAGTGTCCAAGGCCAGGCTGGACGGAGCCCTGAGCACTCTGGGACCGTGGAAGGCGTCCCTGCCCATGGCAGGGGTGGCACTGGATGATCTTTAAGCTCTTTCTCAACCCAAGCTATTCTAAAATTCTATTATTCTATGATAACAACATTGTAAATATCATGATTTCATGACTTATTTGATTGACACCTATGCTTCTCATGTGTAATTAAACCCAAACTACAGAAATATGAACAGAGCAGCAGATCCTAAACAGTGTCTCAGAACACCATTTATTGAATCAATAGTTGCCCTTATTAGTCAATAAACTCCTGAGGAAGCTGCTATTATCCTCAGCTCAGGATGGTTTATCCAGTATATTGACAGGCTGTGTTATTCACTGCTGGACCAGACTTACTTAAGTGTCACTCTTCGGGAAGCAATTCTTTCATTAATGCTTTAATTGACATTGTTAATTAGGTGTTATTTGTAGTACTGCATAGAGATCCTAGAGAAGATCTATCAGAA
>NW_026623367.1:929271-931786 GCF_030028575.1 Malurus melanocephalus
CCTTTCCTCGCACATTTATCAGACTTTCCTCCCTGATTTTTATTTACTGACACCCAGAACACATAAATCACCCCTCATGAGGTGAGAAACCGGACAAAAGCAATTGTTGCTCCTGATTTAAAGCGGGCAGGACCGGGGGAGCCGAAGCCAAGGAACAGCCTGAGCACGATGAGCCTCGGAGCCTTTTAGATCTGTCCCTGGTGCCAGCTCCGTGCTGGCTGCTCTCGGTGTCAGCTGGCATGGCACCTGCCTGGCCTCCCGTGCCTTTGTTTATCTGAACACAACTCGCGTTTAACCCTTTTGTTTAACCCCTTTTTGTTTGTCCCTTGTTAATGGCAGGGCAGGGGGGAATGAAAGGCTTCCAAAGCTCTTCCATCCCGGAATGGCTTTCCCCCGCTTTTCCCGTAGTGCTGTTGTTCCCACCTCGGTATTGCGGGTCGGAGGAATGCTCCACAAAGGTAATTCTCCAARAGGTTTCGGATTTTGATAGCATTAACACCAACGTGCAAAACCTGCACTCTTTTTACTGCACATTAATTGTGCCCCTACAGAAAGTGCAGCGACTGGAGCAGGGAGAGGCTGTGGAAAACATTTCCAGCCCCTTGTTCTCACGCTGTCCAGCTCCGTGGATAACGAGCTGGCTGGGCAGGAATTGAATTYCTCTTCCCTGTTTTATACAGCGCTGATTAGAAGCTCAACATTTAATTCCTAGATACGAAATAAATCAGCGAGCTCTCACGCCCGGCTCCGCGGCATCCACCACGCTGAGCCTCTTCTCCCCCTTCCCCACGGCTGCCTGCTGCTCTCCTGCTCCAGCAATCTGTTCAGCCGGCTGGCAAAGCCGCAGTCGGGAGCAGCAGGCTACTTAGCAGCTTTTCTGCAGCTCCCTGAGCTCCCCGCACGGGCACCGCTTCCATCCCCGCCCGCTGCTTCGCTGGAAGGGGGATCAGACCCTGCCCAGCCCTGTGCCTGCACACACAGCATCCTACACACATCCAACCAGCCCAGTCCCTCTSTTATGGCTCTTTGTGTGSTCCAGAGAARCTGCCCCATCCCTGGAAGTGCCCAAGTCCAGGTTGGAAGGGGCTTGGAGAGTCCTGGGTTAGTGGAAGGTGTCCCTGCCCGTGGCAGTGGGGCTGGAACTGAATGATCTTTAAGGCGATTTGCGACCCAAACCATTCTGAGATTCTGTAACTGATTGATTGATCCAGGATCAGCTCCTTGGCCTCCACAGTTTCCATAGCAGGATCTGTAGGAAGTTGCAGGCAGGCAAGGTCATACAGGTCCACACACCTGTCCCTGTGCCAAGTGTTTCCCTCAACTATTTCCAGAGATTTGGGTCTCTCCAGCCTCATGCCCCATAGCCCACACTTTAAATTACAGATTAAAYATTTATACAAGGGATGGAGGGACAGGGTAAGGGGGAAAGGCTTCAAACTGACAGAGGGCWGGAAAATAGATGGGATATTGGGAAGGAATTCCTCCCGGTGAGGGTGGGGAGGCCCTGGCACAGAGTGCCCAGAGAAGAYGTGGCTGTCCTTGGATCCATCCCTGGCAGTGTCCAAGGCCAGGTTGGAAGGGGCTTGGAGCAGMCTGGGATAGTGGAAGGTGTCCCTGCCCATGGCAGGGGGGTGGAAAAAGATTTTTAAGTTTCTTCTGACCCAAACCATTCTGGGATTCTGTGGTTCTGCCATTTACAGTCTATCACAGTTTGCCTTGACAAAGCAGTTTGTGATCATAATGCTCACATAGAGACAGTAMAAAATTTAGTGGTGTTCATCTTATTTAGAAAACAAGGAAACTGGGGCAGAGGAYAGTTAGGGCAAACATTAGGAAATCTTGTTCATATTTTTGTGCTTGATTAGGAGCTATTGCCTAATGAAATCTGAGTAACTGATCCGGTGGAGCAAACTCATTTCATCCGGTTCATCCACCTAAAGATCAGTTCACCTGGTTTTTATGTCTTCTTCCACAAAGGGCAGAGAGATGGCACTTGCAGAGTGTGGCTAGCATTAGACACCCCTCATACCATGAGAGGAACAAGCTGATCTAAATCTTCTTATCCAGTGATTTGTGCAAGGCATTGCAGYAAAGGCAGGGACAGAACTGATAGAGAATTAATTTCTTCCTACATCCCAGTTTGCTTTCAGGGCACCGGGACAAGAAGACACAGTGAATAGTGCCTGGAAATCATGGGAAAATTCCAGAGAGGTCCCACGTGGAGAACAGAAAGGTCAGAGCACACAGGGCTGAGGTAGGACAGATGCACAGATATGATCAATAACGTTTAAGGGAAATCATGGCTTCATTCTCTTCTTCCTCTTTCCTATTAAAGGATGTGAAAGTAGAAGTGGACTGAGGTCACCATGGCAACCAAGCATCATCTAAATGTTGTGTGAGTCCTTCCTCTGAGGCTGCCTGTCACAGGAGCATCCATCAGAGTGCAGGATCAATGCAATTACTATTGAAGGGTCCCCCAGCTCTGAAGAGGGCAGGGATCATATCTGAGAGAAAA
>NW_026623367.1:932020-935157 GCF_030028575.1 Malurus melanocephalus
CCAAAACAAACCAAAAAACCCCACCAAAAAAGTAAAAACCATTGTCCAAAGGAGATTCTCAGTTCTGAAATAACTCCTAGAGAAGCAAGCAAATTAAATGCCTTGCTCCAAGGTAAGAAGGAATGTGTGCCCAYCACACCTAAAATCCTGCAATCAACTGGGACCCCTTTCCCAATCATTTRGGTCAAGAGGAGAAACACCAACAGAACAAAGGCTGCTGGTAAAGGCTGAAGGATCTGCCCACGTTGCACCTACAGAGATTCTCCAATCTWTCACCTCCTGCAGCCTGAGTGCTCTCCAAACTGCTCAGCAGCTCTCAGCATCCTCCACCCTTGCATCCTTACCAAATATGCATGATTTTGTTGGGTTTTTTTTTCCAAGGCCAAATTAGCTCTCAGATCACTGACAAATATTTTGAGCTGTTACAGCTGTCCCCTGGTCACTGCAGGATGTCACCTTGCAGAGGACCCAACACTTGAACTTCAACTGAAACGCTCTAGCTCATGCTGCACATTGGAGTATCTGAGGYGYAGCATCAGYCTCATGTCCCYGTAATTTGGTRGGAAAGGCCATCWAAAGYCTTGTTTTCCTKCTAGAAAACATCTGAGAGGCCCCAGCTGCTTGATTAGAAGTGTAGRTCCAGTTGGTAGCCTTTGCTGACAGCGTTTTCCTCCCATTTCCCTCCGCATTGCAGATGGRCTTTGTGATGCTGTGACCGAGGAGGTTTAATTAGAGCCTGTCCTCCTCTCTTTGTAAAGCTGGAGCAATCCCATGGCTTTACTGCAAAACCCAGGGATGAAAACCAGCTGGAAATGAMTTGTTATCTATCAAGTGCTGTTATCTTGGTTATTGGCAAGACTTCTTATTTTTAACACCAATATTTGGGAGGTCTCTTGTACCCATTCTTTATGTCACAATTCTTTCTAGGCTTGCTGGGCACTAAGCAACAGCAGCACATGTGCAATCTGCAGGCACCTTCAAAAGTCATCCCAAACCCTTAAATATACACATGGTTTATATAGAAAACTATGAATGATATATAGATTTGTGGTTTAGAAGAAATATATAGGTTTGTGGTGTAAAACAGATACCTCTGCATTGAACTTACTTTTGAATGCTATGTAGGATATTACAATTAATAAATTATTGCATATAAAATATAAAAATAGATTTCAAATATAAAAATATAAAATGTGTAAATATATCAAAATATAAATAATAAATAATTTATAATATATATAAGTAAAATAATAAAATATATATATAAATATAAAATTAGGATGAAATTAAGGTATGCACAGAATCCTGGTTGCTTCAAWAAATAAATAAAAATGAACTCCAATGGCTCATTGTTATTTCCATGATAAGAACACTGTAACATGGGTAATGTGTGTTTTTCAGAGACTACTCCTTGGTTACAGGGCTTTTCTTGCCTCGGTTTTTATGCAGGAAGTTGGAATACTCATCCAGGCAAGATGAAATCTGGACCTTTGCATTGATCTTTTGCCTTTTTGACAGTCAAATGMAATTTCCAATTTCACTCTGCTGCAATGCTGACCTTAATTTCAGTAGTAGCAACAAAACCCTGCRTCTTTTAGTTCAGTAGAAAATAAGTACAAAATCTTCCAGGGACATTGGGATGTTTGGGAGGCCCCTGATCTTTAACAGTCACCTTTTCTTCCTGTCTAAACAATAAAACCATGAATAAACTATCAATAACCCAAACTAATAGAATCTGTAACTTGCAAATATTTTCAACAGCTTTCACTTTGAGAAGTTGAGGACTTTTATTGTCTTTTCACCCAGTTTGGGGGTTTTGTGCCATTTTCCCATGTCGGGTCCTAAAGGTTCTACCAGAACTATCTCCGCAGAAAGGACAAGAAAGGGCTCTTCACATATGAAGATAAAATATCATTTTCCCTCTCATTAACTCTTCTCTTGTAATTTTATTCTAATTGATTAGGGATAATATCTAAATTCAGGCGCAGATGGCTTCCCAAATCCAATTAGCCCTGTGTTCATAAACCCCACTGTCCACCCATGGCATCCCCAGTGCAGCCCATATGAGGCTTGGGGTTCTTACAGAATCAATTAATCAATTAATTAGTACAACAACATACTCGAGTGTTTCCCTGTGTTTTAAACAGGATCATTGACAGACTATTTTTAATTTCTTGGGCTAACAGAACTCGTTTCCTGAGCATGAAGTTGTGTTCAACCAGGAGGAGCAACCAGCCAAAGAGTTTGTTTCAGAAATGTGAGCGCAGGATGTAATTCCCTCTTAAACGCTCTAATACCTGATTACATTGTTTATTCTWCTGGATTTTAATTAGGAGCCCTTAATCCTGGTATTGACATAGGGTAGGTTTTATGGCATTGGTGAAAATTAGGAGCATCTTCCCTGTTGTACACAGTGAACCATGTTTTCTCTTGGGGTGTCCTAAACTGAGCATCAGATAAAAAATCTGAACATGCTGGAACATCCAGTAAGACCTGCTCATATTTATTACTTAGATTTGTGAATGAAAGCGTTTTCTAAATGTGAARCACATGGCAATRCTCAGAAACAGCCTCTTATAATTTRYATTATTTTTTACTRCAAATCAAAGSACTGAAAATAYGCTCATTTCTGATCTGGTGATTGAGTTTCATCCCATGGTCTAGGTTCCAGAATATTTCAGCTGTGCTGTGCAAAGAAGAATAAAAGCACAGACTTTGCTTCTGTAGATTTCCATTGTCAGGCAGTATCACATCTGTCTGGGGAAAAAAATAAAATACAGGGAAAAAAGAACAAAGCAGAGACAATTCTCCAGCTGGGAGTGCAGATCACTGTGTTAGGGCCATCTCTAAGCCCTACTGAAAAGTAACACCACAGCTTGACATGATTTTCTTCTTTTACCTCTGCAAAGATGCTTTAGAATGCTTTAAATACATGCTGTTGTGGAGAGGGTGTCTCTGAGCCAGTGCTGGGAAGGCACTGGAGAAATTGTAACATTAACCAGAGAGCTCATGGAACTAAGAGCTCCTGGTGGAAATAAGACTTGATGGATAYCAGTCAAAGAAATCCATGTGGGAGRGGAAAAGAAATTCATTTTTGGGGACCATCTAGAAGGAAAGCCACTGTAATCCCTAATTTA
>NW_026623367.1:935551-940338 GCF_030028575.1 Malurus melanocephalus
AGGGTTGCCAACCACACTGAATTTCACTTTGGACTTTCTCTATGATGTTGAGAGCAGCTAAAATGTTACTCCTTGGTTCCACTGCAGTAAAGATTAAAGCAGAGCAGATTAAAACCAGCAACAGCTGGTATTTTTAGCTAAATACACAGCTGATTTTTTTTTTTGAAAAGACATCTCTCCAGATGACAGCTTAGTTAATTTTTTCTTTTGTAGTTGCTTTTATTTTTTTTTTCTCATTTTACTCTGTATGGAAATCAGACATCCAAGTAAAGGCAGTCAAATTCCTTTCATAAATCCATCAAACGAGCAGTGACTTCATTCACCTCAAGACAAGCTTTTGAGAGGGGTCAGAGAAAGCRTCTTCTGCAAGTGCCCATTGATTTCTATTCACTGAACCAGAAATCCATGTAATTACTTCAGACTTTCACATATAAATTGAAATATCCAAAGCCAAGTGAGATTATTTCCTACCCACTCTTTCAGATTAAGGCATCCTGATTTCGCTGTGATTATGTTGTACCTACAGGTGTTTCAGAGCACCAAGTTTTATAAAATATAATTTGAAGTTATTGCTGTCATTTGTAAAAATGATTTATGATCATAAAAAAGTGTTGCAGTGTTAGGAATTATTTTGATATTAATTAATATTGGTTCCTTGCCCAGCTTTGTTTTGTGTTCTAGAAACAGAGAAGCAGCCAGAGGACACTGCAACAATCCCTAAAATGTGATTGTCCATGTCTTAAAAACATTATGGTTCTCTAATAACCCTTTATTTCGGGAGCCATCATAAAATGTGACTTTTTCATTAAACCCTCATTGAAACAAATATACTTGACTAATTAAAATTAGCAGCAATGATGGGAAAGCTGATGCTGATTCACCCAGGAGAGTGATTTGGGATGTTGATAATTCCACCTTGGGGTCAGCAGTGCAATCCCAACCACATCTGCTGAGATTTCCAGTGACYCCAGATTAAATCTTTATTTGTTTATCTAATGAATTATGAATCTTGGGTTTGTTCCTACTGAACAGATGTCCCCAAACCCCTCAAACTCAGTCCTAGACGAGGTAACAGCTGTCCCTTTTATTGGTGATCCTGAGAGGCGATAAAGGAACGGGRCATATGTTTCCACTGGATGGAATATTCCTCCCTTAGGGTCACACTGTTACCCTGYTACAGGCCAGATGGGAAGTACAGTATGTGAGCAGTTCTGTAAATCCTGAGCAAATTATTTATAAATGTTATTTCAGCCCTTTATTTTGCATAGGTAAAATACACAGAGCTTTGCTTATTTTATATATATGTATTCATATATAAATATATATATGAATTTCTCCTCTAAAGACTGTATTTTTTTTTATTTTAATAAATAAAAATTATATATATAAAAAATATATATGTATTTGCTCCTCTAAAGACTATGCTATTTTTATTTAAATAAACAAAAATAATTTCATTTAAATAATTTTTATTTAAATAAACAAATATTTATCTAAATATATATAATTAATAATTATTAGAATGCACACATATAATAAAGAATTATAATAAAATGGTATTGTTTTTTATTTAAATAAATAAAAATTATTTCTGTTTAAATGTTTTTTTTCCATTAACAGGTAACTATTTATTTGAGACCTGGACTTAGTTAATTGAGTTAGCTAATAATAATTGGTTAACTCAATTAACTAATATTGAGTTAATGTTGTTTCTAAAGTGGGAYATGGGTTTGGTGGCATCAGTGATGCCAAGATTGGGGTGACCCACTGACTGCAGTGACCGTGAATGGCTGGAGTTGGCAGCCCTGGGGCACAGGATAAAGCCATGACCCTGAAATTAAGGAAGGCAAAATTCCAGCTGTTCGAGGAATCAGCCAATAGGATCCCCTGGGAAACCTCCCTCGAGGACAAGGGAGCAGAACAGGACTGGCAGATGTTGAGGATGCTTTCCACAGAGGACAARAATGAAGTGCAGAGGCMATGGAAAYARGGACAAGGATACTGGGATGCTGCCCATGTAGCGGAATGGATGTAYTAAAAGTGAGAGTTTCAGTGTTCCTGGAGCTGTGTATTAAACTGTATTTCTCAAAAAATGGTGCTCCCAAAAATGTTCCTGGAGCTGTGTAGGAAACAGTGTCTCCCAAAGAAACAAGTCTTTGTTGTGTAAAAAAAAAAAAAAAAAAAAAAAAAAAAAAAAAGCAGATTTTGGACTCAAGGCTGCAAATGAATAATTAATTGGTAAAATAAACTTTGGGAAAAAGGATCCTGGGGGACAGTGATGAACTTGTCCCTCAAAGGACAGCGATAATTAGGGGATCTGCAGTGCTGGGAGCAAATGGACTGATCTCTGTTAATTATCAGCACAGGGGCAGAAGGATATTTATGTCTCATTCCTACAGACCACAGAAAAGGCAGGATGGACCTTCTGCCTCTCTCCAGAAATCTTTAATTCCTCCCCTGAACCCCAGCATGGGAGCTCCTCACCTTGGTCATCTCAAGCCTATGCTGGCATGAGCAGAACTTGCTGAGTTTTAATTATTTGCTAAAGCAGATTCAAACTGTGTCTTCCAAGACCCAAACACAGATTTGGGTCCTCACTGARTTCAATGAGACCCAAAGGCAGAATATTCCCTTTAGGAGTTAAAATTTGTGCTATTTTTATGTTGTGTARTCTGTGAAGGCATTTTTCACACCTTCCCTCCCACTCCTGTGCACACGCACGTATCCACACACAAATATCCCRTTTTTCTGCAATGTGTTTATAACTGGATCCCAACTGCAGAGTTTTTGTTGTCCCTTTATCCTGAAGATCTAAATGAGGTTTTACACTCGTGCTGGCCACRAGGCTTTACCAGGCAGAGGCAAAGAACCGAGAGAAAATACTTTACCGTCTTCAGAGATGATGAATCTGAACAGTGCAGGGCACTTGACGAAGACAATTTC
This sequence comes from Malurus melanocephalus, assembly GCF_030028575.1. Lineage (NCBI taxonomy): Eukaryota > Metazoa > Chordata > Aves > Passeriformes > Maluridae > Malurus > Malurus melanocephalus. The sequence goes on from NW_026623367.1 coordinate 938,495, forward strand.
ACCCACACTCGCGGGTTTCCAGCACGTGATATTGTCCCACATTCCTGGGCAACCTATGGAAGAGGAGGAGAGATAAAATAAGTCAGTGGTGGAACTCCATTCCTTTCTTCACACTTCGTATTTGGCTCTTCCTTCTATACATAAAAATGGGGTTTTATTAGAATAATAAACAGTATCAATTTCCCAGAGAAAAATATTTACCATTCATAATAATGGCAYAAAATTCATAGTAGCATCACACAATAATGTCCAGACTCTACTCTCCCAGAAGATGACATTCCTTAGTCCCAATTAAATCACTCCAACATGCCAGAAACAAATTTTGACTTGTGTATTGAATCTTCTGCCATTTAGTTATCTTTCAGAAGTGTTGGGTTAATTTAAAAAAAAAACAAAAAAACAACTATTTATGGATCATATCTTTGATTAAAGCCTTTTAACTTCTGTTGACTCTAATCTGTGTGAAAATTTCGGAATTTGGTCGTTTTGGAATGTGCAAACTGAAGAACAGCTTCTGCTTCATCCTGCAGCCATTTCTGTGTGTATGTGAGGCAAACTCACTCTTCCATGCTGATTATTTTCTAAAAAATTGTCCTTCCTTACCAAAGAACTGCTTCAATATCATTCATTATCTTTACTGCAGTCTTTGCTCCAGAGARTATCAACTCACAATGCCAAAAGAGGATTTTCTGACCTGGTGAGTTCTTGCATAAGCTAAAGACAGATTCAGACCTTGAATAACAGTTCAAAGATGAGGCTTCAGGTAACAAACTTTGAAGTAAAGGTCTGACTGGTAAAAAATAACAATTTCCAGCTACATGAATGCAGGAAGAGGAGGTGATGGGACTATGTGGGGGAGTTGTCTTCTCCTGGGGTATCAGAAAAATTAATTTCAAATACAATAAAGGAACCCAGCTCCTACTTCTTTCTGATCTCTGTGCAATAGACATGACAAGCTGGCTTTCAAGAAGAATAAATCTTCCTGTAATTCTGCAAACCACTATCTTACGAGCTCACAAACCTARAAAACTTATCCAGTGCACAGAAAAACTCAGAGTAAACTCTCAGATTTCCTACTGTTTAAAACAGAATTACTTAGTGAGGGAATCTCAAAAGGAAATCATCTTCTGCCACAGCAGGCAAAGAAAGCAGAACTAAAACTAAATATTTCCACTGCATATTTGCATCTGATGTTGAGATTGAGCAATTAATCCCATCAACTGAAAGAAAGCCTCCAGCTCCATGACTTTCTAGGAGGTTCTTTGTTAAAATGCTCTCACTTTGACTGCGTGCCAAGGGAAATAAGGCCTTCAGGAAAAGCAGATAATACTTCAAGTGCTACTTTCCGCCTGGCACAAGCACAATATAACGAGATATGGGTGATGAACTTGTAAAATCTGTGTGGGCTCTGGTGAGAGCAGCAGATTCCCATCAGTGGAGGATGAATGTTCACRGGGCTGCAATTGGTGCCTTTTTTTTCCATCAGCTTCCGTGGCAGGAAATCAAGTCCTCCTGTTTTCTCATAAAAATATAAGGCAGGAAGATTTGATGTTTGAAGAGCTAGGTCAGCATTAAGCCATGTTGCTGGGATGTTCAACATCATAGAAACAACATTTTGCATGTCACAGTGATGGCACAGGACAAGGAGTCAGTAAACATTCTTTCAAACCAAAGGATGCTGTATCAGAACACGTAATAAAAATTAATAACTATGTAAAATCCTGACCCTACTACAAAAAGTCCCTCAGCCTTGCCAGACCCACCAAAACACAGTATTACAGGAAAAATGCTCATTAAACCATCACGGGAGTTGGCTAAAAAAAAAAAAAAAAAAAAAAAAAAAA
>NW_026623367.1:941244-946018 GCF_030028575.1 Malurus melanocephalus
AAAAAAAAAAAAAAAATTAAATGGAATGAAGGCCAGCATGCACAATCTCCCTGAATTTGTAAACCATGCTTCAGCCAGCAATTCCTGCTGGGTGAAATCTGCCCACGGAAATCAAAGTGACTTGAGTGTGAAACTGCCCAGCGGGGTCTCCTCTGGCACTGGCGGGGTCTCCCCACTGCCCAGTGACGTAGCGATGCCCAAACTGGCTTGAAAAGAAGTGGCTCWCTCACTGCAAGGTKCAGAGTCAAGGRSACTGATTTTCCTAATTTTTTAGCAYGTTAGAAAYGAGTAAGAACAAGGAATAGTTTCAAAGAATAAGATTTTTTCACGTGGGACAGAATGAAAAAAAAAAAAATACAGATAGTGGTCTTGCTAATAGACAGTGTTGAAAACAAAACAGTCACAGATTTATAGAGTCATAACCGTGGAAAAGTCCTCTGAGAATACCAAACCAGCACTGCCAAGTTCACCACGAAACCATRTCCCCAGGTGCCACATCTACGTGGTTTTTGAACACTTTTAGGGATGGTGATTCCACCACTTCCTTGGGCAGCCTGTGCCAATGCTTCACCACCCTCTGAGTGAAGAAATTTTCCCCAATATCCAACCTAAACCTCCCCTGGCACAACCCAAGGCTGATTCCAGAGACCACCAATCCTACCTTCCCTTCCCACACCTGCACTGCAACCTGCAGCTGAAATTCCTGTTTGGGAAGCACTGTGGGATTCATTCCAGATAAGAGAAATGGTGTCAAACTTGGCATCTGGTCCTGGCTCAGTGCTTCTCTCCTTCTCCTAGGATGGGCAGAGAAGCGTTTCCCCTTGTTCAGTGACTTCTCCTTTGAGGGATGGATGATCCTTCTGCGAGCCCCTGTTCCTTTCCCCCATTCCTGCTGACTTTTGAGGAAGAACAAACTGATGATGCCACTATAGGTTAAGTCTAAATTAGTTTAACTTCAGGTATCCTCTTTTTTTTTTTTTTTTTTTTTTTTTTTTTTTATTATTATTATTGTTTTTTGTTTTCTTACCCATTTGCCTTATTCAGCAAAGCAACATTTCCTCTGTAGCTCAGGGAAAGAGACTTTCCAGACAGCAATAATCCCATTTTAAGGTGGCATCGGTGAGGAATCACCCTGTAAAATGGACCTGCACCTCTCCACTGACTACACTCAGCAGAAGGAGGTGAAGAACAAGTTTACCTGAGACAGCTGCCACTGAAATGTTGGGGTTTTTGTTTAAATTTGTGTTCCCTACAAGGTCTGTATGGTCTTTTGGGGTAGACATGAATCAACTCTGTTCCCTGGGCAGAGGAATCACCAGTGGCTCCACAGTTTCCCTTAGACACTTCCCAATCCTGAGAAAAGGAGTCCAGCTGAGGGCTGGGACACATCCCTGAAAATCTGAACCCCCAGGGGCTGCTTGAGAAAGGCCACATGAACTGTCCCTACATCTCTGCCTCAAACTTCTGCTCGTAAAAGTGAAATAAAATCTATGCTTAGACTGTGAACTCCCTKCAACTGGATCCACTTTGTATTTCTACTTCAAAAAACAGAGTGATTTTGGCAGAAACAAGACATTTATATGAATTTTATATGAGGAATTTATATGAATTTGTACGTGAGTCTTATATTGTGGATTTTATACGAATTTCATACGAAGCCCATGAYATCCAAATTTAAATTCAACCTTGGTGAAGCTGAGGGAGGTGCCTCGCTCTCACATGACTTGCCACTGAAAAAGARCAGCTCTTTCAGAGAAAGGCCACATTTCATAACAACGAAATTGTAATTATTCAGCATTGCAGAATCTTCTGAYGCATTTTTAAAATCATACCCAGCACTAAAACCATTCTAGTCATCCTGCCTCCTTGGAGGTCCTCACAAGCCCTGTTCCCTTCTTTCATTTCACACTCTCCCTAACCTGCTACTCCTGGCAGCTGAAAGGCTCCCGCTTGCCTGAAATTTCTGGACAAGCACCAAGAGGAAAAAAAAAAAAGAAAAAAAATCCTAAAGAAAGCCATGCTGGCAGGAGAGCAGTGATAAACAGCTCTTCTGAAATTGCTTACGGTCCTGTTGCCTAGAATCAGAAGAAAAACCCTCCAAACAATATTAGGATCGATACCATAAAGAGRAGTCTTTCAATGAAAGCTTTCAGATCCACAAAATATCTCCATGTGCATCCAGGGCAGAGAATTTTCACAAATTTTCTGAGTTCAGTTGATTAGCATTTCTAGGAATTATACCCCAAAGGAGACTGGCTGTCCTGGTAACCCACCCTTGGCCCTGCCCCAATGGAGTCCCTCCAAGGAGTTCTTAGCCCTGTATCTTGTTCTACTTGTCCAGTGCTGGTGCAAAACAGGATRTTCTTGTTAGAAATGGTTTCCTTGAAAATAAGAATTAAATAACATTTCAAGAGTGTGGCATAAAGTGTGAGAAAGGGCAACCACTGTTCTGAAGTGTAAGAAAGGCTAGAAACTCTACAGCTATAGATTAAAAATCTACAAAGCTACATAAAAAAGCTAAAAATCTTTAGACATCAGTCCCTCATCTTCCTTTTCCCTTCTRCCTAGGACTGTTTGAGAATCACAATATATACTAAAAATAAGATACATAATACATATAAGATATAAATGTGGATTTTGAGAAGCGCTGTAGGTGAAGATCACAGAGCTGAAGGAATAGAATTTATTCGAAACCAGCTGAAGACAGGGCCTGCTATCTGTCACCAACACAGAGTCCCTGYGTCTACCAGAGTTTTTACCAGGACTGTGTAGAAACTGCTCTTTTTTTTTTGTAGATTTGCGTCCTGTTTTCTTACGGTGCTTCTACAAGAACCTCATTTCCACTCTCTATATTTAAATCTTCTTCACATCCTCCTGTGCCCTTACCCTGCCTGAGTGTAAAATGCTTCCTCTCCTCCCTATCAACTTTTTGGCAAGATAAGGTAAAAAGCAGAGATATTTTTTTGGATGGAAAACCCATATGCATTAASTCACTGTTCCCTCATTCCTTCCTCTAAACAAAGTGTGCAACTCCTTCCTARCTCCTCTATGAAAATGAATATTTTGACATTTTTCTTACATTCAGCACTCCATTTTCAGAAATGGGGGACTGAACAAAGGAGTAGCAGTGCAATGGGCAGTGGAATTTATGGATTCATGCATTGACAGAAGGGAATAGACAGGAATTTGCATAAAATTTGTTCCCTTGGTGAATCAAGAAAAAATGTAATTACATAAATGTTYGACTTCTGTAATTTTCATGTAGGGAAATAAAGGCCTGAGATGAAAATCCATCCTTGTGGCTTACAGCATTCAGTTTGATTTTCAGTTCCTCTCCTCATTTATTGGTTTAAAATATCACCTTCAAGGTCGTATTGCCTTCAGGAGAGTAATATCAAAGGCAACATAATGTTACAAACCAGCATATTAAACTGAATTATGTGGTGCACAATAACTTCTAAAGGGCACAYGACATATAAAGCCTTTCAGAGAGAGGGGAATATGAGAGAGGAGCTCTCTGTTCCTTCATAAATCCAGGTAAATACCAAAATAAATAAGGGCTTGAGCGTGGCCTGGGTGTGGGATATGATTTTCAAAAGTAATTGACATTTCGATGTGCAGGTGTGTTTGAGGAGTCCCTGTTGCAGAAATGGTGCTTCTGGAGCTGTTTGGAGTTGGGCACCAAGCCTGGAACTCTGTCAGACCCAGCACAGAGCATCSCCAGCCCAGAGAGCCCATTGTGCCCTGGGCTGCTCCAAAAGCAGGGGGGCAGCAGGACAGGGAGGGGATCGTGCCCCTCTGCTCTGCTGAGATCCCACCTTGAGCTGTGTCCAGCTCTGGGGCCTCCAGCATGGGAAAGACGTGGAGCTGTTGGGATGAATCCAGAGGAGGCCACGGAGCTGCTCCAGGGCTGGAGCCTCTCTGGAGCCAGGCTGGGAGAGCTGGGGCTGCTCAYCTGGAGAGGARAAGGCTGCAGAGAGACCTCAGAGCCCCTGCCAGGGCCTAGAAGGGGCTCCAGGAGAGCTGGAGAGAGACTGGGGACAAGGGATGGGGTGAAGGGRCCACGAGGAATGGCTTCACACTAAACGAGAGCAAGTTAGATAGGGTGATAGAATGAAATTCTTCCCTGTGAGGCACTGGCACAGGGTGCCCAGAGAAGCTGTGGCTGCCCCTGGATCCCTRGAAGTGTCCAGGGCACGGCTGGATGGGGCTTGGAGCAGCCTGGGATAGTGGAAGGTGTATCCCTGCCTATGGCAGACAGTGGAACAAAACGAGCTGTAAGTTCCCATCCACCCCAAACCAYTCTGGGGTTCTGTGATTCTTTAGTTCCTTTTGAAATCCAGATCATAACAGAGTAGAAATGTAACATCAACTGAAATTTCAGGGTAAGTTATAATAAAGTTTTTTTTTTCACTTCCCAGGTCTGCTCCTGATACATTTTGGAATTATGAGATACATTATGAGAACAAAGTCTATTCATTCTTTCATCTGGCCATTTGGAAAGTTATGACACCAAGAAACAGTTTTTMTGTCCAAGAATTGCTGTTGCTGCTCTGAGATGAACCTTGTGCTGTCTGATCTGGCATTCATTCATCTCAGCAGGATAAAGATTATATCTGTAGTTCTAAGGGAAGTTCTACATTTATTTTACAGTGCATGAAGGAAAATAGACAACTGTGGAAGGCACTGCTGGAGGKTTTCTGATTATCACAGAACCACAGAACCATGGAATGATTTGGGTTGGAAGGGACCTCAAGGATCATCCCATTCTACC
>NW_026623367.1:946083-951976 GCF_030028575.1 Malurus melanocephalus
TGGGCAACCTGTTCTAAGATAAATTATCACCTGGAGATGCATATTTTCTTCACCTGATTAGAAAAGACAAGAGAAACCCCATTTTAAGTTCAAACCAGCTGGAATCAGAGGAATTCAGCTGGAATCAGAGGAATTCCACAGGTGTAGTCCAAGTTTCTCTGCTATAAGGGTACATGAAGAACAATAAACTGTGATCCAACTCACCAGCACTTGACCCACCCCAATATTTTCCATCACCTTTCTTTAGGCAGCAGTATAAAATTCTTTAGCACTACATTAGGATTATTTAGAATGCATCATTCATGTAATGAGWCTTATAAACCATCACAGCGCTTTCTGCTGGGCAGCATTATCAGTAAAGGGAGTTGTTTGATGGGATGACATTTTCAGAGAGYTAAGAGCAGCACCCTATGCAGAGAACTCTTAAAAATATCAGCTTAATTAATAAAAGAGAACATTAGAAAAAAATTATTTGAGATATTTCAYTTCTAATGAACCAAGTTTATAATAGATTATATTAAAAACTAAAAGAGAAAGTACCCAAAACACTGATTTTTGATTGGAATATGTAAATATGTATAAATGCATTTTATGGCATATAATTTTATAAAATAAATATTATACAAGCATAAAAAACATGCCTTCATGGTAAATTTTTCTAATTATAAATATGCCTTTATTGTAAATTACTATCCTAATTGCACGATATAAATATTGTATGTAATCCTATATAGAATCATTTATATATTATAGTTATAAATATGATAAAATATTTTACAAAATATAGAATACTAAGAAATTATGCTGTATTTTATAGAGGTTTTTTTCCTTGAAGATTTTCTACATGGCAAAGATCAGCTTCTGATTTTTTTTTTTTTTTTTTTTTTTTTTTTTTATATAATTGCACAGGCTGTTATCCTGTTATTCATAATCAGAGAAGTGTAAATTCTTTTTCTGCTTTTAAAGCTGTTCAGTTCTTTGCAACCACAGGATATTTATTTCTAAGCTCACACTTATTGCTGTTCTTGCATTGATACCTGCCAAGAAAACCTCATCCAAGAAAACCTCCAGAACCTTTTAAGTGCTGCCAGCCAGTTGGCCTTAGGTGAGCTTTGAAGAGTTTTAAAGGAAAAACTTCAATTTGGCAAAAACTTTGGAACATTTCTTTGTCTAATTAGGCAGCAGASTAAAAAGCCAATAAGCTGGGAAATTGAGCAGGGTTGTTGTGTTTTTTTGGTTTTTTTTTTTTAACCTCCTTTAAATATCGTAAAAAGGATTGAGTATCGCTCTGTGAGAAAGTCATCATGAAAAGGACTGGCTATTGCTCTCTGAGAAAGTCACCACTTCGCTGTTCTGGAGGCAGGGAGGCTCTGTGAAATTGCTGAAAAAATTGGGAGATTTTTTTTGATTCCCAGCACTGCTGGAGGACAGGATGACACTTCCATGCTGCCAGAAGCTGAGGCAGTGCCAAGCCCAGCAGCTGCAGATGATCCAGCTCTGCTCAGGACATGAGATGTGGGAGATCACAGGGAGCTGCTGCTACTGCAGAGAGTCCCTCTCCCTTCCTTTATTTTTGGAGGCAGCCAAAACATCCTCATCCTCACCCRGCACCAGCTGCTCTGACTCACTTCCCTCCCTTCTGAGGGGAAGGAGACGGCATCCTGCACTTTATCAACCCTGCCTTTCATTAATTCTCTGAGCTGAGACAGATGGGCACAGGGAGCTGCTCCATCCGTGCCTCGCAGGCTCCTCGTACATCACACTGCCACCAAATTTAAATCCTTACATGGCTGGGCTCCAGGTGATTTCTGGGAAGGGCATGAGAAAAAAAAAAAAAAAAAACAAAAAAACAAAAAAAACTCTGGCTGAAGGTTGTGGAGTTAAGGCAGTTAATTAAATTTCAATTTTGAGAAGAAACCCATGGATTAATAACCATAAAGATTAACACAGCCTCACCTTCCTCAGTCACATCCCATCCCAAGGGATCCTGTCCTTCACAGGCACAACCTGCCCATAAAAAGGGATGGACTAAGAACAGCAGGGTGGAGCACGATCAACCAGGGCCTGTCTTTGTGAATAGTTTAATTAGCAACTATTAGCTAAGCCTGCAACTGGTTGTGGTGTTGAAGCAGCTGGATAGAAGTAAATAAATAATAATAATAAAAATTATATATATAACATATCTCTCCCATGAGTATTAATGTGTCTCACATTAGTGTCTCACCTAGCTTTCACCTAGGGCTAAAAAGGTAAAAAATCTTCCCAAGATGGARAGCTGAACTGTTCCCTGCCCCTTTTGCCATCCTTAGAGTAATATTTGGCCCATTATGAGATTTATGGGCCTGTGAAGAAGACATCTGGAAAGATCTCTGGGATAAACAGTTGCCATGGAGACAGAGAAAGTAGAAATTTTTTCAGACTGTCTTTTTGGTATTTTGGAGTCTGCATCCCTTTGAAAATGGAGACAGGATTTAATTGCACAGAAGAAGATGAGGAGAAAATTTAATAGCAGGTCTCTTGAGCCTTGAGGATTCACAATAATAAATTCACGGCTTCAAATCCTTTCTGTCTCAAGAGAAACAAATGATAACATCTTTCTTTGATTTGTTCATGTCTAACTAATCTCACRACAGCACTGAAGTGGGACTAAAATGGGACACAAATCTTGAAACAGTCTCTGAGTATGAGGTTATTCTTCAGTCTTAAAAAAATCCCAACGCAGGAGAACAGGATTTTCAGTGGGAATTATTCAGGCAAAGGCTGAGGTTAATAAATGCCCACTCAATAACATTTGTCAGGAATTTTGACTTATTTCCAAAAGAATAAATAGACCAACAAAAAAAAAAGAGGCAGACAATAAGCAACTGAAAAGAGCAAGTGACCTCAAGTCTAGATAATTGATAATTTCAGAAATTATATTAAATTGTGGTGCACATGTATTAAGATTCCTCAAATGGAATTTAAAAATTATTGGTTTTGTTTCAGGGTAGCTCTTGGTATAGGAAGATTTTCTGCTCTTTTTTTACAGCTGGAAAACAAAACCAAGCAAAACACAATAAATGGTGGCACCAAAATCTAAATGTTCTCCAGAGCCAGAGTTTTAAAATTCAAGCTGCCCCTTCACATTCTGACTCCTGCTCCCCACTTTCTGCTTTTTTTGGTGTTTATAAATAGAATTTTCTCAGTGGAAAAGGTAAATCTGTGGTAGAAGATAACTTATAACAGATCTTGGGCCAAATTCACCCCTGATGCAACCAGAGTGACGCCAGTGGGACACTCCTGAGAGGCATTTGTTCCTTGTTTACTCCTTCAAACCTTTGGAGGATGAGAAATGATTAAATTAAATAACTTAATTTCTTCCAGCGTGCAAATTCCATAATCTGCCCTGGAAATTGTTCTGGTGGTGACTCAAACAATTCCTTATTAGAGCTCGTGGGACCTGATGATGTAGTGGAGGAAAGAAAGGAAATAAATACATTATAAACAGCCAGTCCATCCCCAGTGAAAGGGAATGTTCATGTGCTGCATTTCATGCTCCTGAACAGGAAAACAACACCAGAGTTTAACAAAAGATGCCTCTTGTTCCATACTGAGCTTCTCTGAGTGCCCAAAACGTGTTCAGAGAGCGAAAAAAAAAAAAATAACCCTGCAAATTAAATGTTATCCAGACTCACTAGGAATACTGGAAATTGTGTAAACAGCGGAGGGGAAGATATCAGAAGTATTTACAGTGTTTAGGAACAAGAAACATGTTACTTGAAAATGCCCAAAAAACCACAGAAAGAACCGAAATCAGTTGTGTTAATGCAAAAGTGAATAATTAGAGACAAGATAATTGCTCTTTGCTTGCCTTTGGATCAGAAGAAAAGTGGTGGATCTTTCTCTGCCTGAAGGCTGGCAGGATACACAGAGAAATGGAAAGAGGCTGCCAACAGAACTTGACAATTTATGGTACAGGACCAATAACATCAAGAACATACAGAGATATGAATCAAACCTCCAGCACTGCTGAGTTAGTCACTGCTTCCACAAAATCACTACTGTAGTCATTACAGGAAGGACCGTTTCGGAAAGAATGTGGATTTTAACCATATTTTGGGGGGAAAAAAACTGAAATCCTCAATTTCTTATGGCCTCCTCCTTTAAAGAAGGAGTTAATTCCWAAAAAGCTGTTTGGTTTCTCCATATATAAAGTTGCTGTAAATCACAGATTAATTGATTTAGAAATGTAGGGGTGGGCTAAAAAAGAAATATGAAAATTAGGTAAGTATATTATTATTATTATTCCTTCTCTTCCTGCTAGAGTCAAAAATCCATTAGGAAGGGGAATTGTTCCATGGTCTTTCTCACAAATATGTGTGGGCAGTTCATTACCCTCTCATCTGAAGCGATAATATCTATGAAAATTTGCATCCATTGAATCAATATTCTGTTACTGGTGTTACTTACTGGAATGAAGAATCATCACAGAAAAATGGAAAATGCACCCAAAGGGACCTGTGGAGTTCACAGAGATCCTTCCTTGCACCCAGGCAAAACAAACCATAACTAAAATATCTTAAAGGAATTTTGGGTGTTCTTATTGTCTGTGACATTTTTTCTTTTTAGCTCAGTAAAGCATGAAAAAAAATATAACAGGGCACAATTCTGTGTGCTTGAGTTATAAAGATCCAGAAACTTTTTTATGTTTCAGTCACTTGATAATTTTTGACTGGCAGGGATGGTGACAKCATCAGTGTCATACACAAAAGGCAATAAGGTATTTTTTCCTGATGTTCTGAGAATGAACAGGTGTCGTATTAGTTAGCAGATTTGAAATGAAATCCTAAAGTAAGTCTCAGTTAAATGCAGGGTTTGGTTTTTTTTTTTTTTTTTTTTTTTTTAATAGCGGAAGGTGTGTGTTTACGCAGGTATAAGCACAGGTTTATATTTACCTATATCTTCAGATAAATTATTCTGTCCACAGTCTGCTTGAGATGGAGGTAGAAGAAAAAATAGGAAGCACACAAATCCCACTCAATTTATAATTCAGGTGAGACATCTAAATCTGTGATCACACCACTGGAAAGTTTCTCTATCAGTTCTCAGTCCAGGAGGATAATGGGAAACAAATGAGTGATTCTGGTCTGTCCTGCACAAAGACAATCATGAAACAGTCCTGCTGACTGGAGGAGCACTGTGTTTAATTTTGTTCAGGATTATTCAGTTATGAAAACAGTGGGCTCTGGTTTGGGCAGTTTGCAGGTTAGCAGAGAATGGGTGGAATTACATTAGTCATTATTTTTTATGGCCAAAAACCTGGAGCAGATTCAATTCCTTTCCTGCTCTGGGAATAAGGATGAGGCATGTTCTTAAAATACACACAATGATCCTTCAGTGCATTTTATTAATTGTTTGTGTTCATTATTCCARTTTGGCTTCGCTTTTTGCATATGGCTTGGGCATACTCATTACACACCCTAATAATTGTTTTTCTCTTCTAAAGCATTTCCTTGTGCACTGGCTTCTGAGCCCAATAAATTTTTTCAGCCAGGTCCTGGCCGGTCACTCTGGGGTGGATCATTCCAGCCTTGCCTTTTGTTTGGGTTGTGATTTCTACTTGTGTTGTTTCACTCTGCTCCCTTCGATTTGTTTTCCTGMAGAGGACACAAACCAATCGATTCCAGCAGCTGTGGGAGCAGGAAATGTATGGCCTTGATTACCAAAAGTGCAAGCTGCCATGCAAGTCTGAAACGGCTTTTAGGGTAATCAGAAAGGCAAGGAAAAGGATCAATAAGAAAAGCATCTGCAGGTGCTTGTCTTCAGGCCTCAACTATCTGCTCTTGAAGGGTGAAAACAACTGTGTTTAACCAATATTCAACTATGTGGCAAAGGTTCCCATTTGGTTTACAAA
>NW_026623367.1:952198-975278 GCF_030028575.1 Malurus melanocephalus
AAAAACAAAACAACCCAACAAAAAAAAATCTACCAGAAAAATAAAGTTATGTCTATGAAGATTGAAAAGAAAAAGGAATTCCAGGACTGGGAAGTGAAATGGGCAGCTCAGCTCTTTGAGATTATGGATACATCTTCAGTGGGACTCAGCTTGCATATTAAGGCACCTTAATTTAGTTTTTTTAATATGCAAACAGGATGTAAATCTCTGTATCTATCAACCCTACAAGGAGTCTTGGGAGACTCGCCAGCTAATTTAGCCAATAATTTAGATGTCTAACATCCAGTGATGAAATTGTTCCCCGAGGGGGCCATTTTTCCCCTAAATAGGGAGCTCAGTACAGCTCTCTTCACTGAAACACATGCCAAAAATGCCTGTAGGATTCAGGGGGAGTTGGGATGAGATTGGGAGCAGCAGAATTCCACCCGGAGAAAGGCAAGAGCTGTTCCTGGTGCTGACAGCAGAACCCCTCTGCTGTCAGCTGGGCATTGGCTGCTCTTATTTTGGTAAAAAATGTGCTTTTATTATCAACATTTTAAAGGTGTGACTTGTCAAAGATCTTTTTAAAAAATAAGCTGGCCATAGCTATAAATATTTTATTAGCTGGGAAGTGAGGCTTTTTGGGTATTTCCACATGGCTTGAGGCTCAAAAAAATTCAACTTAAAATTCAAAATGCCTTTAAACTCCATGTTTACMATGTTGGGCAAGAGACAGGTAACTACTTTGATTCATCTGTAAATAATTTATAAGAYATTATACATTCATTAAGCTGTCAAAATCATGAGTCTTCACGGCATCTGAGAGAAAAATTCAGAAAGGAAAAGAGGGGGAAAGCACATTTATTTTAACAGATCAATTTGAAGTCTTCTTGGCAAGTTTTCTAAATTCTATTMCTTTCCAACTATTTTGTAGGAATGATGGTTATATTGTGAAAAAAAATGGACTCCAACATTCAACATTCCCATCAGTATGAAATGAAGGAAAAACAGATGACACATCAATAGGGCAGAACATCTTCTATCTTCTGAGATATCTTAAATTAATATATTATCTTAAAATAATTATAAAATGCCGGTGAAATAAACGTTTTCCCTCTTTTTGTTTCATTTTCTTTTTCCACGGAAGAGCCTACACATTCACTTYAAACATTCTGCTTTCAGCCAGCTAAAGTGAGATTAATTTCACCCTTAAACTCCAGCRTGACATTGATAAAGAATTCCTGCACCACAGAATAACTTGTTTCTGTGGTGGAACTCATATTAGAAAATGAAATCTCAAGCTGGGAAACAAAGCAGCACCAGCCAAGTTAATTTGTTTTCTAGCATAGAATGCAAAATTCTCCTCTCTGGAAGGAAATATTGCCACACACGAAGCTTTAGGACCCTCTGAAATAAAACATGAGAAGAGTTCTTTCTTCCATTTCTTTTACAAAAAGCCAGAAAAATTGCATGAAAGAATTTTCCCTTTTCACTTTCCTGTTTTCTTGAGAGGAATTTGGGGAAGAAATTGCACATGTTTCATTTCTCCCCTTTTTCCAAGAGCAAATTACCATGTCCAGTCTGAGCCAGCACTGCTGGATAGCAACTCATGTGCAAAGCCAAGCGTCTCCTGTCCCTGCCCTCATCCTTCCCACAGGAATTTAAAATAAAAATACAATGGAGATTGGACCTGTCATTCCTCCTCCTTTGTTCTTTCAGTGGTGGAAAAGGTCAAGAACTTTGTGGAAAAGAAACAGGGCTTGGTAAGGGCTCTGTGAGTTAAGGTGTTTCACAGAATGTTTGGGTTGGAAGGGACCTTAGAGATCGTTTAATTCCAATTCCTCTGCCACAGGCACGGAATGTATGATGTGACTGTGCTGCTGCTTTTGAAGGTAAACAAGGCCAAATTTTCTCATTTTTTTGCCATGCTGAGATAAGTAAATACAAAGGTTTTTCTACCACTTAGCAGACAGAGCAGTTAAAATCTTGTTATGGCGCTGTAACTTGCCGGTCTCTCCGAAGATTATTTAACTTGCTGTGCTTCAGTTTTATTTTACTGAGGAAAAATCAATATGCAAAACCTGTCAGGAGTCCAAATTATTACACTTATTCAGCTGCATGTATTATTGAGCAGGCAGTTCCCTGTAATGAAGTTCTTGGCTTAGGTTTGTGAGGTATATTAAGAAGTAGTGGATGTAGCACAGAAGAAGCTGCAACAAGAAATGAAATTCTACAGTTGGGCAGTTTTGAGCATTGGCCACCTCTGTGAGARTATCAGTGTGTGGTGAAATCTCATAAGAAATAAACATTTCATGGTTAGAACAGGCTAAGAAAACTTTCTTGAGTCTTCRGTCTAATAAAACTTTAGTCACGACTAGAATTTTCAAAGTGATCCCACAATGCACGCAAATAGCAAAAGGCGAGATTTGAAATAAAGGGTGGCATGTCAGAATGTTCCTCCAAAACCCCAAGCTCTGGGGAAAAGGTGATTCTTAAGTGGGTACAGAAAAATCTTCCAGTCGAAGTTATCAGCAGCAAGCYATCGGAATTTCTTCTGACCGTTCTCGCTCCCATCACCTTTATTGTTCTGCCATCAGTGCTCTAAGCACAACCATTCCCACGAACAAAGGAAGCATCACCCTGCAAATCTGTTTTCCAGAGTGGGATTTAAGGGACCAATGCAAGCATCTACATGTAAATAGCCCTGGAAGTTTTTGTGGGAACAGAGAGGAGCGAGGAGTGGGCAACCCAAGAAAACTGCGTCTCTCACTGGAAAGCAGATGTTTGAAATGCATCCAATGAGTCATTCCCCCAAAAAGCCAACTTTGGGACAGCAGCCAAGCTGAGAACACCTAAGGCACAGAAACCTCAGGTTCTGTGAGAAGAACTCACAGAATCGCAGAATATCMTGAGTTGRAAGGATCCCACAAGGATTTTGGAGTCCAACTCCTGGCCCTGCCAGTGCTGACAAACCARTGCCACACGCTGAGTCTCTGCTCTGGTGACCCTGTTCCTTTCCGTGCTGCTTCCCACCACAAAGCCAGAAAGAACAAGGACCTTGATTGTCATTACCAGCAATAGGAAACTTCATCAGAAATATGGGGATATTGCAGTGCACAGTGGGAATGAGCAGACATTACAGATATTAGAGATTTCCCATTGTACCAGGGGATAAACCTGCCCTTAACACAGCCAGGAGTCCTRATTTCAGTCTGTATTGGTAGATCCTGTTCTATTCACTGGCCATTTCTAATGAATTGAAGCCCAAATCTGAACAATTAAGGAAAGTATCAAAATTTGTATTTTGTTTATATTGACCTGTACCAGCATCTTTTACACCCTTCTAGGCTTCTAAAAGCTCAAACAGGGATGGTAAATTATTGCTGAACTGCCCTCTCCTCACTTTTGGGTAATTTGACTAAAACAACCAAATTTCCTGGATGTGGTGTGCAGTAATCCTGTGGTTTTTCCATTACAAACAACCACACATYTCTCTGTTAATCAGTGCTCAGAATAATTAAGATAATTCAGTCATCTTTTTTTTTTTTTCTTTTATTTGTCTCTAAAATCAATGCAGTTTTTCATAGCTTGATTAACATCCTCCAGCAAGCAAGCGTTCCTTTTTTTTTTTTTTTTTCTTTTTGGAGGATTTTCCTAGGAAACATGACTCTGGAGGTTCCTGTCTCTTCACTGATTCATAGAATCATGAAATGGTTTGGGTTGGAAGGGATCTTTAAAGACCATCTGGTCCAAATCTCCTGCAGTAGTCAGAGACATCTTCAGCTACAACTTCAGTCGAGTCCATTAAGTAATGTATTCACTGAAGCTTTGAAAGTAATTCCAGGGATAAATTGAAGGCATTTCTGGGCAATGATCTGCCCTTAGAAGTCTTCTATTTTCCATCACTGATTATTCAGGAGCCTGGGTGACTAATTTAGACTGGACATGCGGTTTTTAGGAAGTTACTTCAGGTATTTGGACTCTGAGGATTTAAGTTATTTTTACAAAGGTCAGGTTTTGCTTCAACCTGAGATTCTTCAACAGATTCCAGTCTGGAGAGACACAAATCTTTTATAGGCTTTATGTCAGAATGYCTGGAAACCCTAAACAATATCAGGACTCTTGTGTTTTTGTGCACCTGCCTCTGGTCCTAAAAATCTCAAAATTCCCTATTTCTCTTGCTTCAGGAGCTTATTGGGCACTAGAAAGYAATTTAAAGGCAAAGTCTAGTGTTAATCCAGGCTTTGTCTGAAATGTAGTCACTGCCAGTGAGGAGAAATCCAAAGCCCATCAGTGCTTAACCCATGTTTCATCACTGGAAATAAAGATCCTGGAAACCAGACGACTGTGCCATTGATTCCAGCATGGATCCAGCTCTCTCTCTCACTGCCGTGTTTTTCTCAGGGACCCAAACATTCCAAAGCAGCAATAAAGCCTTGCTTTGTCAGAAAATCCACCAGCCAACATCACAACATGACAGGAATAGGAACAAAAAAGCATTTTCACCAAATTCTCTTTGAAAAGAAGATCCAGTTGTCTGACATGTGACCCACTCATTTTTACAGAAGCAGAACACATTTGCAGGATCTCTATGAAAACACAATTTTCATGCAAGGAAACGGGTTTTTTTTTCAGCACCACAGAAGAGTGCAGCATCTGCCTGCTGGGATAGAGCACTGGTTTAAAAGGAGTCGACCATCATAGATCACTTATATATTATCACTCACTTATAATTCAGGTGACTAATAGTTTTTTGGGGGATTTTTTTAGCCTTGGTAGTACAGAGGTTAAAAAAATCAGATGAGTGCATGTTGTCACAGCTTCCAGCTGCTCGTGGCTCTGCAGATACTGAGAGATGAAACCATCATTCATTTAATTGGGAAAGTTTTGCCACTGTTCATCATTCATTTTTTTTTTTTTTTAACTGCAGTGGCCTAGTATAACATTCCTGCAATTACATGTGCTGCTCACAATTGCTTGGGACAATGTGAATTAGAACAGCTCCTCTGCCCCACAGGTAGAACTGATCGCAAAAGCATCTAAAATCATGGAATCATGGAATGGTTTGTGTTAAGAAGGACCTTAAAGACAACATGSAATGGTTTGTGTTAAGAAGGACCTCGTCCCACCCCCAATGTGGGTAGGGACACTTTACACCAGGCCAGGTTGCATCTACCACGCTGTGTCTTTGAAAACGTTCATTAAAAAACCCAAATCAACCAACCAAGCAAAAATAAACAATACACAAACAAAAAAAAAAACCCTGAAAATAAACAAGATATGGGGCAAACCCTCACATTTTAATAGTCTCTGCATATGCTGGAAAGAAAATKCCCCCTTTGCTCTAGAACATGATGTACACCAGGTAGTGGATGGTAAGAGTGGTCTTCTTGATAGTATTTAAATCTGAACAAAAGAAAAGATGGTAAGAGTATTATTTTGATCATATTGAAGTCTGGAGATAAGAAAAGAGAGGTTTTGTGATTTAGTGAACTGGATGTCACCATAGAAACAAGGAACTCACAAGTGGAACCTTGTAAATAATGGATATTTCATTTTTAAACACACACTCACAAAAATTCCATTCTGTTTAATTAAGTGAGAGTTTATCCTTTGTTTTGTCTGACATGAAAACAAAGAGATGGACAGGCACAGAGGAAATATAACTTTTAACTTTTTATCTTGAATTCTAACATTTCTTTACCTTATATCCCTAATTCAATTTAAGTACTAATACTTCTGAAACAATATTCWATGAACAGAGGGATGAGAAAAACCATTCAATGAAGTGGCCGTATACTTTCATTTCCCAAATTTGTTAATGTTTGCTATTTTTCAGCCTTAATTAGTTTAAAATGTAACCTTAACTTGCATTTTTCAATGACTAAACCACTTGCAGAGAAACACTTTTTTTTCTAACCTCATTCCCAGAAACTCATCTGATCCGAATCACTATCTTACCCAGCTGCCTGGACAAATTCTAATTCACCTTTCATTTTCTCTTATGTCCCTTGCTTATTATGGAAGAACTTCCTGGCAATTCTGGAGATGACAAAAGTAATGGTTTCAAAAGAAGCAGGTGGGAATTATCACAATGAATATACTCTGGGATGGGAGCAGTAGCTCATACACGTGTTTCACAGCTAATGGTGTTTTCAGAGCTGTAGGTTCCAAATTCCAGTACTTTTCCTTCCCTTCTTTTGTGAATGGAAGTCCAGGAAATGCTGAGAAGATGACTAAACTCAGATTTATCAGCAGGGATTGCAAAGCTTTCAGTCCTTGTTTAAACCACCAAAGTGTGTTCCTGCTGCCCCAAGGAGATAATAGAAATTTTTGCCCCATTACAGCAATTTTTGCATCCTTTTCTCTGAGTCATCTTCCCTGGCCTTCCCYAGGCTGATGTTCACCTCGCCTGAGCTTTAACCATGTTAGAGAGCCCAGAGGGCTTAACTTGTCCTATGATCTCCCTCCTGAGTCAGGAGAGAGAGAAAAAGTCCCTTCCAGAGAACAATTTATGCACAAATGCCAGAAACCCAGAGCAGCTGGAAAGGGAGAGCTCTGAGGAAGAGACCACAGCTCTATAGGGGCTGTTCAGACTTTGTTTAGGTCAGAGAATYGAGGTGTTACTCAATAAAATCCAGAGAGACAAATTCCATCCTTGGAGACAAAGCGGTGAGTAAGAACTTGTAAGGTTTGAGATTAAGATTCTTATGTCAGAGACTGAGGTATCCATATCTATCCTATGTGGAAAATCCACGGCAGAGCAGTTCCCTGTTGATGCAGGATGTCCCTGTGGCCCTAGACATTCCATATGGCCCTACACACTCCACCCCTTCCCATGGCTACCCCATGGGTGGCACAGGCCACTGATGAGAAGGGGGCTGTATATTAAGGAATTATTTTCTTGAAATTGAAATCATGCTGTGATCCCTCTGAAGAATGATCCAGAGATTCCCAGTCTAGTGGCAATCCAGCTGGGCCTGGAAGCAAAAGCTGTAGGTTCACACAAACATCATGATCTAAGCAGGGAGTTACAATGCCAAAGGAATATCCCTGCTCATCTGCCGTTAATAAGGTATCTTGGGTGCAATGTGGATGGTGTTTGAATCCCTCTCACCAGGAATTCTTCACCAACAAAATTATTGTTATCCTATTTGCCTTCCCAGGCAGAGCATCTATGTATTATTTGGTTGTGTATTAGAGAGTGATGAAAAAGAAACATCCCAGAGGCTTTTACAAGAAATGTGCTGGTGGTTCATCCATTTGAGGTTTGTCCCGTCTGCAGCTGTGTCTAGCAAAGAACTCCTTTCTGTCCCCTGCCAAAGCTGATCCTGAACTTTTCCAATGGGAGTGAACTTCCAGGCTTTCAGCTTCACTAATGGGACTGAATTCACATCAGGTCAGACTCAACATTTTAGCTTCAGCTGCTCTGTTTGAAGACAAGAATCTTTATGGAGCCAGAAGTTTGGTTTATGCCTGGATTGTGAGGATTTTGTTATTATCAACAAAATTCATACAACCCAGCTTCAAACCTCCATAAAGATTGTGTTACTAGGCAATAAAGAAAAATGGGCATTTGTCACACAATCTTCTCAGCAGAAGGTGGATGTAAAACTAGAGCAAGTTTAAGCTCTGGAAGTATTTGTGTCAGTGAGTTCTAAGTTCTGATTTTGACCTACTGGCTATAAACCCAGTTTTCAATATCTGAAAAGTCATAAAGATCTGAAAAAGTTTAGATATCTAAAAACTGACAAATATCTCTCTACTTCTTAACTCCATTTTGAGGAGACTTGAATTCTTGCACTCTATCAGATGAGCAAACTTACAGAATCCTAGAATAATATGGGTTGAAAGGGAATTTAAAATTCCAACCCCCTGCCATAGGCAGGGACAACTCCCACTATCCCAGGTTGCACAAATCCCTGTGGTTTTGGACATCCAACCTGGCCTTGGACACTTCCAGAGATCCAGGGGCAGCCACAGCTTCTCTGGGCACCCTGTGCCAGGGTGCCCCCACCCTCTGAATAAGAATTTCTTCCCAATACCTAATCTAAATCTATCCTCTTTCACTTAAAACCATTTCCCTTTTCCCAAAAACATCTGAACAAAATCATGATAAAGTCAGAGAAATTCAGCAATGAGCTGAAGAATCGATCAGTGCTTAGGAACCAGAGATCAGTGAAGCACTTTTTCTTGCATTTGCCTGAGAAAAAGCAAGGTTTGAAGAAAAGGTTTGATCACAGCCTGGATCTCAAGGGGTGCACAGGAGACTTGTTCAGATAAAGACTCTACAGAAGGGATGCCTGAAATAAGCACAGACCCCGTGTCTGCCATCACATGTCCCCAGCTTCTCCCTTGAAATCCATTTTTGTTCCTCCCACCTCTAATGTGAGGTTGGGAGAAGACACTCAATGCAGTGTCACACGGATAAATCCATCAGTGCAAAAAAAAAAAGGCATCTTTGACCAAGGAGAGATGTATCCAGAGAGATCAAAAAAAGGAGCCATAGAGGAAAAAAAGCTCAAAAAGGAGCCACAGAGGAAACTTTGAGGTACAGATGCATTTTTTTATCTATACCCTCCAAACTCTAGGAATCCACTAGTTTGGATTCAGTCCTTGTCCCATTGTTCTTGGGCACAGCTGCCTCAATAAGGGACACACAGTGAAGTAATGTCTTCCCAGTGGTGCCAGGGGAAATAACAGCAGATAATTCAAAGGCACRGAGAGAACAAGAGGCTGATGAGACACACTCAGTAAAAAATGTGAAACTGAAAAAAMCTGCTCCATCATCTTCATGTCATGGAAACATAATTCAAAATCTCTCCTTGCACTGCCACATTGCCTTCTAATTACCATCTCCTACCTCTGTGGTGGTCTCACCAGTTTCTTTCCTGTTGATTTACAGGGTAACTTAGAACAAGGATTAATAATGGGATTCCTACAAGGAATCACATCACTTCAAATTTCCTTGAAATTTCCTGAAATTTCTTTTCAGCTCCTTGACAYGCCTGGGAATGTTGCTTCCTCTCAGCATTTTTCAGAGGAAGGACAGGAGGAGTGGGACTGGAAAACAAGGGCAGCAAGMTAAAGGATTTATTTGAACCATGTAAACACCAATGAGGCTTCATCACTTCTTTTTTATATTCAAACTCTCGGGCTGAGTTCACTTTTGTCACACCTTGGCTCCTTCCAGATCTGTGCATTTTAAGCACTTTGAACATCTAATTGTAGACGCAAATCTGCACATAAATCAAGGAAATCTCACCATTTGAGAGAGAACCTCACTCAAGGAGCAAAGTCTGGAATATCTGGTTCTGACAGTGGAAAGCATGACTGGCAGCAGGCTGGGAAATGTCTTTCACTCTGGTCCACAGCTGGAAGTGTTCTCCATTTCATCAGCAGGGCTCTTTCCACCACCATCTAGGTTTTTTTGGGTAATCCAGACCTCCAGCATGATCTACTCAATTTAACAGAGCCAGAAGCCAAAGCTGGGATTTGTCCATTCAAATGCAGACACCTAAGTGTGGTTATTGAGAAGTTTAATTCATATGTATGTCCAGTGAGAAAACATAGACATCATCTAATCTGTGCTGAGGATTAAATAAATCACGTCTCAGGTTCTGCTTGGTGGATATCCAGAGCTGCAAACTGAGGAAGGTGATTTGCTGATTTGTAGTGCAGATGCATTTGCAGGTACAACATTTAACCAGATAAATCCCCTGCTAAATACACATAACCCAGGAAACGGTCATTAATATCTGAGTAACTCCKGTGTCATTCTTTCCTAGCCCCAGGRTTGGGAACAGGTCAGAAGACWCTGGATGGGAGGAATAAAAATAAAAAGGGGTGAGTGTGGATCAGCAGTGAGATTTATCAATTCTGAGCTGGCAGAAAACACCTGCAGGGCTGGGGAGAGCTAGAAGAGGGTCCAGCACAAACTGGGGCAGCTCCACAGTGGGACAGGGATAAAAACTCAAACAAGGAKATTGGAAACACTGATGTAAGAAATAGCCTGGCTCCACTGCCTGGGGAAGTTGAGTATGAAGTAATCACAGCTCTCCTTCCATTCTTGTCTGCCTTTGGCTTTCATTACTTCCCTTTATCRGTTTAATTCCTTCTCCAGAGCAAAGGAGTCACATTCTGGGTCCTGCTGAGATTTCATTTCCTTCAAATTCTCTYTTTCATTCAGGCCGTAAGTGATGAGTGAACAGGAACGGACACACAGGGTCAGCACATGCCCCCTATTTCTTCTCACATMAAGTTTCCTAAAGAATTTAAGGCATTTAAGAGGAAGTATCCATCATAAAACTAATGGGAAAAAAAGAAACCWAACAGAAAATCTCAAGGCAATCATTGTCTCTGCAGCATTAAGGGCATGGCATAGCAGCAGAAGGAGAGAGAACAGCGCTGAGAAGAATAAAGAAATAATGAGCAGAACATCTGGGCATGAGAGGGAGAGTGGGAGGGGAAGGGGAAAACATCAGAAACACCATTTGGTCGATGCTTGTGTTCACTGAACACAGCTAGGGGGTAAAGCAAAGGCAGGAGAGCTGAATTCGTGCAAAATGTAAGAACCCATAAGACGTTCTTCCTATTTTGCTACCCAAGGATGGGGCTTCCCGTGCAGTGTTTTTGGGGAGGAGAAGAGTCAGTGCAGAAAACAAGGGCTCCAAACCACAGCAGAGATCCTACTATTCCCATTATTAATTTTTGCACCTTGTGGGCACCTTGGGGTAGGATTCATGAACTTGAATATTATAGATTATATACCTAATTATATTACATATTACATATTATATATATATATACTATATATGATATATGATATATGATATATGATATATGATATATGATATATGATATATGATATATGATACATGATATATGATATATGATAGATTATAGATTATAGATATATTAATATAAAATATTTTATATAATATTACATATTACATATGGTATATTACATACTATATAATATGTTAAGTATTATAGAATATAGTATATATTAAATATTAAATATTAAATATTACATTAAATGAAATTATATATATGATATTTGATAGATTATAGATTATGGACTATCTATTGAATATTACATATTATATATTGTAATGCTATATGATATATATGATTTTATATATTATATATTAYTGTTCTAGACACTGCAGAAATACAGAACACAGGGACTGTTCATGTCCCAGATCCCAGTTCTGTAGGTGACCCTCTTTGTGTCACCTGCCACAGAAGGGGAATTTTTTGGGTTTAAGTCACAGCAACTGGACCATATTCACAATCCCCTACAGACTTCTTAAAAATCACAATCCCACTTACAGTCTGCAGCCCCATTGAGAAGAAATGCATGTTCCAAAAGAACACATTGAATTGTTCTATGTGAATTTTCATGCAGCAATAGTCAAAGAGGGAAAGAGGCAATTGTGTCCTTCTCCTCTTGAATAAAGAGAAGTTTATTCACCAGTCAGGAGGGATTTCTTCCTTTTTCCAGCTGTTTCTGACAAGCAGGGGAGCTATTTCCTATCTTTTTCTTTGAAAGAAACAATCTGGTAACATTTCTCCCCTACCTGCCATCATTAATAAGTGTTAATGCTGAACAATAAAAAAAAAATCAGGCAATACAACAAGCAGGATCCATGGAATGAAAGGGCTTTCAAACAAGAAATAACACCAGAATTCTTCACTAGAAGATTAATCTCTTGGAGGGGATATGGTTTCTCTACTCGAAGCCACATAAACTRTGGAACTCGTTGCCACAGGATGTGGTGAACAACTAAAAGATGCTCGATGAGCCTGGGAAAGTCTCCACAGAGATTCAGCCTGMAAATTCGGGGGAGCAGAACAGGGAGCAGCTGGGTTCTGCTCTGAGAGAGAGCCTGAAAGGATCCTGTCCCTTCCCGCCAGAGTGGSTGATGCAATTTAATCCCATTAAGATGCAAAAACCTTCCCAATGGCTCTGGACTTTCTCGGTGTCCGAGCTGTTCCTTTCCAGGGGGAGGAGTTCAGCCTGAGCCCCGCAGCTGTCAGGGTTATTCTGGATTTGGGGGATAAAGAACAAACTGCCTGGGAAAATGGTCTCTTAGCTGGGAGGTTCTGTGAATTCCTGAACCCAAACAGCAGCCATTGCATAARCACAAGCAGGGCTCATGATCGGCTCCTGGCATCATTCTGGGGGTAGGGGACAAGAAACAGGTTTTGCCCCTTTCTTCCTTGCTCATGCCACTTTTGAACCAGGGAAAAATTGGGAAGCTGTTCTGTAAAGCACGRAGATGGTCTCAGAAACACATCCCTGGGGTGAAATGAACTGCCTGGAGTACAAAGAGCTTTCCTCACTTCCAAACCATGCAGTTCATCCGCCCAAAGCTGGGCAGCAAAACAGAAATGAATTTATGCATGAGATGAATGGCAGGACCCTGATGGAAATTCTCCTTTCTGGTGGAAACATTCCTAGCAGCTAAAATGCAGAAATGGGTTGCTTTAGAGGACACTGGTAACACAGATCATTGCCTTCTGCCCTGCTTTACTTCTGGCCTAAAACGTGCTGCAAGAAAAAAGGGAGACAAATCTTCCCCTCTTTTATCACACACAATGTGTTTTATCGGCTTTTCTCTGCAGTTTTATCAATTCCAGTCACAGCAGAAGCAGTTTGGACAGGACTCAGTAAATGGACCCTGATTTCCAATTAGTTTCTTTGTCATTCTTTGCCCTTCTCTCCTTGGTGCTGGCCACAGGCAGCTCCTGCTGCAGTCAGGAGGAAAGGAGACAGGATATTAAACTATAAATTTCTGTGCTCGATGCCTCAGTTTCTTATCTCAGCAACAGCACAAGTGTCCTTCATCAAGATTACAGACACCCCAGCGTTAATCCCTGTAAAGGTCCTCAGATCATGTGAGAGATGCACAAATTATTACTGCACTGATGAGGGAAAACGAGMTGCTCAGATGGCACTTTGTGTCACATCCTGTCCCCAAAGCTGTTGTCATCCAGGCAAAAGTCATCCAGACATCTTCTAATTTCCGGTTTGTTTTTTTTTTGTTTTGTTTTTTTGTTTTGTTTTGTTGTTTTATTGTAACCCCATTACCTAAAGCAAAGAAACAAATGTCTGACCGCCGGTAACAACCAGAAATCATTCGGGTACATCCCATTGATTAAATTTTTATCCTTTAAAAGTTTCTCCGGGCTCATTCGGCAGCAGTGATGTTTCTCTCACCATAAAGTGTTTGCTTTGACAGTGTTGAAAACCCCTCGGGGCATCACAGGAAATGGTTAAAAGGAGTTTAAATTGTCAGCTCAATGTTCACGATCTGAAACTCACCTGGAGAAGAGTCATTGAGAGGGTTCAGGGCCGTTGCCCTCCGGATTTTCTCCAGACAAGTCTCCTGCTCCTTTTTAATGATGCAGTTGGAATGGGTTGCTGCAACCTGAAAGATGGGAAAAAATGGGAGGGAAAAAAAAAAACCAAACCAGTTACAAAATTAAAATAGCTAGTGAGGTGATCAGTATCAGCAAGTTTTAAGGTCCTATTACAAGAAAAAAAAAAGAAAAGTATCATTAAAAATTGAAAAAAACCTGTAACAAACTTGTTTTTCTTTCCTTTTTTACTTCTTTTTTTTTTTTCTCTTTATTTTTCCTCTTCTTTTTTCTTCTTCTAGCAAATCTAAGGCCAGAATAAGTAATTAAAATTGTCATAAATTATTAAATTGTCATAAATTATTTGGGCATTTTATATTGTTCTCCCATGTCAAAATGTAATTTCTAACATGTTTGTTCTTTTTTATTTAATTCCTTCCTCATATAAAGCTGAAACAATGGTGTCTCTAAATAGAGAAATAATTGAAAGACGAATCAGGAATCAATTTAGGCTTGGTTTGATCTTCCACCAGTTTCTTATGAGTCTTTGCACAATTCATTAACCTCTCTCTGGAATCTAAACCGAATTAAAAAAATCTTTCTCTTCATCTTTCACCCTGTTCCTTCCTTAGTGTTACCTTTTTTATTTATTCCCAGCGAATTCTCGGCAAATTCTTTTGCCAAAAAGAATGCAATCCCAATTAAACCAGGCTGACATGATCCAAATATTTTCTTTGTCTTTTTCTATTTTTCTATCTTTCACTCTCTAGTATAGCCAACTACCAAAAAAAAAAAAAAAAAAAAAAAAAAAAAGTAATGGAAAAAAAGAAAGGAAACAAAAAAATTAATTTATGAGAGGAACATTGCAGCCAACACAATCCAGGCAATCCCAAGGCAGCAACAAAATAAGGATGTGTCCCATTTCCAGAAATCAATACAGGATTTCATTCCTACAGCAGACAGTGGCCAGGGAATATCAATTCAAGGAGAATAAAACCTCAGGTTTCATTAGACCATTTTATAGGGATGAGGTTGAAGTCACACTCAGTGGAAAACACCAYGAAAATCAGTGGCTGAAGGTGGGAAAGCTCATAGTGGTTCACTGGAGCAGTTTT
Organism: Malurus melanocephalus; assembly: GCF_030028575.1. Taxonomy (NCBI): domain Eukaryota; kingdom Metazoa; phylum Chordata; class Aves; order Passeriformes; family Maluridae; genus Malurus; species Malurus melanocephalus. The sequence continues at coordinate 966,658 of NW_026623367.1, forward strand.
GTTATTTCCTATTTCCCATCCCATTTCCTTCACTCTTGACAAAGGAAAACTACAGAGGAAGTGGAGTGTACCTGGCAAGGGACCTGCTTCCCTTTATCTGCTGAGCAGGAGGCAAACAGGGAAAGAAGTCCCCAAATTCAGTCTACTCTGGGTTGTTTTGGAGCCCCATCTGCACAGTTCAACTCTTCTTCCCCCACATCCCAGTCGACAGAACGGAGTGAACACTTTGGGTCAGTTTGGCCACCATACACTCAACATGCCCTGAGAGTAAACCCCAAACCWCGTGAAATCCTTTCAGCAGCTAAAGGAGCTCATAAAAAAGAGGGAGAGAAACTTTAGGACAGGCAGATAGTGTCACTGATGCCTAAAACAAGGCTCACCTGAAAAAGAGGCCAGACAAAGTTAGGAGAATAAAAGCAGACAAATTTAATCCAGATCTATGGGTACATTGAGGGCAAAGCCTCCTCCTGAGGCTAAACCCAAAATGGATCTCAACTCATGAGATCATCACCTTTTATAAGTTCTGTCTTATTAACATATTGGGCCCCAATTCCCCCAATGACACTTTCAGGTGATGATGTCAACCACCCCAAGCTTGCTCCCCCCAATTCACTGTTGTTTACATATTTTGGGGCCCTGAGCAGTGAGATATCCTTTGATTTCACACACACAGAAGAATTGTTTTATCTAAAGATGGGAGAACAGGAGCTCAATGCTGTACACTAGAGAAGTACAAGAATAGAGATACTTGAAAATATAGAAACTAAAAATCCAAAGGCACCATCAGGACAAGGAAGAATGGGTTTTAAATAAATGAGAGGAGATTTAGAACAAGAATTAGGAAGAAATTCTTCCCTGTGAGGATGGGGAGGCCCTGGCACAGTTTWCCCAGAGAAGCTGTGGCTGCCCCTGGATCCCTGGCAGTGCCCAAGGCCAGGYTGGAGGGGGCTTGGACCAGCCTGGGACAGTGGAAGGTGTCCCATGGCAGGGGGTGGAATGAGATTTATCTTTAAGGTCTTTTCTAACCCCCACTATTCAGTGAGTCTATAATAATCCTAATTTTATGATGCTTGTGTTGTGTTTTAGTACGTGAGGACGCCTGGAACCATCTGCACCCTTCTGACTTCATAAATGTTAAAAGCCACCACCCCTATTMCAAACATAGGGAGGGTTTCCTGAKGGACRCTCCTGAAAAGCTTCCCTCACCATCTGTAGGAACTCATAACGCTGCACAGTTCCATCTCCAAGACCCCAGTAATAAATTCCAGCTATTTTCCCCCAGGAGACACACCAGGCACAACCATATTAGATTTGTTTGTCTTCAAAACAAACAAGGCTCTGTTTTAAGGGCTCCCAAGTGCCTGGAAAAGATAAATTGTCACGGATCTCTAGGATCTCCCAAGAACATAAGGGCTTTTGCTACATCATCTCCTAAGCCTCCCCAAAGATAGAGAAAATTGCACTGGCTGACATTCAAGTTCTTAGAATATATTTTAAAAAGATAGAAGGGAAATGGCAAGAAAAAACAGAGTTCTGGTGCTAGTGCATGTTCACTTCCCACAGTTGCCCAGGTCTGAAAGGACTGTCCAAGGGTTGTCTCAATACACAAATATGACAGTTTCTGCACAGCTCACCAGGTAGAGATTGGAAAAGCTGTTATTTAGTAATATTACTATTATTATTATTAATAATAATAATAATAAATAATAATAATAATGCATTGTCTGTGCAAGCGGGATGTGACTAAACAAAAGGAAATGTTTCTTTGCACATTTATTGTTAACTTGAAGCATTTACACAATACTTCAAGCTAAAATTGTGGATGTTAAATGCCACACATAGATTCATATATTTCTCCAAAATCCATTGAATGATAGAAGTTACTGAGACATTAGAAYAGGTTATTCCARGCTGTTCCTGGATCCCTGGAAGTGTCCAAGGCCAAACTGGACAGGGATTGGAGCAGCCTGGGATAGTGGGAGGTGTCCCTGACCACGGCAGGGGGTTGGAACTAAACAGTATTTAAGATCCCTTCCAACCCAAACCATTCTGTGATTCTCTTCTAAAACACCAAGATACCCACCATGGCGAGGCCCTCAGAGATATTTGACAAGCAGGGTTAGACCCAATCTATGGTGAAAAGACAAAAGAGTATGATTGATCTTTACTTTTATCAGTATCTTCTTTGCTAGAGGTGTATCAAARCCAGAATTTGATTGATTGTAAAGGAAGCCGAAGGTTAAATGCTCAGTCTTTACTGCTCTGCTTGCAGACTGGCACATGGAATCAGATGTCTTTGACTAAACTGACTGAATTGACTCAGCTCTATCTGACTAAGTCTGGCTTAGGAGGCTCCAGTGTGGACAGAGAGAGCACCAGAGCCATGAGCTTCACCTGGCCCTGCAGCTTTCCTTAAGCTTTCASTGTTGCCACAATTTTCTGATGTGACTTCTCATAACCATCTTCATGCTGTTTTGTAGCACTTCATCAACAGATTAAAAAAAAAAAGAATTGGGGAACACGGAAACTGAAATAAGAAAGCGAAGAAAAGGAAACATGAGCTTCAATGTCAGAGGAGAGAACAGGAGCTGCCTGTCATCTCTGCTAACAAGCAATTTCGCATTTGGGAAATTCAAAGAGGCCTGGATTGTCAATAACAAAAGGTTTCTCTGCTAAATGCAGAGATGCTTTAATGCTGTCACATTTTCTTGAAAGGATCCACAGGTTTTAATGTTTCTCCATTGACCATGGACTGGTAGAGCTTTTAATCTGCCAAGTCAGTGCTCAACAACTGAAGGCAGAGCCTGATTCAAATGGCAGTGCAAGCTTGAACTCCATGGCCTYCTGATCCCATTTTTTTGCCTCGAGGACATYTGCAATTTCCTGTGTTCAGCACAGRCAGCCTGGTTTCAGTTTCCCAGAAGAGATCAGTGATATGTGCAGTTAAAGAGTGTTTTGACACATGCTAGAAAAATCAAGAAACTGAGTCGATAGTGCATGAAAATCACAGYTCCTGAAACATTTATTACTCTAAGTGAAGTGAAAGATTTTGACTCACATCAGTTTAGAAAATGTGTATATTCATTTAGACCCAAAGACAGTCAATAMCTGTTTGGTTCTGAGAGAACACAAGAAGCAGGCAGGACACTGTAGATGTACAAAAAATACAGAGCTTTCGTTTTCCTTCTTTCGTTTTTATTAAATTGGCCACCACAAATACAAACTGGTATGTGCTGTGTGTAATTTCCAGTGCTTAATTCACGGCTGTTTCCTTGATAGTAGGGTAAAATTAATAGCAATCCTGTTGTTATATTGCAACCTATGTATTTACAATAAATTTGCTGTATATAATAGTATTTTTCATATATATATACACATATATATACATATACATATATATATATATATATATATATATATAATTAATGTAAATTTGGTATATATAATTATATATATGTATGTCAGCAGTACAGAACAGTCAAAAAACCTGAACTGTCTTTGACTATATTCAGTTTTCAAAAAATATCATTTTGCTCATTTTGTTCTCAGTAAGAATACTCACAACTGCTATAAAACATGATTTCTCTACACAAGTTAACTCAGTGGATCTGCAGAAGTGAGATGTCACCAGCATTCCTGAGAAACTCCGGGATCAGAAAATCTGCTTTGAAGCCCTGGCAATGATGTGATGGTGAACTGGGAATTCACTTGGCATTTCTATAAAGACCAGATCAAACACAACAATTCAGTACCACTGACTGTTCTTTCCTCTTCTGGATTTTCATGTTAAGTCTGTAAAGTCCTGATTCTTGATTCTTTTWTTCAATGAATGGGAACATTTTTGCTCCTTTTAGGATATATCATACCAAGCACCGTGACAATGAGAAGGGTAAAGAAAGATAAGAATCAACAAAAACAACAACAACAAATCTTCATTAAATCCTTCATGGGCATTGGTTCATATCAAATCAAAGATGAAATCGAGTGTGATTCAATTTTTGSCTAAGTGCTGTTTCTAAAATAATGTGAGAGAGGAGTTTAATCCACAAGGTGTATGAGATCACTCACTCCAAGGTRAATTGCACACATTTTCCTAATTCTATTTTGACTTTCAGTCTTGAAGAGTTAGCTTCAGAAATGATCCATTGTTCTGCGAGCGTTGCCAAAAGCGACTCACTTTGTCATGGAAACAACGCTGTTCGATTGAGTCCCTGTTCTCACCAAGCAGTGATTCAACTGGTCAAACCAGGGCCAAGACTTGCAAAATGTTGTGTTAAAAATAGAGGRGTTTGGGAAGGATCTCTGATTATCTGGATTGTTTTTTTTTCTCTTTTTTTTCAGAACTGATTTGCATCATTGCTGGGTCCCACAACGCTGGCTTGGCAGCCAAACAAATTGTCCCCAGAGAGGCCTGAGGTTTGTCACTCGATTGCATTTTTCGCCTTCCTGTGYAAATGGCACCCAAACTGCTGTGATTTCAAAACCCTTCAGGCTGAGTGCAAGGGTGAAGCCRTTGGTTCAAACCCAGGCCCCATGGCACAACCTGCACCAGAATCTGGACTTSCAGCAAATTGTGAATAAAAAACCCCACCAGCAGAACAGAGCACACTGCCAAGAGAAGGCATTGAYTCCTTTGGAAGTGCCTGACATGAATTTAAGATATGGGCACTTTCTGACACTGATGGCTCCTGGAGAGATGCTCATCCCAGCTCAGATTAGGAAAGAGCAGCAGCACAATCAACAGCTCCCTTCACTCAGTGGGTACCTTCTGCAGCAAATGCTGGACAGATGTGTTACACAACATGGGGAAAACATATTTTTGAGTTCACCTGAAGTGTTTTTTGGTAGAATCAGGGAAACCTAAGATAGTTTGGGTTGGAAGGGGTCTTAGAGATAATTTTTTTCCAATTTTCCTGCCACGAGCAGGGACACCTTCCACTATCCCAGGGTGTTCCAAGCCCCAAGGTCCAGCCTGGCCTTGGACACTTCCAGGGATCCAGGGGCAGCCACAGCTTCTCTGGGCACTCTGTGCCAGGGCCTCCCCACCCTCTGAATAAGAATTTCTTCCCAATATCCCATCTAAACCTAGTCTCTTTCAGTTTGAAGCCATTTCCCTTTGTCCTGTCAACACAGGCTCTTGTAAACAGACTCTCTCCATCTTTCTTGCAGGTTCCCCAGTRGTAAAACCTCTCTTTGAACACTGAGAGGCATTGCCAGGGCAGCTGACAGGGAAACTGTCATCTCAGATTAAACCAACACATCCCTTTACCCTGTCTCTAAYAGCAGGTGATGCTTCTCAAAGCMTTGTACGAGCAGGATGAACMACTCATTGGAAAAGWGATTAAAAACCCTGGTAGACATAAYGTGCTTGAGATGAAACCCAAGGTTTTATAGCCCTTCTGATAGCTGATTGTATTTCATAAAAATGACTCTTTTCAGAGGTTTCTGAGAATTTCTCCTCCAAAGATTTAAATCTAGAAGCCCAATTCCCAATAGCACAGGTTGGATGTCTTCCTCCATTCCTCRGAGGTTCAGCCTAGGCCTGAAGAACAGGCAGTGCCACCAGCATTGCAATCCCCACTTATTTCCGCAAATTGTCTGTGGTCAGATGGCTCCAGCCTCAGTTAACTATTATATTTCAAATCTGGCACGGAAATTCAGATTGATCAATAATTAGAAATTACTGGAGTGGAAGCTGGAGGGTGGGATCTATGCTTTTTAACCCATTCTGCCCAGCTGACAAGTGAGGTTTTATACTGACATAAATATGGGATGTGATGTTCGGATTCTGCTGAGCACCTGAAATGGGGGAGCTGAAATAGAAACCCTTTAATTTCTGAGCAATCTGGGACAAGCTGTTTGTATAATCTGAGTAACTGCTGGCCCTAAGGGGCAAACCAGTAGGTGACAAAGACCTTGCTTTCCCAGCTCCCAGATTTTCTCTGTTTAATCATTATTCTATGTTGGCAAAAAGACTGAAGCCTGAAATTCCCACATAAACTGAATAGGAAGTTCCGGATGATCCTTAAGAAGGTCCTGGACCATCATTTTCACAGCTGTATTTTCTGTCAGCAATAGTGACAGAGAGGCATATTCTCCTCTCCTATCCAGAGGATTTTTGGGAAAGGCATCCCTTTTGTCACTGTTTAGGAAGCACTGGCAATACAGGAATGTCCCCTGTTTAAAGCAGCCCTGGAAGTATGAATCAGCTGCCAGAGAACCCARAATCAATAGGATGTAAAACAGATTTTATGGTTAAAGCTTCAGACCATCCTACTCTTTGCAYTCCTGTAGGACATCCCTGTGTCTGGTGTCCCTCTCTGAATGATGCCAACTGTCCCTCACATGAGTCTTCCGAGGAGAATCACRGAAGCACAGGACAATTCAGGCTGGAAGGGACCTCCAGAAGACTCAACCTTCCACTGGGAGCAGGGTCAGCAATGGGATTGGTCAAGGTTTCTCAGGGCTTTTTTCCCTTCTGGACTGCACCATCTGTGTGGAATTTACTTTAGCGCTCACCTCTCCCCAAGTAAAAAGGATTCTCTCCAGTATGAACCTCCCTTGTTTCAGGTTGYACCCACAGTCTGTTGCTCTCCTGCCACATATCATGATGGGAACCCTGCCCCTCTCCTCCTGATGATCTCCTCATGGATACCAGGACAAGGTTACCCCCAAATTGTCTCATCTTCCACCAGGAAAAAAAACCCCAAATTTTCTCATCCTCTCCTCACAGGCAATCTCAGCATCCCTCCTTTGAACTTGCTACAGTTGATTGAGGTATTTTATATGTTGAGGAGCCTAAAACTGGATGTAATATTCCCCAAATAGTAGATTTAGATGGCATATTAGGAAAGAATTATCTTCTGTGAGGGTGGGGAGAACCTGTCACAAGATGCCCAGAGAAGCTGTGCCTGCCCCTGGATCCCTGGCAGTGTCCAAGGCCAGGCTGGACATTGGGGCTGGGAGCAACTTGGGATAGTGGAAGGTGTGGAACAAAATGGGAGGTAGAACAAAATGATCTTTAAGGTSATTTCTGACCCAAACCATTCCATGATTTTCTAATCCTATGAAGTGCTGAGTAGAAGGGGATGAACATTTCCCTGGATCTCTTGACTTCGTCCCTGTTCACACAGCCCAGAACTCAGCTGACCTTCTCTGCTTCCCTCAAGACCTTTGCAGAGGGTGCAGAGTCGAGGCTTCCAAAATCCTTGAATGGTTTTTCCCACTGCAGAGAACCCTTGAGGAGTTTCACAGAGGGAATSTCTGCTGACATCAGGCCTCTCTCACCATGGGCACATGGGGAAACAGAGAAGCTTTCAGGAGCTGTGCAGCTGTCGTGCTGCTGGATGCCACGTTCATTTGCAAAGCCAGCTCTTGTGATTGCTTGCTGTTAKTTGCCCGTTTATACTTCATTACATTTAAACAAAACCCCGAAGACAAAAGGTCCCTGACAGGAAATTTGTTTTGCAGAGGCTCCCAGCAGGTTCAACGGGAGCCCCATCTGAGTCACACTTGGAGCAGAAAGGCGCTGATGAACAGCTCCAGGAGGCTGCAGAAACACTTCCCGTACTCACACGCACTTACCCTGCCCAGGGGAGAAAGCTTTAATTAATCGACTAATTAAATTAAAGCTATTTGCCCTCAACTAACACACACGTTCTTCCCTTTCTCTCTCCCCTGCAGGCAGCTCCAGCGAGTGCCTGGTGCTGTGTCTCTCACTCCGATATTGCCCAAAGGGGCTCCAGGACTGGGGAGAGCACTGAAGGATGGAGGCAAAGAGCTCATTGCAGCAGTGGAAATTGGAGTGCTCAAGCTTATTCTCAATTTCCCCCCTTCTCCTTTCAGCGCTCAGACATTGGCTTGGGTATTGTGCTGAAGCAGAGGATGAAAAAAAAATCACCTCACAACTGAAAAAAAACCCACTGAGACCCCCAAAGAGTCAAATCTTTGCACAAGAGACTGTGGCAAGGGATGTTCTCTCAGCAAACTATTCTTTCTCCTTCCTCTTCCTGGAAGGTTTCATCATTATTTTGCTGTAAAAACTCAAGGAGGGGAATGATGCATATGTTGATAAAGGAATAGTTTTGTCACTATTTCACTGTGAAAACTCAAGGAGAGGAATAAAGCACACATTTCTTCAGGAGAGAAGAGAGCAAGCTAAATGGGGTGTGAGAACACCAGTGTGGAGCTAAAACTAAAGGGATTAGAAAGGGAGAGACAAGACGTAGGAAAACTTTCTAATGATAAGAAATCACATCAAACACAGAAAATCCCCACCACCACCACCAGTAAACCAGCAAAGAATGAGAAGAATCATCTGAAGAGGCATTTGTGATGTGCTTTGATTGTCCTTGGGCTATGGACAGTGCCTGGGAGGAGGAGGAAAGCCCAGCAGTGGCTGTAAGGGGTTCGCTGGCAGAGCAATCTCTGCTGTCCCAAAGTGGAACAGTGCAGGGTGTGCTGCAGCTGTTTTCCTACATGTTGGACACATTCCCAACCATCAAACAACAATGCAAATGCAAAATATGCTACAAAATATTGCACTGATCAGTTGGAGAATCACAGAATCCTGGAATGATTTGGGTTGGAAGGAAGTTTAAAGATAATTTAGTGCCAACCCC
>NW_026623367.1:975643-980562 GCF_030028575.1 Malurus melanocephalus
TAAAATTTGTACTTTGAGTTGTAAGAGGTTATGCAATCTCCTCCATGAGAAAAAAAAAGAAACCAAAAACAAACAAACCCAACTAAAGCAAACCAAAAAAAGCAAACAATGCAAACCAAAAAACTTTAAAAAAACTCCTCCAAAATAAAAAAAGAAGCCCAAAAGCCAACCAACCAACCAAAAAACCCTAAAATGAAAAAAAACCAAAGCAAGCTAAAGCAAATGAAAAGAGAAAAAAAAAGAAAGAAAAAAAAAGAAAAAAAAGAAGAGATATATTAACATATTCCAGCAGGATGGCAAAAGATATTGAAACAACTGAATTTTCCACACAATAGAAAAACCCGAATTTTTCCAATCTAATGTTATTATCCACTGTGATCCTTCAGTCTGGGTTGATACCACAGAGAATGATACTAATGCTGCTTTTATTAGGTGGCCTAACAAAGCAGAGTAATGATTGTCTGCCTACTGACAGGCACCTTATCTCTGTATTTAGAGTTGTCCCGGTCTTGAGCTGCTGAGGAGCATCAGCAGACGCCTCTCCCACAGCCAGTTAATGCTTTGGACACTCAGTGTTGATCAATATTTATGGTCCAAGTTATCAGGGTGAAAATAAAAGAGAGAAACTTGCAGTGTCAGYGTTTGTTTCCTGCTGGTAACAAACCTGAGAGCCCAAGGTGACTCGAGTGGCTGCAGATCCAGCACTGGTGAATCCCATCCCTGTCCTTCATCTTGGAAATCCTAATTTGTGCCTAATTTTTTCACCCTCAGCACCCCAGACTTTACAGGCCAGAAGAAGTACTGAGGACAGGATTTAACCATGGATGAGCACCAGTATTTAAATATCTSGAAACAGCTCTTGAACAGAAATGTTTCAATGAGATTGTCAGAAGAAAAAATAAAAATAAAAAAAAAATCTCTGGTGATCCACAGGGATATCCTGACAGTGAATAACCAGGCTCTGGGAARATAAATCCCTGCCAGAAGAGTGATCAGCTCCACCAACACAATTCCCCCAAGGGATGCAGCAGATGGGATTTGGTGTGTTTGTAACTCACAGTTGTTTAACTGCGTGCAACATTTCTGTCTTGGGCATTTTTAAACCCCCTAAAATGACAATTTAATGTCACTTAATGATGCCCTGGACACCAGTGGRTGTAGGAAGACATTACCTATTTTATAGTATTTGTGCCATTAAATCTTTTAATTTCTCCATTAACAAATAATGAGTTTCAGTGGGAGATTTGGCCTTTGTCTTTAACCCTATAACCTATATTATAGTCCTATTATTTATATGTATGTGCATATGTATTTATATTTACATTTACATTTACATTTACATTTACATTTACATTTATATTTATATTTATATTTTCACTGCCTGAGAACATGCAGCTCTGGAATAGGACCATGCCTTGTGATTTGGATGCAGCATAAATGCACCTCTCTCAAGGACATGCAGTAAGCAGGGGATGAAAAATAACTTTGGACCTCAAKTCCCCATCCCTGATATTTTAAAAGAAACAATAAAACCCCAAAATTCTTTCAYAGATGCCATAAAAGAGAGGCACATGCCCAAAATCCCAGTCAGCAGGGACCTGAGTATTAGCSACAATAAAACCAAATTAAGCAGTAATTAATTACTGACATTTTCACAGGAGCTTGGGAGAGAGGGAAACACAATCACAACCAATTCCTTTCTTCAGTCATGAGAACTGAACTCCATAAMATCTCAGCCAAGATGTGACAATTARAGGGGGCTTYTTTTTGYACATTATGAAAAATTCWGGCACATCCACCTCAATCCATTTTCTGAGGAGCTGGGAGCAGCAGGTACAGAAGGAGAGCAGAGATGGAACCAGAAAAAAACCCAGATGAAACCTCTGGTCCAAATCCCAACCTGGGCAGAATATACCCAGAAATGGTTCTCACTAACAGCTGGAGCATTCTTACACCCTGAAAAATCTTCCCTGCCAGAAACCAACCCTGAAAACTCCCGATTTTTTATTTTATTTCTTTTTCCACATTGCTACCGGATGGGATCCCCAAAAGTAGAAGTTTTTCAGAACAGTAACCTACTGCATAAGAAAAGCTGGACTGGCATGGAACAGCATATTTGAGAGCAGTTCTTGCTGCAGGTGTGTTACACATTCAGTCCCTCTTTCTCCTTTCCAATTTTTTTTYYKKTTTTTTTCCTCCTTTCCTGAGATTTTATATGTGAATATAATTATTTACTATTACTGTATCAAGAGTACTCTGCCATTACAAACTGCAACTCAAAGTGCTTATGAACCACAATGCAAKAATGCAACTTATTACTTTAATCCTGCAAAAAGTGTGTTTCCTGTCCATGTGAGTCTTTATCCAAAGGCTCTAGGTGCCATTAGSATAGCAGCATAAAATGTGCAGAAATTAATTTATCAGACATGCACTGCTTATGACCCTTCTTAGAAAATCCAGCCAGTGACCCCACAACATTTCCTGAACTGGACCACCAGTAGGTTCCAAGAAGTCCAGAAATGTCCTACAAATAACATTGCAAAATTACTAGAAAACAAACAAAACSAGCAAAACCCAGTGCCAGATTGCACACCCGCCCTCACATCCSTATTTTACCCTCACATCCCTGCAGGGCAGGGTTTGATTTAAGGAGGGACAACTCGCAGRGATAGAGATGGTGCTCTGCCACCAACAGATGTCCCCCTTAAAGGGTGACTTCATTCCAAAGGAACCAGCAGGGCTTGGATGCAGTTCAGCCCTGCACAGATCAGCCACAGGTCTCGCTGCGAGAGCCTTGCCGTGACCCAGATTCCGCTCCAGCCTTTTCTGCCTTTAGTGTTCCCCAGACATTTCCTTGGGTAAGGGATACATTGCTGCAAAAGGACAGATTTGGGATGGATTTTATCAAGCTGGCAGTGCAATTGCTGCTGCTCTCAGCTCCAGGAGGATGCAGCAGGCATCTGGAATGTTGGCAGGCGAAGGGACATTGTGGATGCAGAGCTGGTGGCACGGGAGCTCTTTCCCAGGGCAGCAGATGCCTCAGCTGTGCAATGTGCACACTTGGACACTCACAATATTCTGCATATTTAAACAAGAGACAACTTTTCTTTCTCAAGAAAGGGGGAAAGAAAAAAACAAAAAACAAACCCGGCTTTAGAGCTGAAAAATAAATGTTTACGGCTCTGGATTACAGATAAGAAGGGCTGGCTGATGTATTCAAGCATCTCTTCCCGTATTTAATGTGCTAAAGGTGTGGAAGAGTCAATAACTTGGCATCCTGGAGAAGGAGGTGAGAGTTTTGCAGAGGTTTTTGTGCATCCCATATTAATGGGGTTATGTGCATGGGATTTGTGTATCCCATGTTAATGGGGTCCTTGCCTGCTAAGAGAGTCCAGTGTTATGTATTTGAGCTCAAAAATGCTGGATCCTACTTTATCTGACATGGAAATACAGGACATCCTGAGCTGGAAGGGACTCWCAAAGGACCATRGAACCCAGYTCCTGGCCCTGCASAGGTCACCCCAAAATCCCACCAGCTGAGAGAGAATTGTCCAAATGTTTCTTGAGCTCTGTTCCTTGAGCTTGGTGCCACAATCAYTTCCCTGAGCAGGCTGTTCCAGTGCCCAACCACCCTCTGGGGGAAGAGCCTTTCCCTGACAYCAACCACATCAGAACCTCGCTGGTATTGGTTCTGGAATCCTCAGCCATCCCTGATTCCCATGACAGGATGTATAAACCAAAACCTCACAAAAAGCTGCTGTTGCTCGTTTTCAGCAATTTCCCCACAGGAACGCCTGCCCAGGACCTGAAGTACCAGAATTTCTCAGTTTTTGATTTTAACAGGTTCATTTTCACCTYGCTGCTCCTATCCAGGTGCTAATTCTCTTCTGCTGGTGAATTTCAAGCTATAGAAAAAAAACTCAGTTCCCCCATGTGTATTAAGTCTATGCCTCAGGGAGTTTAGGAACAGGCTGAGAGGGCTGGGGCTGCTCAGCTTGAAGAAAAGAAAGTTTCAAGGAGAACTTAGAGCCCTTTCCAGGGCCTAAAGAGGCTCCAAGAAAGCTGGAGAGGGAGTGGGGACAAGGGATGGAGGGACAGGACACAGGGAATGGCTTCAAACTGGCAGAGGGCAGGGAAGAATAGGATATTGGGGAGAAATTCCTCCCTGTGAGGGTGGAGAGGCCCTGGCACAGGGTGCCCAGAGAAGCTGTGGCTGCCCCTGAATCCCTGACAGTGTCCAAGGCCACATTGGATGGGACTTGGAGCAGTCTGGGACAGTGGAAGGTGTCCCTGCCCACGGCAGGTGGTGGCACCGGATGAGTTTTAAGGCCCTTTCCCACCCAAACCATTCCATGATTCCATGATTCCATGATTCTCTGATTATTGTCCATCTAGAGCCAGACATGTACAAAAGTATAAAGACGTGTAGAGCATTTCTTCTGCACTAATTTCGAAATTGCAACATGACCACAAGAAAAAAAAAAAAGGACTACAGTTCTGAAGCCCTCAAAATGGTGACATGAAATTGTGGTAATGTTCTAATTTATTCAGATGGAAGTTAATAGCAAGAAGAAAGTTTCATTTTCCACGGAGAATGACAGGATCCAAAATGGGAGCAGCTGTTTTGGCTGCTTTTATTTCCCTGCTCTCTGAAGGAAACGTTAACACATGTAAATACTCCGTGTATAAAACACACTGAAGGGAGAAATAGAGCAGGGATTCCTCTGCCAGCAGAGCAAATTGCTGTCATACTTCAGTTAAACAAAGATTTGAAAGCAAACCTGGTGAAACCTCTTTTGTAAGAGTCTCTCATGGATTATTCCGGGTGATTCCGAAATCTTAACTCATTTGCTCGTTCCTCAAGATTACTGAGTTCACAATTCCTACATTACACCTTTGATGAAAATAAATATTTTATA
>NW_026623367.1:981698-1001525 GCF_030028575.1 Malurus melanocephalus
GATCTCCAGGCAGGATGTGCTTCTCCACAGCACCAACAGAACAACCCAACTCCTCCTGTCTCACACATCTGCCCTTGGCACCTTCAGTAAGACTTGGGCACACCTTGGCATCCAGGGGATTCATCTTTCCCACACCTTTCAGGGACAGGGCAGTGCAGCTGGTGTCTGACAGAGAGCTGAGGACCAAGGGGTTGCAGAATTGCTCAAATCGAGCACAAAACGGGGTCAGTAAGAACATTGATCCTCAAACTCTCATGGCTTGGGTTGGAAGAGACTTTAAAAATCATCTCATTCCACCTCCTACCATGAGCAGAGACACCTTCYWCTGTCCCAGGCTGCTCCCAGCCCCAATGTCCAGCCTGGCCTTGGRCACTTCCAGAGATCCAGGGGAAGCCACAGCTTCTCTGGGCACCCTGTGCCAGGGCCTCCCCACCCTCTGAATAAGAATTCCTACCCAAAATCCCATCTAAATCTCCCCTCTTTCAGTTTAAATCCATCAACCCTTGTCCCAAGATGATCTCCAATTTGGATACTTGTCTGTCTAACATATTTAATTTGGTTTATTGGGAAATTTATCTTTGTCTAAGGAATAATTAAAAAAAAAAAAAAATCTCTGCCTAAACATCTGCATGAAACGGTAAGAAAACTAATTTTTCTGAGAATGTGATTCTTCTGGCAGATTTAGTTGAATTTCAACTGACAGCATGCAGGTTTTAGGGGTAGATGGATGACATGGAGGAATAGAAAAAGAAATATATGTGCTAAGAAATAATGTTTGTGATCATGTTACTCTGCTTTCCTTAGGGAATKAAAGGCCCTTCAGCATCTTTCAACCCATTCCCACTGACGGTGCCTGTCTGGACCAAATCCCTGGCTCTCCTATAGCTGCTCTGCAAATGAAGTGTTCCTGGGAATGCCTGCAGCTACAGCCAGTTATGGGATCAACAGTAAATTCATCATTTCTGGGGTCAAACCTTGTAAAATGAAAATACTCAATGAGAGTCCATAGTTATTTTAAATGCAATGCAATTTGTTCACCTGTTGTTTCTGCATTAGTTTAGACACAATAAACTACATATGATGCCCAAAAGGTTTAAATTTTGCACATCTGTGTTGCTGGAAGAGACTCTAAAACGGACTTAGATTGAAACTAGTGAGAATTTAATTTCTATTGCGGTGAAAATTTGTCATTTATTTTATGATTTCTTAAATAATGGAGCAAATTATCGTAACTGGCTAACAGAGATCTAATAACTAAAACCAGCTCAGCCAGAGGGGAGCAGGAAAAAAGAACATTTTAATATCGTGAGGAAGTGAAAACAACTTTCTGCCCTTGAGCTTTAGCATTTTTCTAATCTTATCCAATCTACATTTTGCATTATCAATTTTCTTGCAAGCCCTCAGCAAACAAGAAAGAATAAAGTCAAAGTCTGAAACAGTTTTATGGCAAATACTAAACATGTTCAAATGTGGCTATGGGGGAAGAATAATTAAAAACAAATTAAAATCTCTCGACTTCCCCTTCCCAAATGTGCAAATAGCAGTAGGTCAAATTATTGACAAACTTTTTCAGGAGTTTTCAAACCAAACCAAACCAAATCAAACCAAACCAAACCAAACCAAACCAAATCAAACCAAACCAAACTAAACCAAACCAAACTAAACCAAACCAAACCAAACCAAACCATAAGCCTGTATTTAGCCTAAATAACTTCTCAAGAACACTTTGGTCACAGGTCCTGAGCTGGAGAGAGACTGTGAGGCCAAAATAATTTGAAAAGAGCACCCAGTAGATAAAGTGTTTTCTTCTGTCTAAAGCTCTGAGAATTAATACAAATTTTGCACTCCAAAAGAAGCCAAATGAGCAAGAAAAGAGCATTGCAGAAAAGTGTTATTGGGAAGGGCAGGCACAGTAAAACCCTTTACCACGTTGAAACCCTCGATAGAATTCCAGATATAAAGGATGTTGGAACAGCGAGGGCAGGCACTGAGCACGTACAAAGGGTGGGAAACCATTGAACTCACCAACACAAATTAAATCTGGCTGGAAGATGTTCCTTGAGACTATTTTCCCCTCCAGATGCTGATTAGATTTACAGTCTAAGCCATATTGATAGCACAAACATCCCCACAAGCAACTGCCTTTTGTGTCTTTTAAAAAAGAGCTGAGGAGTGTTACAAAGCAGTTCATTTCCATATTGTTTCTTGTTTGAAGAAAACATGGATTTAGAAATCCTAGATGGTACAAAAAAAGGGGGAAAAACTGGTTGAAATTGAGATTGGGTTCTTCGAWCTCTGCTAGAAACAATAATTCTATCAAAGTACTATAGAATACTTTAAAAATGCTCTGTGGGAGAAATGTTTTTCCTGTTTTGTTTAAAATAGGTCTTCTTTGGGTTTGGAGTGTTATTTATAATGATTGTGAAGTATTTAATGGATGCATTTGTCATTTTTCCTTACTCCAGGCACAAAGATCCATTGGCATCTGCCCTCCTCCATACAAGAACATACATTTAATATTAAATTTTAAAAACGTGTTCCAGGAACCAGCAGTAGTAAACAGCATTTGTGATAACCTTACAAACCACCCCACAAAGATCAGTCACAAGGTACTGAAAATTCAAGATAATCAACTGGGCAGAGGTGAGTTACCATCCTCTCTTCAAGATGCRCAGAACATGGATAAATGCTCAATAAAAATGAGGTTCCTAAAAAATAAAGCAACCAAAGTCTTGCCTAAGATAATTTTTGAGGGCTCTGCAGTAAAGAGAGCATTAGGGGGACTTTAGGATGGGTTTTACCAATATCAGAGGTGTCTGTTCCTTGACACAGTRGAGAAGAATCATGATTATTTATTAATATGGATAAATACCTAAATCTGAGGCCCTGGCACAGGGTGCCTAGACAAACTGTGGCTGCTCCTGGATCCCTGGCCGTGCCCAAGGCCAGGCTGGACAGGGTTTGGGGCACCCTGGGACAGTGGAAGGTGTCCCTGCCATGGCAGGACGTGGCACTGGATGATCCTTGAGGTCCCTTCCATCCCCAAACCATTCCAGGATTCCCTGATTCTAATCCAGACATCCAGCATTTTGGTGCCTAATTATTGCTCTAARTAAATTTCCTGACTTTTTTGGGTGCAGAAGTCATCTCTAACTTGCACAGGAAAGTACAGAGGCAGCTCTGATTCACTCAAGTTGTCCTTTTGGGGTAAAACCAGCATTATGGAATAAATATATCACAGAGATCATCAGATTTCGGTACAGATAGGATCCAAATCTCCAAAATCTGTGCATCCAAGTAATCTTCATGGGGAAAATAAGTCCGGGAGAAACACAATTTTCTTGTCAGAGGCACGAGTTACTCTGGAGTGAGCAATTTACCGTGTGCTCAGGGAAACAGAAAAGGGTTTGTGGGTTCTGTGCCCYTGGGGACTGGTGACAGCCACACTTGGGATTTATGGCCAGCAGCATTTTCTCACGGGGCTCAGGGATTTGGGTTAAACAGCCACGTYGGTGCAGCTCAGGAAGAGAATCGCTGGAAGCCCCCTTAAGCCCATCACCCTGAGCCCTGCCTCAACTTCCCAACCCCACAGTGGTGCTCAGGGAGTTTRGGCTGGAGAGTTTGTGGGGTGGAGCACTGGGATGAGCACTGATCCCATCTGCTCCTCCAGGAAGGGTCCCAGCAGCGCTCCCTGACCCCAGAAAGGGCCCAGGCCCTGCCACAGGACCACAATCACTTGGAGAAGCAGCAGAGCTCCTTTCAGAGATTGGGAAAAAAGGTTTATTGCAAGTCCTGTGAGAGGGGCAGGAGGGAACACAAGAGACTAAATCCCTAATAGAGAAAYAGTGCTGGAAATGTGGGGKTTTTTTTCATATTTTTGTCTCTGTTCCTGATATTTTGTTTCCATTTCCCCCTCCTCTCATGCAGATTTGGTTCTGCATCACAGCTCTCTCCTCAAGCTGCCTGCACAGGAAATCCTCTTGGGCTGCTGACTCAGCAAATCCCAGGAATTTSAGGCAAGCACTTGCTAGAGACTTCAAAAATATCCCTCCAGGAGCTGGATATGAACAACTGAGCAACACGAAACATCACTGATTCTGACTTTTTTTTTTTTTTTTTTAATTAGGCTKCTTTTTAAAGAACTCTCTTCAGTGCCCAATTTATTATTTGACTGCTCATCTGACCCTCCTGCAAGCTCATGAATGCAAAACCAGCAGGGAAAAAAGGAAAAATCATATTAATGTCCTTAAATCAGTGTTGTCATCATTTTCGTTGCCTGTCACAGAAATTATTACTACTGCCAGAGAGCAAAAAAAAAAAAAAAAAAGGTGAACAATTTAATATAATCTAGGGCAACTATTTTCTGCTTTATTACCCGCTGTCTTGAATTTCTAAGACAGATATCTTGTCTGTCTAGAGGAGAGTTGTGATTTGTTCACAGTGTTGGGAATCACATKTTGGTAGAATATGTGCATTTCCAGATTTTTTTTCCCCCAGTCAGTCATCTTTTTTGCAAATCAGCTTATTAAGCCAAAAATGTTTCAAGACAAGGCTGGACTGGGCTATGAAAAACTCGGTCTAGTGGGAGGTGTCCCTGCACAGGGGGGTGACACTGCCTGAYCTTTCAGGTCCCTTCCAACCTGAACCACTCTGTAATTCCATGAAAAACATTTTATTCAGGGCTCTTCCTTTAGGCTCTGCAATAACCCTGCCTGACACCCGGTGTGCCAGGTGAGGTTACGAGTGCCAGTGCACCAGACAGGGCACCAACACAACATCCAGGGCTTCCACCACCTCCAGGTACCTTAAAGGAGTGTAAACACTGTGTTTTCTCAGAAAAAAAAAACCCAAAAACAGAGACATATGATATCTCAGCAACTTGAGATAGCACCCTGAGAGAACTCGCACTCTGGCACTCTCTGTAAGAATYCATTCCCCCTAAGGGACAGGGCAGCAACCATCTGGAACATGAAATCCTGATGTTTGTGCCTCTGAAAGGTGCTTGGAGTTGGTTGGTGTCAAGGCCTCTGCGGTTTTGCCACGCTGATTTCCTCAGATGATTTTTTGTGATACCAGAATTCTGAATCTGCTCTCTGAAACTGCTTTACCCACTATTTGACACCCTGAGACTTTGTTTTTCTATTTTAAATGAGGCTTTTTCAGACATTGCTATTTTCTGCTGATTGCCCCCAGCACCAGCTCCTCCTATTAAAATGGAAAAGCTAGGGCAGCATTAAAGCCTTGATTTCCTTTATCTCCTATGGAGAACATTCCCAGCAGTTCCCTGGCTGTGTTTGTAAATATTTATATTTTCTTTACATAAATGACAGGGAAGYCCAGTGCAACTGTGTTCAATGTGAGAGAAACCTGCAGTTCTCCAGAGAGCTTGACTTCTCCAACAGGGTTATGAGATGCTACAAATCACCAGGCAGGTAAACTCATTAAAAGCTCTCTCATTAAGCCTTGAATGGAAAAAATGGTTTGCTTAAAGAGCAGGGACCAACCCAGCCAGCTCTGTTTGTGCYTGAGGAGCCTCCCATTTGGGCTGAAGCACTTAAAACATTGCAGGCTTGGAGAGAAACTCGTAGAATATTGTGTCTGAATACACCGTGTCTCAGCTTTTAAAAATAACAGAGGCTGAAACGTAGATGATTCTATTTGAAGGCAGCCTGGCACTGGAAGTGACAGCSAGGGATGAATAATAGAAGATACAGAGAGTTCTGAGCTCTGTAGCCTGTACACACCCTGAGAAGACTGAGAAATATTACCCCKACAGCAAACAGGGGCTGAGCAAACACTCCCAGCTTTTCTCTTCTGCTGTCCATGGAGTGCTCAAATATCATCATCCAGGTTCATTCTCTGCTTCTGAGGTGCTGCCTGCATGTCCAAATCTGTATTTGTCCATCCTACTCTCACCCAGGGATCACCCTTCAGTGTTGTTATACAAGAGGAATCACTTACAACTTCCCTTTTCCATATTTTTTTTTTCCCAAAGGAGACAGTGACATCCTTCCCCAGCTAAACAAACATTCCAAAGAATACTCCACCACTGGAAACATTTAATCTTGGCAATATTAAATATGTACCCACGAGAAATTCTGAGTGTTAGGCAAAGAAATCCATCTGATTGAATTATCCCAGACAGTTGGAACACCTGCATTGCAGTTACATTTAAAATTCAGTTCATACACCAAGCCAACTTTGTGAGTCATGAAACTCATTGTTTCTCAAGTACATTTGGAACCAGACAAAGTAATGATCCTATAGGATTTAGGATCCTTTCTCATCCATAATTTTATGATGATTTTCGTTGGTATTTCCCAATTAAAGAAAACCCCAAAACATAACCCAGTGTTATCACAGATGAATGGAATGCAAAGTCAATCAAAATGACAGGGAAAGTGAATTGCAAAGGAAAAAAAGAGATATAGAATCCCAGAATGGTTTGGGTTGGAAGGGACCTTGGATGCCATGGGTAGGGACAGCTTCCACTCTCCCTGGTGACTCCATGCAAAGCAAAAAATGGGAATGACTGAAAGGAGGTGAGCCAGCTGRAAGAAATGGATTAAAATTTGTTACAATAGCAATGAAGTCATTTAAATACAGGAAAAAAAAAAAGGGATTTTTTTTTCCCCTAAAAATTGGAAAAAGAGATAAAACTCAAAGATTCCTCTATAGGTCTTGCAGGCAGCATGGGGCTTTCAGTCCCAAGTAGTTGATAGCTTAGATTAATGCAGAACAACCTGCTAAACACATAAAAAAACTGAACCACCCTTGACTCTGACTGTGAAAACTGGCTTTAAATGCCCAGTTCTAAATATTTCTCAGCATATTATGTTCTTCTTGTCTGCTCAGAACCTATACTTGAAACCGCCTGGAATTTCCCATTCATACTTTGTTCTCTTTTTGCTTTTCCTTGACCTGTTTATGCAYGTGGACATCAGTTTGGGGGCTTTTGTGGGTAAAACGGGTTTGACTGTTGGTAATGCCAAAAACTGCACATAAAAGTGGGTGTGCAGATCCAGGAGCAAAGGCAGCCACTGTGAGGAAAATTGGATCTATCCTGATTGCTGAGCTGCTGAGCTCCTCCAGGAGCTCTCCTCGAGAGTGACTGGAGATTTGTCCAAAGTACCACAAGTGCTTAGAGTGAAGCAATACAAAACCAGKTTKKTTTTTTTTTTYCCCRAACTTTCTAGAGTTTGGGATGATTTCTGAATTTAATGTTTTTAAAAGTCACATCAATTCCCTTGCTAGAAAATTGGAAAATCTGCAGGACAGAGAAATACCAATTTGAGGTCACCAGCACAGCATATTAGAGGAGGTTTGAAGGGAAAGGGTGTGCCTCAGTGGAGAGAAATGTGTTACCACAAGCACTGCAAAAGAATCACAGCAAGGGAAGAACCATAAATAACATTATATTATTCCTACAATTTGATCTGTGACAAGAAATGTAGGGTTTCAATAAGAAATTGTTATATTTATATTAATAAACAGAAACAATTGTATAATCTCTGTTGTGGACTCTGTGTGTGAAAATACACAAATTCATGGATGTTAAATAGTTAATTTTRATATCTGAATTCCTGCAAAATACTGCAACAAAACCTTACAATCATAAAGAAGATCATGGTCTTTGAAGAAACAGCAAATAAAAAGCAYGTTTCTTCCTATTAACTCTGGTTTGCCACGGAGTATTTCATTAAGAATTGTTCTTTCCACAAGCTGGAGCTGATCACTAATTATCCAGCTCAGCAACCACAGTTATGTCCTGAAACGTGAGCAATTGGAAATTTGCTGTCCTTCTACATCTGCCAGGAAGGTCACCCATCTAAAAGCTCAAGAGATTTGTTCATTTGTTTCCCTTAATTAAAAACTGCTCACTTCTAAATAAGAAGACACCTTTCAAGGGTGTCAAGCTGAGCACTGAAAATCTTGARATATTGAAGCTGTTGGTTGTTTAACAAGAATGCCTTTTGTCTTTTGATTCTTTTAATTATTTTGGTTGCAGCGTGAAAAATAAGCTTGCATGCCCGGGAATTCAGCATTCCAGTTTCTCCCATGTCACCCRCACATTCATGTCCACAAAAACAGCATCCAGATTTGAGCTAAACTCTTTTCATAAGTCAGGAATCTCATATGAACATCAGTACTTAAACCAGGTTAAATGTGGGGATTTTTTTCTCCCCTCCCCATTGGCTTAGARGAAGTTTACTTTCATAATTTCAGAGATACATTATAAAAATTAAACATTTTTGGGTTTTATGAAGTAATCTTTTCTACCGTACCAGGAAAGCTGAGGAATAGCCATAGCAGCCATGAACTAGATAAACACTCCAAGACCAGATATTTGTATGTAAGGGACTGTCTTATTTGGATGAACACAAGTATAGGATCAATTCCAACCCAATTCTCCAGAATTTTGAATTATGCCACATTTCAGATTTGCAGGGAAATAAAGTGGACTCTAAATAAGAGCCAAAAGGAAAGAATGTGTATTTTTTTGTGCTAAAGGCAAATTCTAAATGCTGTCTGCTATGAATTCTAATGCTGCCTATAGAATTCAGGTCACACAATTGATACAGAAGAGTAAGAAACTCTGCAGAAACTGCTAAAAGATGCTCTGGTCACACCACCACCACATCAAACTGTCATTTAAAAATAAAAAAAAAAAACCTCAATGTTACAAATTCTTTCAAATACCTGACTATTAAAGTGCAGCAAGGTGAGAATGTCTGTGCATTAAGCAAGTGTAAACAATTTGCATGGGAGTTGTGGAAGGCTCTTAATGGGAATGAGCTGGAGGATTGAAATCCTGGCACAATTTGTCAGCGAATCCCTCCGAGCAATGCCTCTGGAGAAGAGCTGGAAAGCACATTTGTGATCAATGGTTTAACACAGAATTGTGCTKAAATGCAATGAGGGGTTATTGCAGGGGCTGTGTGCAGCTCCTCACAGCTAAAAAGGGAAAAAAAAAATATCTTTGTTCAGTGGTTTTATGGCTGCTATGTGAGAAGAGATCCAGCCACTGCGGGGACAGGGACAATCCCYGAGTTATTGAGTGACACTCAGTTATTAATGGATGAGCACATTGTTGAGTAAGTAAAGGCTTGTGGGGAAAATTAATCCCTGTCATCTTCATAAAGAGTTGAATATCTMCAGAAAGATGATGGATGACTTTGAGTGCCTTCAGTATCTTTAGAGGGCTGTTTGTGTTKTTTCTTAAAATTGTTTCCAAATTGCTTGAAATATCTGGAGGTTTAGATTTCACTAGGGGAATGAAGAGAATCTTTAATTTTATCCCCTCTGTCTGGAAAAAAAATTCTTAAACCAAACAGAAGACCCACTATTTTTTTTCCTAATTATTGCTTTATTTTATTTTGAATCTTGGATAAAAACAGTGAACGAGGGAAGGGTCTTGCTCTTCTCAGGATGAGCAGTGATCACAGCCCAAATTCATTAACAAAGGAGGTTGGAAAAGTCTGAACCCAAACTATGAGAACACCCAGAAAAATCCAGAATCAGTGTCAGCAACAGACCCTTCTCTCTTGTAAAGTGCTGCCCTTGAGAACTTGTATTTATATCAGAACAATGCAAATAAAACCTTTTTTTCTTACCATGGGAAGCAAAATGAGGCTGAAGAAGCAGATCTTCCAGTTGCTGGCCATCTTTTCTCTTAATTTTGAAGCAATTTTGCTCATTAACACTGTGATCGGGGCTGAAGCACAGAATATCTGCAGATATTTTGGTTGAGGTCTTCACATCAAAGCTCAGATCTCTGCAGAGAAAGAGGAAAATTGTTATAAATATGGAAAACACGATGAGAATGAATAAGAAATGGACAGGAAACAGAGAAACCAACACTTGAACTGCAAGTTGCATAGATTAGAGATCAACCATACTTTCACAGCTTTTATAGATGGTCTTGGATATCGAATTTAAGTCAAAGGACTTGTCTGTATGATCAGTAACTTGTATCAAAGAAATACTGAAACAGGTTCTGTAGCTGCAAAAACCTAAATTGTACCCAGGGGAGAAGGAAAGGTGGATTATTTTGTACAAGAAAAAGGACCTGTCTGTTTCSTCTCTGAGACTGTGGTTTGCCCTTCACAATTTTCAGTAGTGTCTTAAAAGCAAAAGTGTCTGGGGGCTTTTTAGGGGTCTGATTCCCAAGAGTTTGTCCAGATAACAAAATTTGTTACCAGACTTGTTAATAACCTGTTAATAACCTTGTTAATCACCTGAGAACTTGGCAGTAGAGGGGCAAATGAATTAATTGAAGTCTCAGGCTGAAGATTCATCCAGGCCATAATCAGGATTGATTAMTATGGACAACAGTGTCATCCATATCTGTGACCCCCATTGCTTGGTCTCTGCCCAGAAAGAACAGAGGAGTGGAGGGAAGGTGTTTTACAATTTTGTTTAATTTCTCATTATTCTACTTTGATTTGTAAAGAACTGATTTCCAAAAGAACTCTTGGAACCAAAAGACACTCAATTTTTATACCGACTGCAACACACTGCCAGGATATCAGTGTTTGGAAGGGAGAGAGTCTTTCAATTAAAAAATAAAACAGGAAAATTAATCTCTCTCTAAATTTTTGGAGAACAATGATTCATAAAATTCACTCTAAACTGATCTGTTTTCTTCCCTCCTCACTTGATCAGTCACTCAAGCTCTGTTCTGGYACCGAATTTAATTACTTAACTGTATTTCTGATGGTTTATCAAATAATGAGCAATTGATAAGATCTTAGCTGAGGAGGACAGCAAACATCCCCGGTGACATTCAGCAGTCAGGATTTGGAATTCCATTAACAGAAGCAAGACAAAACCAGGCAGACACAACAGCAGCCACTAGATTTGAAATTATTTCCTGCTCATTTGCCCTCCTGCATGCAGGTCAGTCCAGAAAAGCCAGAGAGGGGTGTGGAGGTTGAGTTCTGTCCTTTCATTCTGTCACTGTAATGCAGCAGAAAATTATTAAAATGCAGTGGAAATGTGGGAGATGCCTGATTAAAACATGGACAGATACAGATATCCTGGGGGAATGTGGTGACCTTTAGAATACACTTTTTCACCTTCATCTGGCATTCCCTAGGTTTGAAAAGTGGAGGATGCTTGTTTTCTGTTTTTCCTGAGTTTCAAAGGAGCTTCTAAAGAGACAACAGGAACATCTGCAAGSCATTTCATGGCTTTTCTTTCACATATTGCAGTGAAAATAAAAGAATCTACTTCATTTTTTTCTTTCAAGGTAGCCATGGAAACCTGWACCAAATACTGGGCTGAGGCCTTCATGTCATCCACGGAGACTCAAGTGTTTATTAGGGAATGAGAGCTAAGAGTTCCAGTTCTGTGAACTTCTGCCCTGGACCTGCAGCAGAACATTTTATATTGTTTACCTGTTCCTGGCATGTACGTTATTCATACATTCAGAGTCCATCTATTACTAATTCAAGGCTACTTTAATCTATTATCAATTAGACGGTAGTTATCTCTATTCTCTATTAAATTCCCACATAAACACTATCAGCTATGTTTTACCAGAAAAATAAACTTTAAARAAATATATAGGCAATGCTGATAAAGCATTACCACTTGGTATTGAGAAAAATAAATAAATATATCAGAATTGGATTTGGAAGGGAAGCTTGAATGATCATATTTTCTCCTGATGCCACTGGTAGATAAATCCTGTAATTTCATTCCTGATGCTTTATGTCGTTGTTTTATCTGCATCTGTCGCTGTAATTAAAATTAGTGAAGTCAGAGAGGCAATAACAGAGGGGCTRCACCTTTCAGTTATGGATATACAGTTCCTCAAAATAATCTTCAAWTATCTCTGTTGAGACAGAAGGGCTGTTGGAGTGTCTGAGAATCTGAAAATCAGCTGATTGTTGCTGAAATAGAATGGGTTTCAGGGGTTTGTTTCAAAGCATGGCTGAAACATAGGAAGAAGGGGAAGAAGGAAAAAGAAAAGCTTTGTTTTGGTCAACTAATGACTTAACAAAATTCATCACCTCTGAAGGTGAATTTGAAATTTGCCCACTGGAAGCACTTTCAGTGCCCCAATAGATTCTTTGCGAAAGTATCTGAGATGCCTCAAGGGCAGGTTGGAAAAGCTCTGGCAAAACTTGTTCTGCTGCAAGTGCCCATTTCCTTCCCCATCTAAAAAAGGACTCTGGAGGCTGGTGAGGACAGTTCCTCCATGAAAAGCCCACAAGTGTCATGTGCACAATCTGATGTCACCAATGAACCAAACTACACAGAGAATCCTTTCCAAGTGTGATGGGACCACTACCAGGGAGGCATAAAAAAAGGTAATAATGGAGGATTTTTAGTGACTTTACAGGGCAGTTATGAGCTGGTTTGGAGATCTCACCCAAAAKAAACCACCTGATCTGCTGGATTTCCTGTTGTGGCCCTCTGGGACGTGTGCCAGGGGTTTGAAAGGAAACCAGAACATTTCAAAGCTGACCCACAATGGCTCAGACCAGCGATGATCAAATGGGAATTCATTACTTAATTTATCTCACTGCAATGTCCAGTCAGGGCCTCCCACCACATCCTCTTCCTGCCCCATGGCCAAGCTACTGCCCAAGTGTGGAAATCTGAAAGCTGCTGACAGTGTGAAGGAGCAATGGAGCTTTGGCAGACTGAAAGCATTTCAAAAAAAACAACCATTCCTTGCACAGCTATCCCAGCACTTCTTAGAGAAATTAAGAACATTTCCCTGTGAAGAATAAACATRGATGGAGAATTACTGGGTGCAAAAAAATATATGAACAGGAGATTATCAAAAAAAATCCTAGAATGGCTTGGATTGGAAGGGACATTAAAGATCATCATTCCAACCTCCTGCCAKGGACAGGGACACCTTCCACTGGTGCAGATTCCTGGACTTGGACACCTCAAGAGATTGTCAGTTCTCAACTTCTCTGGTTGGTCTAACCAACCTCACAGCAAAGCATTTCTTCCCAAAATCTAATCTTAACCTTCAGTTTAAAACCATTCCCACTTGGACTTTCATCACATGGAAAGTCCCTCTCCAGCCCTCTTGTAAACACCCTTTAGGCCCTGGAAAGTGCCCTAAGGTCTCCTCAGACCTTCTCTTCTCCAGGATGAAYAATTCCAGTTCTCAGCCTGAATTCATAGGAGAGGTRCTCCAGCTCTCYGATCAGCTTTGTGGYTCTCCTGAGGGCTGGAACACCTTTCATTACACAACTGATAGTTTTGCATCTTTAGGCTCTCAATTCAAGGTGTGAAAACCAGTGGATTTTWTAATTTCCCTCATATAAGTTCCCAAATGTGGTATTCCAGCTACATTTTTTATATTACAGGGCATGGTGCCCCTTCCTCATGTTCCAACAATGAGCAGAGTTGGGAWATCAACCCCTCACTGACCCAGGACACATCACCTAACTTTAGAAACCTGGGAGATACATCCTCACACATGAGCTCATTGTGAAGTCTCTTTTTATATCAACAGAGAGAGTAGACAAGAGAAGGAAGTGTTTTGTCTGACCTATTTTAACCGTCTGCTTTAAACTTGCAGCTTCTCGCCCAGAGTGGAAAGGAATTCTTAACAGCCGGCTTGTTTGTTGACATCTACATTGTGGATATCTAAATTTGAGCAGAATAATCCCACCTCCAGCCTGAAATGTATGGATCAGCAGTATCGAACCCAAAACAGCAGAGTTTGCCCGACCACGATGGATTGAGAAGGAAWTTGATTGTTTAGGGTGTCAAAAAATGGATGCTGCTATATTCAAGGCAACAAAAAAGCTAAAAGAAGATTTAATACCAGACAGCAAGAGCTCAAAMGTTTTCCATGGAAAGTAGTCCACAAAGAGTAATCCTATTAAGGGAAAGAAAAAGAACATCATGATCTTTCCACTATCTTTAAGAGAATAGTTATTATTTCTTGAAGTTTAAATATTTTGGGATGGTTTTGTTTATCTRCTTTCTAAATTCGCTGAAATTAAAGTTTCTTCACGGATCACAGCAGCCGAGGGTCTGACTCTACTTTCTTTTTTAAACCAAGAAGACTTTTATTYTCCCTTTATGTACTTAACTGGGAAAGCCCCTCAAGTCCTTGTTCCGACTCACCAAGTCTGTCGCCAATGACAAAACAGAATTCAAARGGCAATGACATCAGCAGGTCTGAGAGGTGGATTTTCAGAAAGGATTTACTGCTACAAAGGACAAAACTCTTTTCAGCTMTATGTGAATATCTCAAGGGCCTCATGCAGAAATGCCACACCTTTTTCTGAAGCAACTGTCAAGCAATAACACAGAATTTTTTCACTGGATAGCCCACAAGGATGGATGCAGGTCTAGGACACCCAGCCATTGTCTGACTCGTGAACTGATGTGGGGATCACAGGCTGGAAAAAATCCATTCCTGACAGACACATTCAGGCAGAATCTGCTGGTATCCAGTGTTTCCACCAGGAAAACTGCTGCTTTAGAAAATAAATTATTTCTAATTTAAATTAAAATTAACTAAATTTTAAAAAGGAGTACTGTATCATCACTAAGAACAATTCTGCATGGATAYGATTGAAAGAAAGCTGCTGTCTGGCTTAGGCATTTCAATGCTAATGAATAACCAAGCCTGTTTGCATTATTCAGTAATAATCCTTTCTCTATCTGAAGGAATAGGTTTTTGATTTTTTTTTTCCTTGTGTAAAATGCAAAAAACACCTGTGAATTTTACTAGAGTTCCCTTTCTAAAAGATAAAAATGCAATTACAAAAGTAGGAAGTGGTAAATGGCAGATGTTGACTCCCATATGCAAATGAGAGCTTAAGTGTCCAAATATTTCTACACGAAGTAGCATTATCAATTTCCTTTACTTCTGTAAGGACTTGTGTGGGAAATTAATCAAAGCAATGTGGTTTTGTAAAAAGAATAATTGAATAAGGGGATTCAGAGAGCTGAGGGCTGGAAGGACCTCGGGAGATTGCCTAGTCCAGCTCCCCTGCACAAAGCTAGAGAAGGTTATTCAAAACTCATATTCAATCACTTTCTGAATATCTCCAAATGTGGAGACTCACCAACTTCCCTGATCAATCTGTTCTAGTACTTGACCATCCCAACAATGATAGAGAGTTATCCTACACCTGAATTTCCAGTGTGTCTGTTTGTGCTTGTTGCCTCTTGTCAGCCCTGAGCAGAGCGTGGATCCATCTCCTTTGCACCCTCTCATCAGGTATTTCCACATATTGATAAGATCCCCCCCAGTCTTATCTCCTCTGGGCTAAACAGCCATAGATCTCTCAGTCTCTTGTTGAAATTCTTTAATAATCTTTGTGGCTGCTCACAGGACTCTCTGCTTGTGCTCTCAGCACCCAGCACTGGACCCAGCACTCCAGAGCTGAGAGAGAGGAATTATCACCTCCCTTGACCTGCTGCCAAGGCTTTTCCTCATGCAGTTGACRATGCTTTTGGATTTCATCGCTGCAAAGGAGTTTTACTTGCTAAGGATCCCCTCTGTGTTCACCCAAAGCTTTCAGTCCTTCTCTGTAGAACTGATTTCCAGCTGAGCCCCAGCCTGTCCTGTTCCTTTCCCAATGCAGGACTTTGAGTGTCTCTTTCTCCATCAGGACAAGGTTCCTTCCTGCCTGTTTCTCAAGCCTGTCTGGTTCCCTCTGAACAGCAGCAGAACCAACCTCTTGGTCCATCAACTCCTCTTAAATTTGTATGACCTTCAATCCTTTTGCAGGTGCACTCTGTCCCATCACCCTGCTCATCAGTGAAGGCATTCAACAGAATTGCCAAATCCAGATTCAGACCTTTACAKCTCATCCCAGCCTACCCAGGCTCTCTCCACAGTCAGTGGAGATTTGGTAACCTCAGGGAGCAATTTTTGCATCTTAAACCTTGATSCTTTAAGGCCAAGTTGGATGGGGCTTGGAGCATCCTGGTCTGGTGGAAAGTGTCCCTGCAATGGCAAGGATGTAAAATTGGATGATTTTTAAAAATTCCCTTCCAGCCCAAATCATTCTACAGTTCTATGACATTATGCCTAATTTTGGACAAAGCGAATTACTGCTTTGCTGGAGTATWTTTTTTTTCCTCTGTTTGCTCAGGCTGATGAGGGCAAACAAAGAAAATTCCATTCCCAAAGCTTAAGACACCAAAGCATTAATGGTAAGCAAAAGAGAGCCTTGACTTCCTTCCATGTCACAGCCTTTTCTTACTTTCAATACCGTCTTTATTCCTTTTATTAACAGAGCCTAATAACTTCCATGTATGTTTTACTTCAGTTGTCCCCGATTACAACTTTGGTGGAGTGTTGTTTTTTTTTCTCAAATTTTATTATTTTCCTTTGAGTGGTTTCAATTAAATGGAAATTCCCTGAAGATATGAGCATTATAATTTGTCCTTACAAAGTACATTCCTTATCACTTCTGTATAACCTGACAGCTCTTATATTTTCCTCTAGCTTTGTAGAATTTTCCTAACAAATTAAAAAAAAAAAATTAAAACTATTCTAAAACAGATTTTGGTAAGTGTTGTTCAGCCACTTCAAAAAAGTCATCCAAATTTACATTGTCTGAAGATCTGATTAATTTCTTGATTATCAGCAAATTATCAAAAACTCCTTGGAAGTCCAAATCTGGTATATTCCACCCTTTCATAGGTGCTGTCACAAATCCTAGCCTTTCCTGAGCTCTGAAAGYTTATGCTCTTCTGAGATATAAAAAACTAAATAAGATTTGATTTTTTTTTAATAAATTCCATTTTATAAATAAAATAAATTCTCATGATATAACAATTCTTCTCTGTATTATGCTGCTTCAATAGTACAGATATGGTGAACCATTGAARGTTAATGGCACCTAAATTCTGGATATCAGAGTATTTTGACATTGTAATGACTTTGAATGTTTGATGGAGCTGCTGTTTCAGGCTCTCTGTAAATTCAGGTGGACATGAGTTGAATCATTCATCCAGGGGTCAGGATTTTCTGGCTTATCTTTGCAACGACAGCAGTGATAGACTCCTGATAGCAGAGACTATGAAATACACTTCACACCTCCCTGGGAACAGGATTGCTATTGTTGGCAGGTCTCCCTCATAACATCACTGTTAAAATTCTTGCCTTGATTGGCATTATTTCTCCTACTGCATTATCCATCAGAGTTTTTGTCCCCAGGGGCCTGGTGAAATGACAAGACTTCTTAACCTCAGACCATAGAGACTCTGTTGCAGGGAAATAACTGCAAACTACCACACATTCAGGAAGCATGAGGCAAAGCAGAAAATGATGAGAGAAGATTCCCTTTTCACAGCAGATCAATTATCCTTTTCAAGCATCTGCAGCATATGGGACACTTCATTGCTAATATGAAACTAATACTGGGATCATAAAGGTAACGATGTGCTGCTCCTTTCCAGCAGGGCTCTAAGTGCTGCTTGGCAAGGGCTTTCACAATTATAACTCCACAACCAGTAAAATGTGTTCTCTACCTGGCATCTCAATGTTTTGCAAGAGTTCCTTGATTAATCTGCTTTCCTTGACGGGTGGTCTGCATTTCCTTCCCTGGTTGTGTAAAAATTGGTGTATATTGGTAAATATAGGTGCAAATATTGTTTTTCATKATCACATAGGAGGTTGTAAGCACTGTAACCTGTCCATCAGCCTCTGCTTTCAACCTGCTTCACACATGTGGACCTCTCACCGGCAGAGAAAAGAGTAAGAGCAGAAAAGCAGCTCTGGAGCAGAGCCCCCAAAGTAGTAGTCCCTTGTAGTGCCATTTTCTCTGAGGGTCTTCCCRAGTGCAGTACTTGGACAGTTCCTTCAAACCCAGAATCACAGAATCACAGAATCACCAGGGTTGGAAAACACCTTCAAGATCTTCAAGCCCAACCCATTCCCTGACACCTCATCTAAATCATGGTACCAAATGCCACATCCAATCTCTTTTTAAACACATGCAGTGATGGTGACTCCACACCCTCCCCAGGCAGACCATTCCAGTACTTTGTCACTCTTTCAGTAAAATTTTTTTTCCTAGTATCTAACCAACTCCTTAACTCAAAATATTAGATTTATTAAAGCATGGTGCCACTCTTAGCACCCCAATTAGCCCTGTGGGTGTGCTGAACTGACTGTCTGGAGATCAAACTGTCATTATGAAGTTATCATTGCTCCCCAGATCCATGCCAGTCTCCACACAAGGTGCTCTCAGCTGTAAGGAAAAGCCGAGGGTTTCTTTAATAAAACATTCCACTATTTATTTAGCTCAGGCAGATTCCAGAAGAGTATTCCTGTAGCTGCTGAGGGACCCAAGGGCAAGACCCAGTCTTGAAGCTACAGCAAGGGCACAACAAACTCTTATCATCCCTGGGAAACAAGTCTGAGAGCAGACTCTGTGTCTGAGAGCAGAACAAAAGGAATAAAATAAGCAACACAAGGGAGTAATCTGTTGCTTTGGAAGGTGGTGAATACAATGAGCAACTGCCTGATGCCAAAGGGATAAATATGAGATGGTGTGAGGAAAACAGTCTGAGAAAACCTTGGTATTGAGAAAAGGGTGCTTGGGAGTGTGGAAAAATTGCCAAGTTGTTCAGAGAGGATGATCAAATGATCTTTCTTTGCCTCACAAGTACAATTCCTTGCTGTTCTCCAGCGCAGAGTCAGAGATGTTCTGAATGTAACAGCCTGTAAATCACYGAGCATTGAGCTGACAATCTGTGGGGATGTCCCACATGGACATCCACTCTCCTCCTCTGTGCTTCTAATGGACATCATTGAAGCTTTCATGGGCCAAACTCCAGCCCATCTTGATAAAAAAAGGAAGACATAGAACGTGTTTGCCAACTACTTGTTGAGTAAAGAGAAAGATACTTCTACTGCTRTGATTCCTCAAGGGCATATTGTCAAGGAAATGTATCCCAGGACAGGCCTGGGAMAACAATCCTGTCTSTYYCWTYSWTAGKKARSKRAMWRWMMWTYYYTTTTTWTTCTTTTAACTTTCACTCTTCTCCACTACACTGAAAGATAAGGTTAAAACACTGCATGAGCACTAGGAAATTGCAATTTTTTTTCCACCACATTTCCTATTGTCCTCATTTTCTATTGCATTTCTGACAGCCTGGGTTCACCCAGCTGTGTCCCATCTTGTGCTTAATAAATTCATCACGTTTGGACGCTACCAGGACCTTCCACAGCACRTGTGGAGTTCTTGAAACAGCAGGGATGGAGCCCAAGGCACATAAATCTGGCTGTCTAAAAGGGAACCATCTCTATCCACGCTGCCTTCCCCCAGCTGCCTCCCCAGTGAAAAGAACACGAGTAATTCCCCTCAGCAGCACACAGCTTTGCCTTGCTCCCAGACAATGTGCTGCTCATCTTGGCAAACATGGGCATAATAAAGCAGAAAATCAGTTTGATTAGCTCAGGAGAGCCTGTGTGGAGGAGGCACAGCCCTGAGAACGGCAGAAGCATTAAAAAAAGGAGGAAGAAAAGTGTTTGAAATCAAAGTCAGTGTTGGGACAAGAGGTCAAGCTGGGAATTGGAAGAAAACTTTGGATCATCAGCAGAAAAAAAGACATGAAAATGCCTTCCAGAGAGAAGAAGCAAGTAGAAATAAACTTAGAATTTTGAGAGAATCTATTCTATAATGTGAATATTTTGTAAACCAGTTTCTCTGACATGTGGATCACTGCAGTGTTAAGAGATACAGATTCCCAAGCACATGGCTCTGATTTGGAGTTGGATCCCATCTTTCCCCTTAAAGCATGGAGTGAACTCATGTTTCTGCTGCAAGGAAAGCTGAAATGGGAAAAACTGCATTCCTGGATATGTTTCAAAGGTGT
>NW_026623367.1:1002340-1003900 GCF_030028575.1 Malurus melanocephalus
AAAAGAAACCCATTAAAACAAAACTAGAAGAGATAAGTTGTATCCACTAATGGATTGTTTAAACTTCTGTCAAATTCCAAGCTACTACTGTATCAATCTTACCTACAGAAGTTGTGTGAACAAGAGTCAATGGAAACTATAAAAAAATGCGTAGCTTTCCTCTGTTGAATGTGGCTGTTGAAGTGAAAGCTGCAAATCCCTATTATCGATATTAAACTGTCTGAAGTTTATAAATTGACAGGACAATCACCGGATCAGWTGCAACCCAACTTGGTATGATTCACATTTTCCTTCTGGAGTCATGTGGAACTGGAGCATCCCTCGTGGCCCCGAAAACAATCAAAATGTTATTCCTTTCCAGTGGATAGCTTTGTCATTTTATCGTCATGCATGCCCGTAAAACCCAGGATTTAAACACGTAAATCCAA
Source organism: Malurus melanocephalus (assembly GCF_030028575.1). Taxonomy (NCBI): domain Eukaryota; kingdom Metazoa; phylum Chordata; class Aves; order Passeriformes; family Maluridae; genus Malurus; species Malurus melanocephalus. Next base: position 1,002,769 of record NW_026623367.1, read on the forward strand.
TCAAGCTGAAATCCCCTCTCCTCCGACGTGCCCACTGCACAGTTTGAAATGGGCTGACTCATGTTTCAAAGGCACAGTGACAATGCCTCTCTCCCCATGGGTGGTCCTCCAGAGCCCTGGGTGAGAGTTATCTCATTAAAATGTGTACCTCTAAACCCAAGGTAATTTCCACAGATTCCTTGAATAGTCCCTGRGACGTAATCAGCACAACCCAGCATATGTTAGGTTATCCCAAATCATGTATTTCACAGACTAATTATGTCCTATTTCTCTCTATTTTTTTATCAGGAGGAAGGGAAGAGAAAGATTTGAGACACAGCATTAAGAGATTCAGTCCAAACATTAAAAGTTGCCAAAGCTACACTCAGCTGATGAGCAGCATCTTATAGTGGGYAGCAAATTAAGGTCAAATAATGCGAAGTGTTAGGCAACAGATTTTTTTTCTTGTTGCTGCAACCTCCTCCTTTTACTTTCCTCACATCAGATCCAGTGTAAATTCTGTTCAGGTCTTCATTCACACCCACCTTGAATTTAGTACGGGATTTAAGCTCAGCTGGAATGGCACTGAAAAAGCATGATCATGAATGAAGATTTGATCCTTTATAAACTCTTTAGGACAGAAGCTTAGACCCAAGATTTCACAATTTTAATTTATCAGTTTAATGTATCGGTTTTACATTATTYCCCTTTTCCTGGGATACCCTGGGAAAGGGTTTCTTCTACACTCTGAAAATAACAACAAGAATGCTGCTGTGGRCAGGCACAGCTTCCCAGGYTGCTTTCTCACAGRARGACAGGGTCTCCCCATCCTYGSAATCATTTAACAAAAACTTTTGAAAATAATTGGAAAATTTCCTGACATCCAATCCAAAGAGAAGCAACCTGAGAAAAAGAAAGCTTCACTGATCTCCAGCACTGGGAGATTGCTTCAGCAGCCTCTAAAGGATGTAATTTATTAAGAGAAGAAATCAAGGTGTCCCAAAGCCCTCATTTCAGCAGGCTGCTTTATTCATGAACCTCATGGCTGCTGGTGGCACAGAGCTTCATTCAAGTGGCCTTCTTGGGCTTTCTCATCCAAACAGAGGATTAAAGAGAGGATTAAAGGTGGACCAGGACAACAAAATAAAGGAGA
>NW_026623367.1:1005445-1007240 GCF_030028575.1 Malurus melanocephalus
AACATAAAATCCTCAATTTTTTCTCTTTCACAATGTTTTCCTTTTAAACTATTTTTAAGTTAACAGTGTTTGTTTGCATTAACTGAGAGGTAACTGAAATGTGCTCATGAGAAGATGTGAATTCTTTCCTTCTGCTGACCYTCTGTARCAASAAGATGTYCGTCATTSGGTACAAATCCCATAGGAATGCTTCAAACACCTCAAGGAGGCTGTGGACATCCCTGTTCCCTGCTCTGGCCATGCTGAAAAGGACATTACTCCCAGTCAGATTGGTTAGAGACACCAATCCGTGCTGCACTGCCTTCCATCCATGCTGAGYTCATTTTAGGAGCGTTGCCTGACACAATTTACTCCAGGCAAATTGGTTAAATATTGTGTAGACTTAGATTGGCTATCAGGAAGRAATTATTCCCTGYSASRGTGGGGAGGCCCTGGCACAGGGTGCCCAGAGAAGCTGCGGCTKCCCCTGGATCCCTGGAGGTGYCCAAGGCCAGGCTGGACATTGGGGCATCCTGGGACAGTGGAAGGCATCCCTGCTCATTTCAGGAGGTTGGAACTGGATGATCTTTAYGGTCTCTTCCAACCCAAARYRTTCTGYGATTCTATGATTTTATGATTCTACTGAAAAAATACAGCTTTGCCAGCCAAGGTCAGTGCAATACAATGAGGTCAGGGAACGCTCCTCAGCGTTCATCAGGCAGATTCAAGAGATGATGATGAGATGGTGGAGGTGGCTGGAGGTTCTGGTGTCTGCAGAGAGCTGCAAGACTCCAAAATAACTTCATGGATTTCAGGCTTCAAAACTCAATGGACCCAAGGTCTTCCTATGATCCTATGGGTTTTTTTCCCTTTTTCATGTATGTGCTATTTCTTACTCTTGGTGTTTATGATTTTAACTCCCAAACAGCAAATTAATTTTGTCGTTCTTGACAGAGCAGGCAAAGATGAGTCTTGGTAATGCATATATTCTAATTTTCTGACTGGAAACATTTTCCAGTGATAAAATATGCAACAAACTCTCCTGCTCTTTAATTTGCCGTTTAATCGATGTGTTCGTATCACGCTCAGTAAATGGTGCATTGTCAGTTTAATTTGTTCAACTCATGTTGTGCCACTTGTTTTCTCCCCTCCTTGCTCCCCCCCTCCCCAGTACATAACCAACCTATCATKTTGCATCCCATGTGGGATTTCTCTGCTTTAACCTAGTAAATCTTTTAATTCCTAATTTGGTATTCTGCTCTAATAGATTCACCCATGAAAGAGCCYGGAAGGCTGAAGCTAAGAAAAATCACTTTCATTTTCTCAGATACTATCGAGTGGTTTAATGTGAAACACACACGCAGTGCACAGTTTGTGATCTCAGATTTTATCGTCCACGCGTTGCAGAGCTGAGTCAAACCTGATCAGGTTTTTGATGAAAAGATAAAGATTCAAGTCTAGGCTGGAACCACTCAATAATGGTGAGATACTGAAAAAAAAAAAAAAAAAAAAGTAGTTGGATAACAGTGAGCTCACAAGAGAGACTGAAATTTGGCTCCTAAGTGCCCAAAGTGAAATGTGGACATCAGCACAGGCCATCCAAAGCAGAACTTAAAACTTAATTAACCTTGCTGCTTAGTTATTAGGGATCTCCATTTAAATTAATTATTCAAATTAAAATGTTAAAATAGCAAATGGACAATCTATATTTAATGATAAATGCTATTTCTGTTTGTCATTTACATTTTTAGCTTTTTTCTTTCCCCCTTCCCCAGGGAAAGGTKGATGATAACTGAGTTGGGACACAAAGTTTGGA
>NW_026623367.1:1008022-1034780 GCF_030028575.1 Malurus melanocephalus
AAAAAAAAAAGGTCTTACTGCTACAGCAGTCCCATTCTTCAGCTAATTCCAGATCATTCCCTTCAGGGATGTCCCATCCCTGGGAGTGTCCAAGGCCAGGTTGGACAGGGCTTGGAGCACCCTGGGACAGTGGACGGTGTCCCTGCCAATGGCAGGGGGTGAAATGTGATGAGCTTTAAGGTCCCTTTCAACCCAAACCATTCTAAGATTCCATGGTAATTTCTCCCCTCCACTCCCCAAAATCACATTCCAAAATTTACTGTGAATAATGACAAATATGTAGGTTGATGACTTTGGTCAAATTTGTCTCTTAAGCATGAATTTGTGCTTTTTTTTTTTTGGTGGGTTTTTTTTTTTTTTTTTTTTTTCCCATGACAAAAAAACCCAAATCTCCCCTAGGTTTGGACATCAATGAGTCCCTTCCATGGCTGTGGGGGCTTTAGGGAGTGTCCACCCTCCACACCCCACAGCTTTCCTGTCACAGGATAACCTCCCATTTGCTACCATTTACTGGACACATTAAAAATCCTGCAGGATCTGTTCCTTCAGCTCCCACGGTGAGTGTGGATTTAAAAATGCCAACAGCATTAGCACAGACCCCTATTCCAAACAAAAATTCTGATATGCCAATGTGAGCTACAAAAAAAAAAAAAAAAAAAAACCAAAAAAACCCAACCTTTCTGAAGAAAAGTGCCACTTGTACTCTGACTTCTGAACACCTCTAAAGCACTAAAAACAGACATGAAGAAAATGCTCTAAAATTGCTCTTGTTGTTATTGTCACTAAGGAAACAACTTCCYAGGGATCTGCAAGTTGAGTGTACAGGCTCTTTGATGTGCAGCCARCTCTCTCTTCCAACACATTTCCAGCCCTCTGGTGAGCCAGGTCTGTCCACCAAGGGAGAGCTCTCTTGCTCTGTCTCAGCTGAGGCCTCGCTTCACGTGGGGTTTGAACTCTGATGCTCCAGAAAATCTGTAATCCAGACTTGCCRCAGCACGCAATATCAAATCACAGTCAGGACTAAACCAAGGGATTTTGCCTTAWGATACTCCCTTCTGCAATCTAGTAGCCCTGCCAGGAGAGCTAGAATAGYACAGGAGCTGGGGAATGTGGGAGGSACACGGCAGAATTTTTTCTRTCTSTTCACTTGTGGTGTTTTTTTCAGCCACACTTCACACACACCCCACACACAGAGYGATTGAGATGTGGGCTGGGTTTGGACTGAGGCAAACGGGTTTGTAGAAATGATTTAACCTCTTCAGCCCTTCAAGCAGAGTGGCCATCTGCACACTGCCTGTTGGGGATGATGTATGAGATTGGATAATCTCTGATTCGAGCCCAGGCATTGTAAAGGAGAATCTTAGTTAACCAGCAAACCCATTCAACATGTCATGCAAATAATTTCTCATTAATTCCATAACAATTTAATGACAATTTAGTGACCAAATTCCAGGAGYTCAGCATGTTCTCTGGGGTGTWTAATTTTTCAGCATCAGCACAGYCAATGTTTTCCAGAGTTGTAGAGTCCCTCACATCCCAAAAACTTGTTAGCATATTCTGCTGAAATACATTCAAACAGAGCAGAGAGATATCCCACCACCAGTTCTGCTGCAGACTAAGAAGCAAATAGTAACTAAATTAATTGAAAAGCGACACAGCATAGAACAGGTAGCAACTAAGAAACAGATTTTTTTTTTAATTGCTGGGGACTAAGCCAAGACTTGAAGAAAACTGGTTAAATAAAATACTTGCACAGGCTTTACTAATATAAAATAATTTCAGAGTGCTTGAACTTTGAAAATATTTTCTCATTACCATGGACAGGTGTCCATGTCAGATCTGACTTCCTGAGGCTCCTTGGAGGACTGATGTACTTCTCTCCAAGAAGTTGAACATGTCTTTATAGACAAGTTTATTTCTGGTGTGACTTTATCTTCTTTCAGTCTCCAGTCTTCTATTTCCCTTCTCCTTGTGTTAAAGGGTAACCTGGCTGTCTGCAACTCTCCTTCCTGAGCTCTCCATGYAGACCAAAAATGCTTAAAAGGTCTAAAAGCAAAGCTGTTCTGTCCAAGCAAACAGCTGGACCACAGTGAATCCATCTGTCAATGGCAACAAGTCAATAACCACAGAGCAATCCCCTACCAGGGTAAAAATCTCTGTGCAGCCAGCAAGAAGCCTTTGCTTTTACATTGAAATCATCATCTACCTTTGGAGCAGCAGTGATTTCTCAGCTATTTGTGTGTGAATAAGTTCAAGGAAGTGAACTGAGGAGCCAATGACCACCAGTGGTGGTTTCATAGCGGAGGCAAGGACATGGTTTTAATATTGTAACCACATTGTGAAATACATCAGGTTTGGAACTTTCCTTGGCCTTGAGGGCAAATAATGTCTTTGCCATCAGTTTTGCTCACTCTGCCAAACTGCTTCACCATCAACTAGAACACCCTCATCCAAACTGCCTGAAAAACACTCTGTGGGCCACAACATTTGCAACTGTGCAATTTCCCTTAATTTGTTAAATATCTTATTTATTTGATGTTGCATGGAGAGTTTGGAAATCAGATTCTCCTGGGTTGCTGCAGATTCTGGTGTTTTCCCTCCCATCAGAGCCGTGCAAATGATTATCTGCCTTCCTCCCCATTTCCAGTCTCATTGGTATTCACTCAAGCACTGTCAAGCAAATGTACCTCTGCCAGAGAGATCTTCATGAAAACAGCTTCTCCTCATCTAGGGAGATTGGTTTTATCTCGAAAAGACAACAGAAATTTCTGTCACTGTGCATCACAGAGATAAAAAGGCGAAATTGCAAAACCCGAGCAATTGAAAAATGTTTGACGACGAGTCTGTGCCTGTCTGAGCACGCAAGAACTCTGACGTGAGTTTTCCTCAGATAATTCCTTAACTACCAATTTAAGATAATGACAGCGACACTTTCAAGAAATCCTTTGGGAGAAGAGTATGTATTCAGTTTTAAATTCTATAAAACTGTGAAAGAAATATTTTGATTTTTTTTTTTTTTCTTTAAAACGATTAACCCTATGTCCCATCCTTGACATGGAAAGCCTTTGTTTTGTAAATCTATAAGGGGAGCTGAGAGTGTTTTACAAATCAAAGTGGATTTTACTCCAGGAGCTTCAGACATATGCTTTGTGCATGTTTATAGATAACCAAGTCATCCCAGACTCCTGTAATGGACAGTAGTGAGGGGGAAAAAGCCATTATGAGGCACAAGAGATCTGATTTAATTTTTTTGCTTCAAGAAAAAAAAAGAAATTAATTGAACTTTGTATTTTCATACTACTTAGACGTATTGCAGAATGTTTTATCTATGTATATATGATGGAGAGAATATCTTTAAAAAGGCATGTAGTGCTAGGACAAGGGGAAATGGTTTTAGAACAAGAGAAGGTTTAGATAGGATATTAGGAAGAAATTGTTCCCTTGAGGGTGATGAGATACTGGAACAGATTTACCAGAGAAGCTGTGACTGTCCCTGGATCCCTGGAAGTGTCCAAGGCCAGGCTGGACGGGGCTTAGAGCACCCTGGGATAATGGAAACTGTCCCTGCCCATGGATTGGGTTGGAATGAGAAGGTCTCTAAGGCCCCTTCCAACCCAAAGCATTCTGTGATTCCATGGCATAGATATTTTGTAGAAATTTGTTGAAAGTGCACCTCTCCAGGTGTCTCGTGCAGGATGYTGTGATTCTGCAATGGCACTTCATTGCTACTGGAGCAACAGGTTGAGGAAATCCCCAAAAGAACAAACAAGCTTCTGTTTTCTGATTCATCTAAATGATTTATTTTAAAAGAATTCGAAGAATGTAGGTAGCATATTTGCTAAGAGACATATCAAGAACTTGGGGTCATGTCTCGTTTATCCCATGGTATTGTTTGTTGTGAGGCCAAGTTGCAACAAGCAGGGCAAACACATCTGACAAACATTTCAGCATTGCTGACATTAATTAAAGGTTCCTTCCCTGGGCTCATTGCAYAACGTCATGTAAGAGCACTTCCAAAGCTCCTCACGGGAAACTCAGAGGGGAAAACTCAAAACAACGGCAGAGAAAGGTGCAGGTCACAATGTGCTTCTCCTGCTTTRTACTGTAATTCAGGGGTCACTGAAGGCAGCACTCTGCTGAGAGAGGCAATAAAGAATRAGGTGTGGGATCATATAGAACGTCTTGTAAAACCAGCCTGGAAAATACAGAGCGGCCCACTATGGAGCTTGTGGTGATGTTGGSTGAAATCATGGTAAGAACAGCCTGAATCACAACTGAAATAGAGAACACAGCAAAGAAGGGGTAGACAATCAAAATAGCACAGAGGGGAATGAAAAATACATGGAGGAACGTGCATCTTCTTACTCTTTTGCACATTTGATTATTAAATGGACTGGTGAATCACTGTGGTTCATTTTGCTGACAGTGGAGGAGTTCACATCAACTTAGAGATGAGAACTTTCTTACAGCTACAGATGATGTCACTACTACCTGTCCTATGCAGAGCACATAAATATTTTTTTCTTTCTTCATATTCCCTTACAACACTCAGTTTTCTCACCCTTCCTCATCTCACAGGAGAAAAAATTGCCACAAAAGTTAACACAATGTTTAGAAGTGCTGAAAATTAAGGCAGGAGGATGTCGGGACAATGTGCTGATCTATATCGCCCCAGCAGCAAAGGAARAAAAGTCTTGAGATGCATTTTGAGGAAAGACAGAAATCATTACTTTCTTTAAGCAGTAAAGAAATTCTTGGAGATTTTTACCTCCTTTACTSAGRGGATGATGAGGCCCTGGCACAGGGTGCCCAGAGAAGCTGTGGCTGCTCCTGGATCCCTGGGAGTGTCCAAGGTCAGGTTGGACATTGGGGCTTGGAGCAGCCTGGGACAGTGGAGGTGTCCCTGCCCGGGGCAGGTGTGGAACTGGATGTGGTTTAAAGTCCTTTCCAACCTAAACCATTCTGTGATTCCATGGTTCTATCATTCTGTGATTCCATGGTTCTATGATTCCATGATTCCATGATTCCATGATTCTATGTTAAGGGCAGTTGCAAAGATTTGAAAGAACAGGGTAGGCACAGCCATCCTCAAGTCTGTTTTCTTTACATTTGCTATTCCTGATAAAAATGCACTAAAAAGATAAATACAGCTCACGCTTTCTGGTCTGATCTCCTACCTGTTGCAGGCTAAATGTAAACACAGAAGCATTGAAAGTGGTGGATTTTCAGTCACACAGAAACAGCTGCACATTACAGGGATAAATTTTGGAAATGGCAAGGACGTGGCACAGGCACAGAAAAATTTGGCATGTTGAAACCAGCCCGTGAATCAGAAGCTGTTATATTTTGGGTTAAAGCTCTCAGAGCTGATTTATAAAATGCCAGTTTGAACATGCTGCTGAGGAGAGTGATATGGATTATCTTGGCCATGCACTCAGACACGCCTGCATATTCTTTCCAGTCTGGCCAGTTTACATGGAATGGGTAGATATGTGRACTTTTCTTTTTTCAGATCATCTTCTCTGGCTTACCTGGCTCTTCCACAGCACTCACTGCCTAGTGTTCCCTCATAATGGAGGTTAAAAGGATGTCCAGTCCAATGAATTATTTTAGAAACCTCATTTAGGGTCAAAATAATTGAAATCTGGATTCTACAGATTTGGATTTCTGCAGATTTGTTGTAAAGAAAACACTCAACAAACATTTCGTTCCACCCAGAAATCTGCACACATAAAAAGGTTGTATTTTAGAGCAAGTAGTTATAAGAGAAGCAAAAGGGAAATTATATAAAATTATATATGATTGCCAGAAAATCCAGACAACCCCTGGTTTAAATGAAAGCTTTTTTAAACTTCGACATTTCAGCAAATGACATTCRTTAGAGCATAGTCTGTCAGTTCATTAAGCAGAATATCAGGTTAGAGTTTCTCCACTGCATCTTAATGTTCAGGTGAACTTCCTTCTCAGCTTTTAAGAAAATAACCGTGAGTTTCAAATTATCTGATCAAAGTGATGTGGTTCAGCGATCACAGTGCTGTTTCCATACCTGTMTTTTTCATGACTTTTCACACACTAAACTCCTTCTGGCTGTGAATGGATTTGGCAAAGGGTCACACCCATGATACTGCATAATGCAGAGTAYGTGAAAATTTGCATAATCTATTTATTGAGGTCTTTCTCAGAAGCTCTTTGGGAATAGTAGAGTGACTAAATTATGTCCTTGTTCTAATTCAGTAGGGACAGYGGGAAGGAGAGCAAGAGATCGATGTATCCTGATCTATCAGGAGAAAAAAAAATAAATCAAGACCATGTCAAAAGGGAGACTTTTAGTTTGAAGAATTCATTTCAAAGTTTGCTAGGATGATGTGAGACTTATTTTGCCAGATGGATCCTGGGAAGATAAAAAGATTATTTTTCCTTCAGGGAGAGTTTCATCAGAGGTTTTCCAAAGTGATCACACAAAGCTCCCCAGAAGACTTGGGAGATGCTGGGCCTATCAGAAGAATATTAAAACCTTCTGCTTTGGAGAGCTTTGCTTTAAATAGGTCATGTTTTGCTTTAATCACCTTGGCCCCACCTCTGTGTTTTCTGGAGCTAGAGAACGTGCCAGAAAAATGAAAGCAGAAAAAAGCAACATGAACCTTCACCAAAGAAAGTGTGTAGCTGACACTGTTCACTCCAAACAGGAGAGTTTGGAGAAATGAAACAATCAAATAGAAAAGCCAACAGAACTTGGAACCTGGACAGAAAGTTCTTTTCATTTTAAAAATGCAAAAGTAACCTGGACAGAAAGTTCTTTTCATTTTAAAAATGCAAAAGTACATGTAGATGAAATCTACATGTCAAGGAAGCTGGGAAAATGATTCACCAGGAAAAATGCCACACTGGAGCTGGTGAAGCACAAACATTCAAAGAATCCAGAAGTTCTTTCTCTCCCTAGAAGGAGACAGCAATCTGGGCARCAAAAGCCAGGAGCTGTCAGTGGTAGCTGAATCTGGAGAAAGTCAAATGCAGCCTCGAGGTTGTCTCAGGATAAAAAAGATTCCCAGAATGATTTGGAGCTAAATAGATAAACCTGTAATGTAGCAATTTTTCATGACCCAGTGTATTAACTGTGATCCAAGACAGCAACACAAAAGGATATTATCCAGCTTTGTATGAGAGTAAATGAAAAACAACTAATTATTTGTGTGCCTGGTAAGAGCAACGAGCCCAAGATTTCATCTGCCTCGTTCTACACCCTCAGAAGGGATCAGAATGCCAGGACAGGATTCAGACAGCACATGAAACCATCTCAGTGGTATTTATTGAAGACTTTTCAAGCTAAAACGCTACAGAGCTCAATCTGTTGTAGATAACTGTATTTATCCTCATTGACTTGGCACTGGCCAGAGGCCAGAATCAGTGCCTGAAATGCCAGTGTTTGGTGCACCAATACCCCAGGGTATTTAACCTGCCCTCACACACAGGGGAAATGATGTGCTGCAGGTAAACATCACACTGACAAATGCCTAATGGATGTTACATACCTCAGGGGATCTCAAAGCACACTTCACACCTGTGTTTAAGCGACTGAAGCATGCCCTAAATCTCCTTTTATTGTAACAGGAGTTTCTGCACTCAGACACAGGCAGACACTGCAAAACCCACACCTGTCTTGAGGTGTGTTGATCTGCAAGCCGAGTCCCATTTCTCATCAGCATGACAGAAATTATCTTAGCAAAAGAGACCTGCAAGAGGAAAGGGAATGAGGTGAAAATCCATCAGGGGTGCTCTTGCTGGAGAGATCAAAAAGGTTGTGACATGCCTTTCCTCTCCTCTTCTGAATGAAATTCAGAGCCTGTGAAGGCCCTTTTCCATGGCTATCACTGCTACATCCAGCTGTGGAACAAACAACACAAAAAGCTGGGGAATACAGAGCAGTGTGCAGAGGCTGAAAGGATGCAGAGGGACAGCTTGCACATGGCTGATATTGGCTTTCCACCCCACTCTCCCTGCAGCCACYGAGATCTATTCTCTAATGAAGTTCTTTCCAGCTGTTCACCCACTGTACGTAATCATCTCAGCTCACAAACCCATTCAGCAGCACAAAAACCCCATCCAGCCTGTCAAAAGCCACGAAACCCGAATGAATGAGTGTGGCTTGTGCAATCCAAGGCTCTGGTGACAGCTGTGACACATTCGCAGCCTTAGTCATGAAGAGCTTAAGCATCTGCGGTATTTCGGGTGCTCTCTCATCTCCTCTGCATCTTTAGTTAGAGCACAAAACTCCTGGAAGGGATCCAAATATCCAGCTCTCTAAAACACAGGAAATGAGTAACTTCACTAACTTTAACTTGGGTCTTTAAATAATGCACTTGTGCTGGCTTCTTCATAGAATTTGTTTCTAGGCCAAAAGAGAAAGTTCTGTTGTGCGTCCAAAATCTCAGATACAAATCAAGCCCAAGCTCATATTTGGCTTTGGTACTAATTACATCAATTTGAGAATGGAGATGCATGCAAAATGTCATTATTGCAAATATTTGTTTTTAAAAGGAAATGCTATTTACTTATAACCATGGACATGCCATTTTATGTTTTTGCTAGAAATAAAAAGAGCCTTCTCTAAACCTACTTCAAAAATGTGACAGTAAGAGCAGAAACAGAAATGTTGTGATTTAATAAAGTCTTTCCATTCCAGGAAAAGGAATTCATAGTTAAGGATATCTAAGCTATTTTAAACTCCCTTTCCAAATATATATAATTTATTTCTGCTGTGGAGAAATGTATCTCTTGCTGCTACAACTTGAACTCCAGTCTGTATATCAGTGGGCTCTGAGAGATTGTTTTGTTTTGTTTTTGTATTATTAGGTTTTCAGTAACTAATTTTAAAGGCTGTAATGAAGCAGGAAGGCGTTAGTTAAGTCTATTTATCAGCAGACTTTGTTAGCTTAGGACAGAGGGTGAAAGCAGTAAAATAAAAAAGCACTGAGCCATTGATATATGGCAAAAAGCTGGCTTTTAGGTCACCTAGTTCTGAGCACAAGTGCTCCAAACTGGTCAAAATGTATTTCACAAGGTGCCAACCCTGACTAATGAGGTCTGGTCAGCATTCATCTCCATCCCTGTGCAACTTCCAGTGCAGCCATTCCCACCCTTGGTAGAGCAGATGAATTTGGAGCATTGCACAGCTCCTGCCTGGCTCAGGGAACAGGCAGTGTGTGTCTGCAGAAAATCGTGTCACTGTCACCCATCCACAAAATCACATCCAGCTTCAGCTGGAAAATCCCTCTGGGTAACTGGACTGATTCACTAAAAAAACCTTTAAGATTTAAAAAAAAAAATCAAGGAATAATTTAAAAAACAAAACGAAACAAAATAAAAAAGATAACTCKGTAACATGTTGTCTGGGACACAAAGCACGAATTTTCCTTTAGCTGCAATCTGCCCTTCATGAAATAAAAGGAAGATGTGAAGTCCACCACAGCAGTCTTGGGATTTTCATAAAACTTACCATCTATCAAAATTTGAGAGCTGGCAAAACATCATTGGCCTTCCCCTCCAAAGAAAGATGGGAGCAAGAGAGGAACCACACCTCATGGGGGTGGCTGAGACCCCATGGAAGGATCTTTCACRGGTTATGGATGTGTGTCTGAATCAGCTGCTGCAAGAACCTCCACAGGGTGATTCACCTGACCCACTTCAGGCTGGGATCAACCACCCTCCTCACCCCTCACACAGGGAATTGGGGTGATTGCCTTGGATGTGAGCATTTGGCTTTCAGATGCTTTAAGTGAGAGTGGATGAGCGTCATCCAGGCAGCCAAACTTCCGAGTGAGAAAGCCTTTCCTCCGCATGAAATGAACAATGGTTTCACCAGGGGTTCCTTTGGGGACAAGCTTCCTCCTGAGARCGAGTGAATTTATACATCCCCCACTCCTCAGAGATGGACCTAATGATACAKCTGCTCCCTGGAAACCAAGAGCTTCATTCAGTCGTAGTTCCCTTCAATACAAATTTATTTTCTTATRAATCCTCACAGAATCAGATTGGACAATGCATTGTCCCTTGCAGGGACAGAAAGCAGCAAAACTTGCCTGATTCTGAGCAACAAATGAATAAAAATTAAAAATCCAGGCTATTAACCCACCACACAGATTAAAACATCTTTTCCTGCCCTAACSCTCAGCTCCATTTAGCAAACCAACAAATCACAGATAACAGACCATAATTATCCTTCCATTTGCAGCTCCCAAGCAATCCTAACCCAGCCATCTCTAATGGGGTGCAAAAGCCACTGTGATTGAGGCTTTTTGTGAAATGCTTCAAACTGGATGGACAAACCTGCAAACGGCATGGCAGATGTTTAATGACGTATGTTCAGTAACGAGCTTTTAGATGTCAAAATTCCCAATGGGTTATAAAATRAATTGTTGCTACTGCCATAATTATTATTAAGGGGAATTTGACCATATACATATTTATCCCATTTTATCTCAATTTTAAAGTGAATTATGAATCACATTAACAGAAACTAGAATTATTGAGTTGTTTGTTGGGTATTTTGGTGTTTGTTTTGGTTTGGGTTTTTGTTAACAATGGMATTAAGCAGAAGTTTTTCCACTTTCTACAACTTAAAAAAAAAAAAAAAATTATAGCCATTAAAAAGATCAAAGTAGTTTGAGATCGTAGTTCTGTCTGAAGCTATCCAGCAGTAAAATATGACACCTGAATGAGCAGGGATGAGACTGCCACGGTGCCTCCAGKGCAGATAAATTGAAGAATTTGTATTCAACAGTAGCCTGGAAGCAGAGCAGCAAACAAGAGTCGCTGCAGCTGCATATTTCTGCAGGACCCTTTCTGGGGGAATATTCCTCAGCACAACAGCCACGTTGGCTTTAAATGCTCTGTGGGGTGATGCCTCCACCTTTTCTTTAGGAGATGGAATGGTTTAGCTCGTCCTAARATGTCCAACCCTGAAATTATTAATCTGGCTACTCTGGAGATGAGTTTGCAGGGGAACACCACCAATGAGCTGCAGCGAATTACATAAACAAGGCTTGAACAACCCAGTGAGTTTTATGCTCCCTTCCTAGTTTGTCTTGTGCAGATAAAAGTTCAAGCCTAAGAAGACAGATAATAAATGGAGAGAGCAAGAGGTGGTCAGAGACTAAAATATCAACAAAATGATGGGGTGAGGGGTGGATATTCTGCCATGAAGCTTCTGAAAAAAAGATTCTGCCTTTTTTTTCCCATATATCTGTGCCCTTTAAATTACAATCCAAACGTCTCAGCAGCCACGACAGACACAGGAATTCTYGTCCTTGTTAGTGCTGTGGAAAACTACCAAATACCTTTCTGTATGCAAAGCATTCCTTATAAACAGCACAAGTTCAGCACCKAGGGAACTGGGAAAGTGTCTCCTCAGGGATACTCTGAGCAGCCTGTGCTCCAGCTCACCCTGGTGAGACAGTGCCAGCAAAGATCGCTTTCAAGTTGTGGAGAGCAAAAAAAGAGAGAGCTCCTCACTGCTACATTTACATCCCTTTCAGCAGAGCTGCTCCACTTCTGTCCTGGTGTGGAAAACTCACTCTGAAATCCTGTTGACTGCAGYGTGCACCAAAGCACAGATGGTATGGGATTGGCTGGATGTGAAAGGAGCAGAGGAAATGGAAACAAGGAAACACAAGCCAACAAAAAACTCATTTCATTGACTTAAAGATTGCAGCTGCTCTGTCTGGGCCAAGGAATGGGGTGAAATAAAATTCACTATCTCCTCTGACTTCCACATGCTCATATTGGTTTTCCTCTCCTGGGGACAGTGGCAGATAAACAATTTCTCTGTTAAATCAGAACTAACTGCAAGACCTGATATTTCTGTAGGTTTCTCCACCAGATAYGAGCTGCAGCATGATCCTGCCCTGAGTTCACTTTTTCTCAGCGCTTCTTAACTCAGATACTCTGGTTTCATTAAAAGATAGTCTGAGCTAATTTGGGAATTAGACTGTTTGTACTAAGTGTGCTCAGAAGGAAGGAAAGGCAAACAAAATCTGCTACACTGGAATGAATCAGCTCGGGGACACGGGTCTCAACTTATCGAAGGCACAGGCACATATGGAACTCAACCCCGGGAAAAAAAAAACAAAAAAACATCTCCAGGATGCCGTCTCAGCCAGCCAAATGAGGAGAGACACGCTGAACAAAGGTCTGAATCTTCCCAACAGTGCAGCCCACAAGCTCACAAATCTCAGGTTTTCTCTGCCTGGTAGCATCCCACCACAGAGCTCCTGCCCCCGTGTTTGTGAGCCTCACAAACACACCGACAGCACCATGCCAACAGCAGACATCTTAAACCCACAGGGGAGGAGGAACCCTCAGATTCCTTGCAGGAACCCCAGCTGGTGATGGAAAGCTAAAGCCAAGGAGCAATCACAAATCTTCTTGCCTGTTTRAAGAGAAATAAGTGTATTTATCACACAGATGATCACCCCATGACCTTGAAGCCTGTGCAGGGTCCACAGTTATCCTCCCAGTCACTCACACATGCCTTTGGTTGGAGAGAGCAAAAAGGCAGAAAGCTTCTGAGATAAATGGCCAGGACAAAGCCAGATCAATCCGAGTGTCCTGAATGACAACGAAGCAGCAGCCCTTGCCCTCAGCACACAGAAACAGGTGGGAATAAAAGTGGASGACCACAACCAAGACACAAACAGACACATCAGCTTTAATCCAAWACCCATCATTGCCCTGATCAGCATTCCTTAATTATTCACCAAATCAGAGCAGCCTTGCTTACCCATCCAACAGGACAACTTCTTCCAAGCCAGCTCCAGGCTGCCTGGCATTAGCCAGAGATGCTTGTATAACACGCTCTTTCTCTGCAGCTACACCAGGAGCACTTTCAGGAGTTTGCCTCCGTGCTATCATTAACCTTCAGTGATCAAACATTCCTCTGGATTAGCCACGGAAGCRTCTGCCTGCTGTCCCTGACTGCATAGGCTGAGCAGAGGAGTGAGGGGGCTGTGTACCCAAACAGCCAAGTGCAAACCCTTTTGCTGTTTTTTTAGATGCCAGCAGATTAAATTAAAAAATCCAACAAGCTGCCTCAGTTACATACTGCTGTAGCAGTCCACCCCTTGCACTGTAATTAACATGCACCAGACGGACGGTAATTTATAATTCCCTGGGCAAGAATCACGTCACTTTTCCATCTTATTCACTTTAGTTAAGATTTTCTTCCTATTACAGCTACCTCCAGTGCTACTCCAACACATCCTTYGAGCTAAAGGCCAGATTCTGTTTACCTGAACATCAGATGCAGAAGAAATCCACTGACTTCCAGGGAGTTCTTCCAGATCTGCCTCTGTGCAAGCGGGATGATGGTGTAGCCATAAACACCGGTGTGTCACTAATTAAACCTCCCTTTTTCCCCGTGCATTTCCCAGTTCTGCACAGCATGCTGCATTTAGTGCATTTCCTTTCTCTCCCTGGCTGCAAAGTCCTCAGATTCCAACACGTACCCGAACRCTTCGCATCCTAAATCCAGAGCGCAGCGGAAAGGAACCTGTCCAGCGTGCCACCCCCCTGCCTGGAGATGTGCTCTGCATGAAGATGGTATTATTAGAACCAGCTGTTCAAACGCTGATAAGGAGCAGTGCTCGGAGGCACGCGAGCAGAGGTCAAAGGCACACTAACTGCAATTTTCCCCTCCTACCCCAYAGCAAAAACAAGGAAGTCCCACTGCACTGCTTGAAGGGTGAATCAGAGTTTCTGCGGCAGGTGAAGATGCAGAACTGCATCGGGAGCCTTGAGCGGGGAAATGCCGACAGCAGCGGCGGGGCTGTTAGCAATCAGGGTTTATTTACCAGCCATATTGTGTTAAAACCAGACGTGATTCCCATACCGAGCGCCTTAACCTGTCACCGCCGGCAAAGGGAGATTGATTTGTTTGCAAAGAACCAAACCTAGCTGGAGGACGCATCCTCCGAGCGTGCCGAAGGAAGGCAGGAAGCCAGCATGCGATGTCCCCCCTAAAGAAGTATTGCCCGGACCTGGGGAGGCTGAGGGACGAGCCGCTAAATCAATGTCACTCGCAGAGCAGCCGGCCGTTCCCTTTCCCCCGCCGGCTGCGGCAGCGCGGCTGTAGCATCCCCGGGCTCGGGGGATGGAGCATTCCCGGGCTCGGGGGATGGAGCATTCCCGGGCTAGGGGGATGGAGCATTCCCGGGCTCAGGGGATGGGGCTGCTCCGCGAGGAGGTGGGGGAGGCCGGGGAAGGACTCACCATTGCAGCAGGGCTCCGTCCCGGCGCTGGAGATGCCGCATCCCCGGGGGTGTGCGCCCGGCGCGGGGGGACAGTGGCCGTGGGGAGCGGCTCCGCTCCGGCCCCGCTGACCGCGCTGGCTCCGAGCGGCCGCGGCCGCGCTCCCCCCGGCCGGAGGAGGGGTCGGTGCCTCCGAAGGGAATCCAAATTCCTCCTCCCTTGCCTGCCGGTCATGTCCAGGCTGCCTTTGCTCAGGGGATGGGCCAGCTCCTGGCCGTGAAGGAATCTGCCATGGCTAAATTAAAAAAAAAAAAAAAAACAAAAACAAAACCAAAACCAAACAACAACAAAAATAAAAACCGAGAAGGGAGGCGGGGTATTTTAAAACTTTTTTTTGCTATATATATTTTGCTTTTCTTTTTCTTTCTTTAGGGGGGCTACTGGTGCTCSGGCGGGGCGGGGGACCAGGGGGTGCTCAGGCTGGCTGAGATGCTGTGCCGGGATGAGATGCTCTGGTGCGCTCGCCCCTGTCCCTGTGCCTGTGTGTGATTCTCATACCCAGACAATGCTCTGCAAAGCGAGCTGGTCCTGCGGAGAAATGCAAACACCTCCTCCCCCGAGTGCCTGAGCAAAGGGAAAGGGATATGGAACCAATAGCTTCTCCTTGGCTGCTCTCATTAATATGGAGGAGAAAAAGAAACCAATGAGGAAAAGTGGGAGGAGGGATTTATTCAAATCAAATTTCTTCCATCGAACACCCTTTCCCCCGTTTTTTCCTTTCTTTCTCCCAYCTCCCTCAAATCTCCCTTCTCCCTATCACCTTAGCCCCCTTTCTGCGGTCCYAGACATTTTTATTTCTTATTTCATTACTGTGGCAGGGTCAGCAGCACACGGCGATGGGAGGGAGGATGGCATCGCTGCCGSGAGGSAGAGGGGGCTGTGCGAGGGAGGATRAAGGGAGCCAATTTCTCCCGGACCTGCAGCGAATTGATTGCAAAGAAGAGCGATAAAGTGGCTGGAGTTGTCAGGGAAGGGAACCCAGGGGGAGCAGAGCAGGGTTTTCAGCTGGAAGCAGCATTTTGCAGATGGTGTTTGCAGATGGGCAGGTGGCCTCTGTCCAGGCTGACCCTCTGAGCTTGGGAACAGGATTTTCTCCTCTCCTACAGCTGAKGTACACCCAGGAAGAGAAGTGACCGCACAGGAACAGCAGCATCTGTGCTGTCCTGCATTGCCCCAGAGCTGCACAGCAGCGGGATCCCTGAAACAGCAGGGCAGGAGTGGCATCTGTTGCTGGAAAAGCGATGGGATGGAGCTGCAGGGAGGGCTGGGATGGCTGGGGAGAAGGGAAGGGCTGTCTGGCTGGTTCTCCTGTCCAGTGCCTGCAGAAGGGCAGGGTGGCACATGTGCTCTGCACAAAAGCATCCAGGCACTGCTCCCTTCTGCACAGCATCAGGGAAGGCCCTCCAGACCTGGAAAATGACCCCTGAGGGGCCTGAGCATGGACAGAATAGACAGGCCCTGGCAGACCTGGAAAAGGACCACAGAAGGAACCTGAGCATGGACAGCAGGCCTGGAGGAACCCTCGGCCAGGACATCCAGTGGAGACACTAGAAAAGAATAGACTAGAATAGAAAAGAATAGAAAAGAATAGAAAAGAATAGAATAGAATAGAGTGGAATATAGAATAGAATAGAATAGAATAGAATAGAATAGAATAGAATAGAATAGAATAGAATAGAATAGAATAGAATAGAATAGAAATCATTAAGCTGATTTTGCTGTTGCCAACCATGGCCCCACAAACCCATGTCAAGACTCTGAGATGTTGAATGCCCACATCCTTATCCAAATTCTGAGAGATGTGCTGGAAGACCAGCTGCCTGCTAACGAGGGCWCTTCTAATTACCCTGAAATTCCAAGACACCTGTAGACCTGTTGGGGAAGCCCTTTCCTCTGCTTATCTCTTCACAGGATCACAGAATCATTAYGGCTGGAAAAGACCTCCAAGGTCATTGATTCCACCCTTTGACCAAACACCCCCTTGCCAACTAAACCAGAGCACTGAGTGCCACACCCGGTCATTCCCTGGACACCTCCAGGGGAGGAGAGTCCCCCACTCCCCTGGGCAGCTCTTGACAGTACTTGACAACCCTTTCCATGATGAAATTCTCCCTGGTGTCTAACCTGAGCCTCCCATGGCACAGCCTGAGGCCATTTCCTCTTGTCTGGGGGTTTGTTGCTGGAGAAGRGACCAACCCCCACCTGGCTACAGCCTCCTGACAGGGAGTTTAGAGGAAAAGGTCTCTCCTCTGCCTCCTTTTCTCTGCACTTTTACCACTTTCCCTTGATTTTCTGCATCTCCCATCTTCAATTTCCCATAGCACATGAATCAGTTTCAGCTTCTCCTTGCCCTCACCCTACTTCCTTTAAAAAAAGGACAAAAAGAGAGGCAATTTTGTCATAAAACCAACTAAATCAATTTCCTGCTCAGTGTGACAAGCCCTGGCCCAGTCACTGTGCTGTTCCTGAGCCCATGTGCAGGATCCTGGGGGGCACAGCCAGCCCTGCTGCTGGTCCCTTGGCACRGTCACAGCCCCACAGCTGCCTCCTCTGGAGAAAACCTTGTGCAGACACGTTGTGAATTCACCCAGCTCTGGTTTTGTTCCAGTTCCATGAAGCAGATTAAAAAATCCACTAGGATTTCCAAAACTCTCCTCTGGATGCTTTCCTCCARGTCTGCCATCTCCTGTAGTCACACCTCACAGGTTTTGGTAACTTTAACAGATCAGAGAAGAAAGAAAACAAATTAAAGATCATAGAAGCACAGAATGATTTGTGTTGGAAGGGACCTTAGAGAYCACCTCATTCCACCTTCTGCCATGGGCAGGGACACCTTCCACTGTCTCAGGGTGCTCCAAGCCCTGTCCAACCTGGCCTGAGACACTTCCAGGGATCCAGAGGCAGCCACAGCTTCTCTGGGCACCCTGTGCCAGGGTCTCACCACCCTCACATAGAAGAATTTCTTCCTAATACCTAATCTATCTGCCCTCTCTCAGTTTAAAGTCATTCCCCYATGTCCTACAATCCATGTTGTTTTCCAAWGTCCCTCTCCAGCTCTCCTGGAGCCCCTTTAGGCCCTGCAAGGGGCTCTGAGCTCTCCCTGGATCCTCCCCTTCTGCAGGGGAGCACCCCCAGCTTTCCCAGCCTGGCTCCAGAGCAGAGGAGCTCCAGCCCCTTGAKCAAATTTGTGGCCTTCCCTGGACTCTCTCCAACAGGTCCATGTCCTCCTTATGTTGGAGATCCCAGAGCTGGGCCCAGCACTCCAGGTAGGGATTCACCAAAGCAGAATCAGCTCCCACCCCTTTCTGCCCACACTTCTTTTTGTGCAGCCAGGGCACGATGGACTTTCTGTCAATTGGRGTGTGCTCAGTGCYGGGTCGTGTCCAGCCTCTCATCGACCAACACCCCCAAATCTTCTCAGGACTGCTTTCAATCCATCCCCTGTCCAACCTATTTTTATGCTTGGGATTGCCCCAACCGAGGTGCAGCACCTTGTCCTGGGCCTTGTTGCACCCCATGAGCTTTGCACAGACCCTCCTCTCCAACCTGTTCAGGCCCCTTTGGATCCCTCCCTCCCCTCCATCAGGTCCACCAGACCACCAGCTCGGTGTCATTGGCAAAATTCYTGAGGATACACTTGATAATGAAGGACATTAGATGATATAGGACAAAAAAATCCTCCACAGCAAAATGTTTGTTCTTCCCACAACAAAGCATCTGTGTTCACTCTGCAGATTTAAAGAATCTCTTCCCCCTCAAAAAAAAAAAAAGCCCCCAAACCCACAGGAAAACAAAAACAAAAACCGATCTGTATTCCCTCAAAACTTCCAGAATTTATGGCTGTCTCACCTCAAAAGCCCCGCAGTGAAATGATGCCTTAGCTTGCTAAGCATGGAAGAAGACTCCCAGGTGCTCAATTATTATGTGCTGATCCAACATCTGCTCCCTATCTTTCCCAGGAGAAGGGCAGTAGGCCAAGAGAATCATCTAGTGGCCCATATCCAGCAGCAGTTGGGCTGCCTCAGATGATCTCAGCTGATGTTCGTATCAGGTTTCCTTCTGAAGTAGTGAGGAGAGGCTGTCCAAGAACCTTGTTCCCCAAAGAAGTCCATTTTTTATGAGCAGAAAAACAATGAATCCTCTTTCAGACAAATGGTGTTTTATTGTTACCCTCCTGAGCAGTCTATTAAACTGGTCTGCATTATTTAATCATGTGTAAAGCACAGTAACCCTTCTCTTGGCTGGCATGAGGCACTGAGGGAGCAGCAGGAGGGCAAGGGGTGCATTCCTACCAATGACCTTGGCATCCATCCATCCATCCATCCATCCATCCATCCATCCATCCATCCATCCATCCATCCATCCATCCATCCATCCATCCATCCTCCTGCACAGCTGAGCTGGTTACAGGAATGCGTGCTGAGACTGGGTTAAAGGTATTTTATTAGAATATCCTTGATCTTTTATTTGGACGCCTGAGGTGTAATTTAATTCACTGGACAGCCGGGTCCGAACTGGCCAACCACCTCTGCCTTCGTATTAAGGTCAGCTGCTTTCCCTGCAGCCACTGAAATAAAAGGCATAATCAGTTCCAGCCCAAAGAGATGYTGGAAGCATCCAAGGATCTGTGTCCTGAATGTGCCTGATTCTCTCCACTGCAGATCTCCAAGGGTTAATGAGATGAATCAATCCCCCTCTCACTATTTGGTTTGAAAAGCCTGGAATATCGAGACTCGCCCACGTGGCTTGTTCTGCTCTGCTGGACAAGAACCKCCCCTGGACAGTGCCACAGACTCTCACCCACACTGAGATCCCTCCTACCAGGCCTGACTGGCCTGCAGATCCTCTGATGAGATGGTCAAGCTGTGCTGGGCATGCAAAGCAGACTCAGAGGAAAGTAAATTTCTCTTGTGCAATGTGAGGTTGATAAATACCTCGTGGTTGGTGGGASCCTCTGGTCTCCACATTCCTCAGTGACTTCCCACCAGCCAGAAGATTCCTAACAGTCAGAAAGGGACTATTTACCTTCCTGTCAGAAAGGAACAATTTCTGATTCCTGAGGGCAAGAACTGGTGGGGGTAGAGTGGGAGAAAGCAGCTGTTTATGCAGACAGTGCAGTCATTTGTTCCCTTTTTAGCCATGTAAATGAGCTGTAGTGTTTGAAGACATTTCTGCTCGTGGAACTGCATCCACAGCCAAGGAGATGCAGTGTCCCAAATCCCCCACCTGCTGTGGTCCACTGGGACATTCCTGGTGTGTTGATAAAGCTCTGCATTGCTGTGTTTAACTCAAACCATGAACCTGAGGAGCAGCAGGTATCTGTTGTGAGATCACTCTTCATTTTAGTGARTACRGAGTAGGTTATCTCACAGAGCTGGRCACCCCAGGGTGCTCAAAGGTGTCWCAGCAGCCACCAGTGAGAGCTGAGGTGATGGAAATTCCATCCCAGCTCACTGGTTTGAACTCGATATCCTCAAAGGTAATTGATTTGAAACAAACCCCTCAATTCCTGTCCCAAATCAAATCACATGTTTCCTGTGGCTCCTCTAGGAATGTTTTGGCTACACAAAATCTACTACCAGAGGGAACAATTCAGGTGCAAGGCTCTGGTACCCCACTGCTCTTGAAGTCAAGAGCACAGTCAACAATTAATTCAGAATTCTTTTCCCTACCTGACCTCCCTCCTCTTTCTGGAGCTCCAGCTCCACATGGCACAAGGAAAGAATTTGTTCTTTCCTCTTCTCAGGTAAGTAAGCTAAAGCTGCCCTTTGGCAGCCTCTTGTGATTCACAATCAGCTGTTTGAAGAAATTACATTGTGTGAATCATCTTTCCAATGGGAGTTACATCCTCACTGAAGGGAGTCAGCAGCAGGGAATGTGTGTGAGATCCTCTGAGAGAGGAAAGATGGGCAAAACGGTGATGAACAAGACACAACAGGAGGTCATCATGGGAATTATACCTGTGGAATTGCTCTAGATTAGGAGCCTTCAATTTTTAGTGGAGATTGCTGRGATGGAAAATGGTGGAAACCTGTARAAATGGTATTGAGGATGTTAACAGGGAAAAAAAAAAGCATCCACTCATCTTCCAAATGAAAGAATGGAAAGATGCCAAAAAAGAAAGAAATCAAGGAAGCCTGGTTCAAAAAACAACAACAAAAAGAAAAACCAAATAAAAAACCCCCAAAACCCCCAAAAAAAAAAAAAAAAAAAAAAAACTACCCAAAAATTTAACCTAAAATGTTACATGACCTGCTAGAAGCTTCCAAGGATTCAAAGCTACTCCATGGAGAAAAAGTCCATAAAGGCAATTAAATACCGTGAGACCACTTCTGGCTCAGAAAGTTTCTCAAGCATTTTCCAGCAGATGTTGGGAGATAATTTAGGGCACTCCTGTGTTAATGCTTGTCCCTTGCTAGTGTTCTCTGTAGGACATTACAAGACTTGCTGATTTCTGGTCTAACTCAGTGCACACAGTTTCTGTTGTCCCCCTGTCACCCACCAGCACCCCCAAGTCCTTCTCCATGGGGCTKCTCCCAGTTCATTYTCCTCCCAGYCTGTGTTGATACCAGGGCTTGTCTCAATCACATGCAGGACCTTACAACTGGCCTTGTTGCACCTCATGAGGTTCACATGGGTCACTTCTGGTCCCTCTGGATGGCCCCRTCCTTCAGGAGTGTCCCTGCAGMCTCAGTGTCCATCAAAGCATTGGGACASTGACCAMAGCCYKCTRGATGTGACAATCCAACCAATTCCTTATCCACTGAACAGCCCACTCATCAAATCTGAATTTAGAGAGAAGGATGTAGGGGGGGAAAGATGTGTCAAAGGCTTTACAGATWCCAGATAAATGACATCTGCATCCCTCCCCTTGTCCACTGATGGAGTGGCCATCAGAGAAGGCCACTGGGCTGGTCAGGCAGGATGTGCCTTTGGCAAAACTGTGCTGAACTGTCCTGAATGCCTTCCCTGTCCTCCAGAAGCCTCAGCACAGTTTCCAGGAGAATRTGTTCCATCATCTCTCCGGGTACAGAGGTGAGGCTGACAGGTCAGGCATTCCCAGGGTGYTCCTTTCTGCCTTTTTAAAAAATGCTTCCAATGTTTCCTATTTTCCCATCACCTGACTGCCATGTAAATATATAATTTACAGGAATACATTTTATAAATATGCCTTTGAATATGTGTTATGTAATTTATTATATAAATTTCTATTTCGATCTGAACCAAAAACTGCAGCATTCTTGCAGTTCCACTTATAACTCTTCTATTGCTGTGTGGCCAAGATTCGTCCTACCCCACTTTAGACATTCAGATGGATTCATTTTCTAGGGATTTCTGTGCTCTATGTCCTCTCTTTCTGGGGGTAGAGCCCTCCTGTGATTATCAGGAACTTCAGAAACATCTGGGAGTTCTTCTCCTTCCAAAACCTRGATAAAAACTGGAGTTGGAA
This sequence comes from Malurus melanocephalus, assembly GCF_030028575.1. Taxonomy (NCBI): domain Eukaryota; kingdom Metazoa; phylum Chordata; class Aves; order Passeriformes; family Maluridae; genus Malurus; species Malurus melanocephalus. The sequence goes on from NW_026623367.1 coordinate 1,029,774, forward strand.
GAGAGACCAGCAATGCTTACAGGGTGTTTCCATACTTGGCATTCTCTGAAGGAATTGTGTGTTATTATCTGACAGCACCTTATCAGAGGGCAGGAGGAAAGGAAATGCAATGCCTCCAAGAGCACAGGGCACAAAAAGGTGCTTTCTGTCTGACAGAAAAGAAATCTGAGGGTGAGAACTCCCAGTTTCACAGGAGCGTAGAAGGAATCTGCTGTTCAAGCTGTATTTAAGGCCCAGGCTGGGGCTCTGGGTTTTGTCATGAGGAGCCTGTGAATCTCCTGCTGTCGTATCTGAAGTGACACTCAAGGTTCACATGGAAGACACCAGATGATATTTCCAGTCTAGGTGAGAGCCAGCCYGCTGATTTCTCTTCAGTTCCTTTGTTCCTGGAGGTCCAATTCTCTACCATTCCCATCCAAGGACAAACAATCACAGATAGATGAAGTTTACCAGCTTCTAGAAAATATTGAATCATTAATGATGATTAGAAATAGAACAGAATAGAAATAGAAATAATAGAAATAGAAATAGAAATAGAAATAGAAATAGAAATAGAAATAGAAATAGAAATAGAAATAGAAATAGAAATAGAAATAGAAATAGAAATAGAAAATATTGGAATAGAATAGAAATAGAAATAGAAATAGAAATAGAAATAGAAATAGAAATAGAAAATATTGGAATAGAATAGAATAGAATAGAATAGAATAGAATAGAATAGAATAGAATAGAATAGAATAGAATAGAAGAGAAATCATTAAGGATGGAAAAGATCTTCAAGACCAGCAGCTGCAGCAGTCAGCTCAGCACCACCCCAGTGTTCTCCACTAAACCACATCCTCAATTGCCAATCCACATGATTTTTGAACAATTCCAGGAATTGTAACTCCACCACTTGTCTGGGCASTCTGCAGGAACACAAAGAAGATGGACTGTGTATTAGCAGCACTGGCCAGAAATGGAAAGCAGAAACAAAGTGCTGAGAAGTTCTGARGGACAAGCCCTGAGCTTTGGCTCACATCCCCCTAAAGGTCAGCAGCAGTTTTAGAAGAGAAAAATTGAAATTTCCAGTGAAATACTTGCCTTCTTCTTGCCTTGTTTTGTTTGCTCTGGGGTGGTGGCTGCAGGAGGAATGATGAGATTTTACAGTGAGAGGCTTGTCTGTGAGTAGCGCCAGAAGTCAAATGTTTTGTCAGGGATATTTCAAATTTTCCAAACAGATATTTAATTTAAAAACCCCCAAGTTTAACAATTTCTTTTTCTCGAAGCAGAATTTCAAAAACTTTTTTTTTCTCTAAAAGTGTTTCTGCATAGATTTATTTCTCAACCAAAGCTTTTGATGCTCTGTGGAAAGAATTGGGAAAAGCAGCATTAATAATAATGGAAATATAATACAATAGAAAGACTATATATATAATATATTATTATATTATTCACATATTATATACTATATACTATATATTATACATTATATATTATATATTATACATTATACATTATATATTATATATCATATATTATATATTATATATTATATATTATATATTATACATTATATGTTATATGTTATATGTTATGTAATATATATAACATAACATAACATAATATAATATTACATAATATAAATAGAAATATGCACTTTGTCTCATAATCTAAATATCAATAATTAGTGGTCTTCACAAAGATTAATTGATAACTCTGTCTGAATTCCCTCAGACAGAGGGAATTCAGACAGAATTCTGAATATTGAACTTTCAATATACAAGTTCAATATACACAAATCTTTTGTGTTTAATAAGAATTTGTAGTTGTTTCTRTGGAAATGAAAGCCCAAATAAATACAGGCTTAAGAAGTATCAGTATCTRTCTTAGAATGGTGGATATTGACTGCAGTGAGATATGGATTGTAGTGAGATATGGATATTGATTCTAGTGGGATAAGGAGCTTAAACTAGAAATATTTGAAGAAATAAATGTTCTTTGAAGGTTAAAAGTTGTCTGTGGTTCCTGCCTGCCAACAAGCATGGAAAAAACCTTCCACCAGGCATTCAGACCTTCCTAGATATTTATCTGTGTGTGACTGAAGAGCAGAAGTCTCTTTTCAGGGGCATTATTCTAACCAAAGAATGTGGATACCTATCAGAATTTATTAAATCTTCCTTTAAAAGCCAYCCAATAAAATACCCCCTTTCAAATCTTCAAGACCTTCACATCTTGAGAATGAATGTAGGGGAGTCCACCTGACAATTTTTGTGCTGCAGATTGGTCTCTGAAGGTTCATGGCCTAAGTCCTGACAATTTCTCCTCAATTAAAGCATAATAAAGGCAGTAATGAAGCAGMTTGGAGGAAGAAATCACAGATCTCTGCATCTCCCACCTCCCRCACACCTTCCCTCATCTCCCAGTCACCTTTTTCAGCAGCTGGAAGATGCAGTACGTCCTCCTCAGACAGTTCCTACTAAAATTATTAATGACCARCTCGTGGCTAAATTCAAAGGTCACGCTCCCCATCTGAACCCTCTTGATTTATGGACTGTTTTTGCCACTTGGGACAGTTCTGCCTTCCTTTATCTGCAGGCACAGACAGATTGCTCCCCTAACCCGGCAGTCAAGTGTTTTTCTTTTAATTTCTCTGGCAGGATGTCTTGAGGTCATTCCTTGCTGCACTCCTGGCAAGGTGAGGATTATCCAGCAGTGCTCAACACCTTTGGTTCCCAAAATAACTTCAGTCTCATACCTGGGCTTCTCTTCTTGCATGAAACATTTTGGAGGGAGATTCTCCACTACTGAAGGAGCACAACTGGAAAATTTTTGAGGTACAAAACAAAAAACAAAATCTCTTTTCCTTCAAATAGAAGTAAATAACCTTCCAGTGAGGAGTGCAGAAGGTCTGTGTTTGGCCTGAGCATCACATCTGGGTTAGCCAAGCCATCATGAAGAGGTTTTATTGGAAGAATCTTATGGCTACCTTTGCTAATGCCACTCATGGAGTTTTCTCTTAAGGAGCTGATGTCTCTGCTGTTTCACCTGAGGCCATTCTTTATGCCAAATGAAGGAATCATCTTTTATCCAGAGAGAAAAAGCTTTTCAGTTTGTATTTCTCGCAGAACTTTCCTGTCTCAATTTCTTACTCCCTTACACTTTTTTTTTTTGTTTGTTTGTTTTTTTGTTTTTTTGTTTTTTTGTTGTCTTAATACACTGTTTTGGGTCCTGGGTGCTGCTTTTATATAGAATTTATATGTCAAATAGCAACTTCCAAGAAAAGTCAGAGATCAAGCATGCAGCATTTTTCCTACCTGTGCTTACACAAAGGGAGTGGTTGTGACTGCTGCTGCAGGTAGTTTATCATCATTTAGTAAGCCAGGCTGTGAAATTAGGAATATGCTTTGTCACTGGGGTGTAACTGCTAATTGCATTCTGTTTCCCSCTGCTTTTTCCTTGTATTTTTCCTTTTTTGTGTAATTTTTCTTCCYGGGCACTTGGCTGAAAGCCAGTTTTCTCAAATCAAATGACAAAGCTAAAAATCTTTTTCCTTCTCTAATAAAAACCTCTTCTGCTCCTCCCATGCTGCACAAAACCCTTTGCATTTTTGTGTACATTGATATAAAATCTGATCTCCTCCAGGAGGCTGTGGTCTCCCTTCCCTTCTCTGATCAGGAAAATCTCAGAATCACAGAATGGYTGGGKTTGGAAARGWCATTAAAGAACACAAGGRTATCTTCCACTGTYCCAGGGTGCTCCAAGCCCTGTCCAGTCTGGCCTTGAACACTTCCAGGGATCCAGGGGCAGCCACAACATTCTGTGCAAGCAACCAAAAGCATGTTCACCCAAAATTTCTGTCTTCATCTCCTCTAACATGAACAATTAAAAACAACAAATAATGTAAAATACTCACAACAGGAGAACTCTTTCTTCTTGGGCTCTGTCAAACATGGAATATAAAAGAAAAGCCAAGCAACGGCACTTCAGAAGTAAAAAAAAAAAATCTTTCTTAACAAAGTAGGAAAAGTAACCACTACAATAATGTACCAGAGAAAGAGGAAGATATGCAATACCTAAGGGATTCATCTAATCAAAGCTTGGATGTATCTGCAGTGGAGGTGCCTGTAGCTGAATTAATCCTYGTTTCCCTTTCTAGTCACAGAAATCTCGTTTAAAGTCACCAGAAAACAGTGCATGAATTACACCAACCTAAGGGAGGGATGTTGAATAAATGAGAAAAATCATATCCTARAAGTGTGTTTTCTTTCCACTTTAAAGGACTTCAAGTGAGTTGAAAGGAACCTGTGTTGTCGACATCTGAGGGTGGGTGAGATSAATCCCGCTCTGGATGTCTCCAAGACAATTCCATTTGCCACTTAAAGGAGATGCTTTATCCAAACATAAATCACTGACTTCAATAAATGAAGAATTTTAATGGCTTTTGATGCCAGATGAATGGGAAGGTGTGCAACTTCACCCTGATAAAAGGAAATACTTCATAGGACAATTTTCTGTGATGGAACAGATTTTCATAAAAAGTGATAGAAAGCAAGAGTACAGTTTAAAGCCAAAGGAATTGGAATTTTTTTTAGAATTGTCAAGATTATCCAAAGGAAATATTAATAATATTGAAATAAATCTAGTCAGGTATGTTATAATTTGACAGCTTTAATGAGTCTGTAATTGTTGAAGGTCAAGGCAAAAATAACAAAATATTTTRCCCTCGACATGAGACTCCTACGTTTTCACGTAATTTACATTTTCTGGGCAAAGAAAAGACTGGATTAGGCAGGAAAAGAATCGGATTAATATGGGACGTTCCTATATTCTCAAAATAGGAAAAAGAAAAATCTATTAATCTTATTTTCTGACCTTATTCATAATATTGAAACAAACAGGCAAATAAACAAAACAACCATCCTCTTTTTATTTGGATCTGGATTTCAACCCTGTGCTGGGATTTATCATTTCACTCTTTACATATCTTTTTTTTTTTTTTTTTTTTTTTTTTTTTTTGAGATATGA
>NW_026623367.1:1034814-1035389 GCF_030028575.1 Malurus melanocephalus
ATAACAAGGATCATGATTAGAGTTGAACAGAGAAACACAGGTTACAGAAAGCACAACAGAGAGTGAGTTAATTACAAAAATCAAAGTCATGCAGAACAAAAGGCCTCGTATTTCACATGGCAGGAAGACATGCTAGAGTGTCACTACAGGGAAAAGCTCCCCCAAAATGATCCTTTAGCACTTTCTTTTATCTCTGAACTGCATCACTTCAATTTTTATTAATCCTTTATTCTTGCTTTACGTAGCTGTACAATAAACAGTGAATAAATTCAGTGTATTTAGTATAAATTCCTTTGTATTTTTGTCACAGCAAGACTGTCTCAGAACTCAGTGGAGCTCTGCCCATATTTTACATTCGAAATTAATAGTTCCTCACACATTGCTTTTTTTAAATACCAGCTTTGTTTCTGCTCTATGTTCAGTCAAAGCATTGTCTGATTCTGAGATGCTGACACAACAGAAGGTGGATGGAACACATTCTCATCCTAAAAAAATTGATGGTTTGTGAGTTGAGGAGTTTTTTCCCTGCAATAAAAAGATTAGCAAGAATCAGATACTACCTGTGTCCAGGACAA
>NW_026623367.1:1035921-1038664 GCF_030028575.1 Malurus melanocephalus
CTCGCAACCCTTAGGAGCAAACTTACTCCATCCTTACAAGAAGTGGTGAATGAAAGGTTTAGAAATATTGGCAAAGATACAAGACTGGGATTCAACCCATTTTCTCTMAGTGAAGAGATTCTTAAAATAGCTTGTCTCTGCTGAAAGTAAAAATATGAGTTTATTCCACTAAGTGAAGATGTCTGCAGTATAAATGTTTACATTTATAAATGTGGAAGGACTATCACTACAGCCTCCTCTTCCATATGCACAGCTACTCAGTGCAAATAAGGTCAATAATTCCTGTAATAATACACATTGCTCATGCTGATTTTAAGTGCTTTTGCAGCCAAAGATGAAGCACATCCCTCAGATGCCTCCCATGACATCCTTGGCTTTCCACCAAGTACGTGCAGACTTAATACCATTAGATCTACAGGCAGCAGGAATTTGCATATTGCAGAATTGATGTAGCACCGTTTCGTCTTTCATAACAACTTCTCCATGTGTTTTTTCAAGTACAAATATAACATCCTGCAAAGACATTATGAATTAAGATGAAATTATTCTTTTTTTTCCCAAAGTGTTGGCTGTGTCTGATGAATATAAAACCTGAGCTGAAGTAGTGGCAGCCACTCTGTGATCTCATTTCTCCTTCTCTTCCTCAGTTTCCTCATTTAGAAATGGTAATCATGGTTCTGTTCTCCCCTGGAGAACACCAACAACACAACTCTGATCTCCAGGGCATTTTTCCTCCTTCTCATGGAAGCAGATGTTGACACACAGGTGAGTTATAACTGCACAATCCGTGGATAGAAATGTTTTCCCAGGACACTTCAGCCCTTAATTTTAATTAAGGCTTTGCCATCAGCATGGAGAGGCCAAACTTGAGGTTGGYTTTTTATGCATTTGTGACTACTCCAGCTAACTCTGGAGCATCTGCTCCGCTGATAAATATTTCAATGAACYGTGGAGCCAGTTCTCTGCAACGAGCATGAAAATAAAATCCAGCTGCAGCTGCCTCTAACTCTGAATGTTCCTTTTATTTGTTTCTAGTTCTTTTTTAAGAGCAATAAAACACACCAYTCTATCAGTTCTGCTGTTTTACACTTTAGAGCTGTAATGAAATGCTCTGAATGAAYGTGGATTGGAAATCTAGGGAAAAAAAAAAAACAATCAGAAATGTCAGCACTGGTAATAAAGACTTTATCAGCTTTAGARCTGCAGTTTCTGTGGACATCTCTTTCAGGTCTATTTTATTTTTTTTTTTTCAAAGAGCTTTCCAAATCGTGGCAGGCAAGCAGGCTGGCTTAACACAATCATTTAGATTGCATGGAATTGTCTCCCAGTAAAATTGCCAGCGATCATTCTCATTTGAAGCACTTCAGAGCATCTCCTCAGAAATCCCAGGCAGAAATCTGCAATGTGAGTCGGAATTGGCTCTGTGGGGGAGGCAAAACAGCCTGGAGTTTCCTGAGTAACAAACAAAGTGTTGGTGAAATAATGATTAATAATAATAATAATAATAATAATAATAATAATAATAATAATCCTCAGTGCTTGGAGAGATGGTTCATCACAGGGCCCTGCAGTGCCCTCGAGCAGTCAGAGCAGGGATTATGGAAAGCTGAGAATCTGTGTCTGGAAGGAGAAGCACAGCACCTGCAAACAGCACATCAGGCTGTGGTGAATTCAGTGCTGGAGAAGGGATTTGGGGTCATGGTGGTGCTCAGACAGCCCCATGCCCTATTTACTTTCTAGTTAGAAAATAGAAAAAGACTTTTCATRCACAGATGACTATAAATGTCAAGGTGGCAGAGAATGGAAATAACAAGAGTTGGGAGTATTTTATAGACTGGAGATGGCTGAGGGTGAGAAAAGGATTTTAAGGAATCATAGAATTTTTAAGGATGGAAAAGACTTCCAAGCTCATCCAGTCCAACCTGTGACCAAACACSCCCCTGGCARTCAAACCAGAGCACTGAGTGCCACACGCAGTCATTCCTTGAACACCTCCAGGGATGGGAACTCCACCACCTCCCTGGGCAGCCCCTTCCAATACCTGAGCACCTTTCCAGGAAGGAATTCTCCCTGATATCCAACCTGAACCTCCCATGGAGCAACCTGAGGCCATTTCCTCTTGGAAAAGACATTCAGAGGCCCAGCATTTCCTAAGTAGCCTGGCCTTGGAAACCAGAAATAAAGCTGGCCATGTTCACTTTTCCACCAGGAATGAGCCTGGAAAACCCAAGCAAGCAGTTTTCCAATTTCCTTGTTTCCTTCAGCGTGTTTCTTCAGCAGTGATTTTCAATATCCGATCATCTCTGAACCCCTGGGTATTTTTTTCCCTCTCCCGTGATATGTAGCAAATTTAAGCCTAAAAACCCATCTCAGCTGTGTAATTACCACAATCAGGGAAAATGGGCGAGAACTAATTCTGGAGTAATCCAAAATTATTGCTTTCCAGGCCACTGAAAATCTGCACAGGCAGGAAAGGAAGAGTGTGATGACTCCAACCCCATCTTCAGGGCAGGGAGGCTTTGGGTGCCAACAAAACAGAGATGGATTTAACTCTGTCCTAAAGCAGAGTCACATTTTGTGTGGAAATTGGGAACTGTTTATTCATGGCTGCACGTGGCAGCACAGAGAGTGGAAGGGGCAGTGTCATAACAGCTTAGAATCAGTTTTTTTAAAAGGAAAAAAGGAAAAATCAAGAGGAAGGATGGGAAAGGAGGGGGAAGAGGGCCTGGGTTTTGGGTTTTTG
>NW_026623367.1:1039234-1058017 GCF_030028575.1 Malurus melanocephalus
CTGAGCTCCAATAATGTCCTCCTGGACCAGAGGTGACCCTGAAGGCATCAGGAACATCACTGCCCTTGTGCTGGCTCAAGGCAAATAAATCCACAGGGCTCAAACAGCCTCTGTTTGGTGCAGTGGCTGTGCCTGGTGTGTCCAAGGCACAATTAAACCTCATTCCCAAATTAATCACACTCAGACTGAGAGGAAGGAGCAACACAATCTGAACATTAGCTGATTAAAGGAGGTGGTGGGGAGAAAACTCCAGAACACAAGTCATTAAAGGTGTCTGATAGAAAATCTGAGAAATCTTTTGAGGACAGAAAATTTTCTCTGGGAAAAAAAGTGTCTCATCAGGCAAAATTTGCTCGGTAGTTTAATTTAGGGACCCAACTTTATCTCTTCATCAGCAAGGCAGCTGCCAATGGCATTCTCCTACAGCCTCTGCTTTCTGAGCTCTGGTTAACACTTCCTGAACATTGTGATTTCAAAGAAATGTCAATCAAATAGGCTTAATTTCCTAGCATGTACTAAAATTGCCTGAAAGGAGGTTGTAGTGAGGAGGGGGTCGGTATCTTCTCCCAGGTAATCAATGACAGGATGAGAGAAAATGGCCTCAAGTTTTATCAGGGAAGATTTATATTGCATGTTAGGAAAAATTTATTCCATGAAAGGATGGTCAGGCATTGGACCAGGCTGCCCATGGCAGAGGTGGAATCACCATCTCTAAAAGTGTTCAAAAGATGTGTGGATGTGGCACCTGAGGACAGGGTTTAATGATGAACATTGTATTGGATTAACCATTGGACTCAGTGGTCTCAGAGGTCTTTTCCAAACTCGAACTTTCCATGATTCTATAGTTCTAAACTTCCTTTCATTCTGGCAAATCTATTTTTCAAGGAGTAGATGTTTGTCTCTTAGCCAAAGTTTTTCAGGCAGGGCATGAGAATCTCTACCTCTTCCCAGCAGGATTTTATTTTTTGGAATAATTCTTGACATCCAGCCATACCTTGCTGGGCGATAATTCCTCATCCCCAGTTAACCCATCCTGGAGTGGGTAGTGGTGAGACCRTAACTCAAGGACATGTGCACCTGCATCTGCATCAAGACAATGTGGAAAATATCCAGTTGTCCTCCAAGGGCTCTGTAAATGTGTCCAATATCACAAGAGCCTCTTTTATCTCAGGCAGCTGATGGATGGACAAAGAATTATGGAATCTTGGAAGAGATTGGGCTGGAAGRGACATTTAAGGGTCATTTCATCCAACCCCTGCCATGGGCAGGACTTTCCACTGTCTCAGGCTGCYCCCAGCCCCAGTGTCCAATCTGGCCTTGGGCACTGCCAGGGATCCAGGGGCAGCCACAGCTTCTCTGGGCACCCTGTGCCAGGGCCTCCCCACCCTGAYTGTAAAAAAACATCATCCCCAGAATCAGGGAATTATCTGGAATAGTCAACAGCTCTGACACACAGCAAATGGAAGCTGGGCTGTCCCTGAGCGCCTGGGGTTTGTTACAGAATGTTTTGCTTGTCTGGCTCCTGGCAGGTTTGGAGCTGGGTTTGTTATCTCTACCTTGCCATGTCCCTGAGCTGCTCATCGTGAGCCTGTGCAGATCAGCGTGAGGAACGGCAGAGCAATGATGGCACAAAAATACTGCCTGGGGTTCCCAGGCCCCAGATAGGTTTGGTTGTGGGTTTGGTCGTGTTCTTTTCCCTTTTTCACATCTCCCATGAGCAGTAGCAGAATTTTCCTGCTGTGTACAGAGGTCCAGCGATGTAAGGGTAATGTCTGGRAGGAATCAAAGATGTCATTCCCATYAAAGCAGAATGGGGAGGTTWCTCTAAACATAATAAAYATTAAAATACTGCAACTGTYGATCCTAACTGGCAGCAGACAGCCTTWAAAATCTATTAAAGGAGATTAAGGATGTGGGAAGCATTTCACTTCATAAGCCAACAAACAAAAGAGCTTGAAGAGGGGAAGATGGAAGCTGATGTGAAGCTCCTCTCCTCTCACTGATGATAAATGTGAGCAYGATTTCAAGCAGGGCAGAGGTATCCTCAGTCTCCCACAAGGGGATTGATTAGGGARGGAGCTCAGGACTGTGATATCAGACTCTGTAAACAGAGTTGTTTTCACATGGCCAAATCTYCTTTGCAGATATCACATGAGCCAGCAGTTCTGGGTCTATTTTTCCCCTYGCAGATAATGAGGTTAATTGACAGCTGCAGCATCCTGATAAGACCTGATGGAAGATGAAATGCAGGCCCAGAGATAGGTAGAACAAGATAACTCTAATGGCCAGCATTCACAAGGATCCCGACCATTATTAAATCTGTGCTTTCACGGACAGAGGGGAAAAAAAAGTTATTTCTAAACATGGTTTCTTTTTCAGCAAATAATCGAATAACAGCAAATGAGGCACTTGAATCCAAGAGGACCAGTGGAGTGATTCCTTGCWATTTGGAGAGTTACACACCTGAGARTYAGGAATGGAAGAAAGGGGTGTGCATGTGTGTTTTGACAAGCAGTTATTTTTAAAAGGTTGCAGAGGGAGAGAAGATTCAATGTGATCCTCTTTGTCTGTCTGTGCAAAAAAAAAGAGTGGGAGTGGTTATTGGCTGTGTGAAGAGGAGAATAATGTGTTATTTTTGCTCTCTATACTGTTCTGTGGAATTCATCCAGGAAAACTGCACGTCCTTGTGCACTGCTGCTGAARAAGAAATAAAAATTACCAAAGATAAAGAACATGCTTGACATTATTTATCTGCGAAACTGACACTTGCTGTTGAGCAGGTCAGACCCAGCTCATTTTATAGTCAGTGGGAAGAAACAGGCCCTTTTCAGGTGCGAGTCACATGTATATTTCAGATACTTATTTTAGGGTGAGATAAATTGTGTCCTGGTTTCCAGTGACTCTTTTCACTGGCTTTTCAGTGGCTGTCGAGAGCCAAGAGGGAATAACTCCAGTAGGGATATTTCTGTTAAAAAAAATTGGTATTCAGTTGTATAAATCACAGTCTAAAGGACAAAGAAAAATAATTTTTGGTTATCACAAAGACTTAGAGCAGCTTGATAGTGGTCAGATAATATATGGATATAACATATTGGAAGGAAATAAAGCTTCCTGATAAGCTGTTTAACCTAATTGTAAAGGACAAAGGAGGAGTGGCTGGAAGTGGAAGCCAGAATATTTCATATTAGAAATAAAGCCTGTTTTTCGTACTCAGTAAACAACTCTAAGTTGASTCATATATTCTTCCTTTCTGATGCCTTCAAATAAAAATAGAATGTCTTTCTGGAGGAGATACTTCAGCCAGAACAAATCAGTGAGCRCAGGCTCGGCGTGGGTTGAATATCAGAGAATTATAGAATTATTTTGTTGTGGAAAGACCCTTCAGACCAGAGTCTGGACGTGAATTTAACAGTGCCAAGCCCATCACTGAGCCGTGTCCCCAAGTGCCACATCCACACATTTTCAAATTCCTCCAGGGATTGTAACCTCACCATTGCCCTGAGCAGCCTCCTCCAATGCTTGACAACTCTTTCCAGGAAGAAATTTTCCCTGATATTCAAACAAAATCTCACCTGGCACAGCTTGAGGCCATTTCCTGTTGTCCTGTCCTGTTCCCTGGAGCAGAGCCTGGCCCCCTCCTGGCTGCATCCTCCTGTCAGGGAGATGTGGAGAGACAGAAGGTCCCCCCAGAGCCTCCTTTTCTCTGTCATTCTCCTGTAGTCAAGGTTAAAAATCAAAGTATTACACTTCTTCTTTATTTTGCCTCTAACTTTGTCAAATACTGTCATCTGAAATAAAGATAACTGAGTTTGTCTTCCTACCTTTTGCTCTTTCTCATTCTTTTTCTCTTCTTCTCTTTTCCTTTGCATGGTGTGCAACTGGAGTGGGTCAGATAATTTTGCTGATTCATAGAAAATATTTTTCCCTCATTTACAAGGAGTTGTCATAAATAGTTCTTCTATTTTTGATTTGTTTTGTTTTTTGTGTTTGGGATTTTTTTAAATATAAATATTAAACTGTGCAGTGTAACAATGGACAGAAGAAACTAAAAGCAAATAAAAAACTTTGTCGTGTAGGTTTAGACAAAACTGACAAAACTGAAGTTTAGACACTTCAGCAGGCTCTTATTCTCTACAGAGACTGAAACATTTTGAAGGGGTAATATAAATTCTGAACTTCACATGTATTTATTTGGCAGATTAGTGATTGCCACAAATCTGGCAAAACTCTAGGGATTGTTGGTGTGTTTGGGACCAATGTCTKCCATGGATCTGGAGCAGAAGCTCATCTCCCACATCTTCCCTGACCTTAAAGGAGGGAATTTTGAGCCTGCACACAACTCAACATTGCCTGTTTATCCTCAGAGACTGTAGAGATTCACAAAGTATTTTTGGCTAATCAAACCACCCTCTCTGGGTCATCCCGGTCCACTCACCCATACCTCAAACCCTCAGCCAAACACCTCATGAGTGCAGCCTGGCTGCTCCCTTCTGTCACTGCTGTTATTAAATCTCCTATCAGMTTCTCTAAGTTATTAATTAGGGGAACAGCCCCGTGGCTGACCAGACTGGTTCTGCCATTTTGTCAAACCCATTAACCTAATTAAAGGTGCGTGCGTGTTCTGTCCCGTTACCCGGTGGGCTCCAGCATCGCTACAAACGAGGTTATCTGTCTCTTGCCTGCAGCGAGAGGTTTACAGGTTTTTGCACTGACGAGAGCTGAGCCTTTCCTAAAACTCTTATGAAAACAGGAAATGCAGATTTTGGCTGTTTCTGCCTGGTCCCCTCAATTCCCACGATGCTGCTGTTTCAGTGTTGCCAATCCTAAACCAGGGATTGTGGGTTTGAATCCCATCTGGGTTGCCTGAAACTGTTGCCGAAAACAAGGCTCACCTGAAACAGAGGTCAGACAAATTTAAGAGAATGAGAATAGACAACGTTAATCCAGGCCTACTGGTACATCAACAAAGGCTCCTCCTGAGGCTACACCCAAAATGGATCCSGAGTCACGAGATCTTCACCTTTTATAAGTTCTGTTTTATGAACATATTGGGCCYCAATTCCCCAGTGACACCTTCAGGTGATKATGTCAACCACCCTAAACTCGCYCCACCCAGTTCTCCATTGTTTCCATATTTTGGGGCTCTGGGGCAGCGAGGTGTCCTTGGATTCAGGCTCAGAGAGGGATTATTTTGTCTAAAGATGGGAGAAKRGTAGTTTTTAGTGCTATAATAGAGAAGTAYAAGAATACAGATGCAGAAACTAAAAAATCCTAAGGCATCATCAGCACCATATGACAGAGTAGAACCCAGAGAAAACCTTATTTGTAGATTATTTCATTTCTAAAGAAGTTTTTAGTCAATATTAAATATCAGTAGCATGGGTCGTGATTCCCACCTGACTAGACTAACAAAATATTTGCAGATATGTGTAAAGAACTTTTATAACAGGATAATGAGATACTCTGGATCCTTACAAGAATTTCTTTCCRAGCACAAGGGAGAGCCCAAGCAAAAGATCACTGGGGAAGATCACTGTAAACCTTTGAGAAACTTCATCACTTTTGGATGATGCTCTCAAAATCTGAATTTTGGCAATTAGGGTCATTCTTTTTCTTCAAAGACAAGACTTTTACTCCTTTTGCAGAATAAATTGATAGATATTGAGACCTTGCTGTGCTAGGGTTTGGATTTATAATTAYGATCATATAACAAGAGCTCCTGGTCACATTATTTCTCCTCTCCCTTTCTTCTTCTGTTTTCCCTGGTCTAGAAAAAATATATTTGGTTATACCTTTAGGGAAATTTTAAACTTTTCATACAGTTTTCTTTCATGAAAAATTCAGATTATTGCTGTCAACACCAATTCCCTCTGAAAGGAAAATTCACCTGAAAATATTTTCTAGTATTTAGGATTTTATGCTTATAAAAAAAAAAAAAAAAAGTTAGCTTTCTGCCAGAGAAAGCTGTAAACCTCATGCAGAAGTGAGTTCTTTTATTGTGAGTCCATGCTGAGCACAATTTTTTTTTTTTTTGAACACATGGCTGCAGAATAGATATCCCCTGAATTAAATGAACTGCAAGTTTGTTGGAAAGAAATGGTTTCTGTGGTTTCATATTTACTTTGTTCCTTAGAATGCCAATAACTTCATAGCACAGTGTTTAGTTGTGGTCAGCACCCCAGACACCTCTGGGCTCCATAAATAACATTTCTATTGCCAACTTTTTCACTTTCACAGCAAGTTTTTATTGTCATCATCTTGATTGCCATCTCTGCCTTCTGGCAGGTTGTGGCTTTCCCTTGAGGATCATCCCTGGAACTGCGGTCTCCTTTTCAAACTCAAGTCCTGTTCTGGAGGAAAATAAGGTTTTTAGAATGTTTGGCTAATACAAAGAGACCTTGGGCACATCCTCAATGAATTTAGTTTTCCAGTTTGCCCTAATTTTCATTTTTAACTTTTCGTTATTTTAGTTTTTCCAACTTTTTTCTTAATCCCTTCTGATAGGGTTYTTTATTAGGTTAACAAACAATTTTTTTTCTAAAAGTCATTAAATTCCTGTCATCACATTCCCAGAGCTTTGTTCCTAATGTGAGATTCCAATGCTTTTTCARCCACCCTGTGTTATTTGGGATGTACATCCCCATGGGACTGGGGATCATCAATCATCACAATTTAAAAAAAAAAAATAATTATTGTGAGCCTTCTTGAAATATTGAAGGATAAAGAATGACAATCCAACTGCTGTTTGGTAAAATTTATAGGATCCTTAAGTGAGGAGTGAATTGTTAATGTCTCCGTTATTTTTGGTGCTTATCAGGAAATACCTTTTTGGAATTGCTAGGAAGGTTTGATTTAATCTTCCTGTGAGGTTATCCTGAGGTGTTCACTAAAGTAAAGAATATCAGTATTGTAGCACATTGCTTGCAAGTTTTTTCTTGTAATGCACTAAATATCTCATTCCCACGACAAGAGAGTAACTCACTGTGATAGGGGTGCTTTAAAAATATAAAATTATGACCTAGAAAGGCAAAGAAAGTGATTCCTCCCTAACTCTGTTTTATGGGAAAAAAAAGGTGTTTCCAGGAAGGAAAAGGAAGCTGGTTAGAATTGTACCATTGATTTATTTTTCTCCAAAAATATTATTTCAAAATTCATTCCATTATTTCAATGAAAAAGCCTTTTTCCAATAGAAAATAAAACTGCCAGCTCTTCCAACATATTAATCACATTTGTCATTGTTAATTTTTCAGCTTGTTTCCCATGTCCCTTTGAGAATGGAATAATGTATTAAACAAGGAGCAAATTTTTTTTTTCTCCTCTGACGAAACAGCAATTTTATTCCAACTATGTGGGGACCAATTAAAAACACAGCCGGAAATGGAAGTGAACGTGTCCATGTGGGTAAGATTTATCCTGCCAGATTTTAGGGGGCAGATCCATTGACCCCTGTGGAAGTAGTGGCATTCGGGGTGCTCACCTCTCATGGGTACCAGGCATCCACACAGGCCTGGCAAACTTGGAGGGATGTGGAGGAATTTTGTGCCCTTCTGGAGCACAGCTGTGAAGCTGACAGGACAAGAAATTTTGTTAAGGAATAAGAATCCTGTCCTAGATCTCTCCTGCCTTTAAATGGTGGTGYCCAGCCCAGAGCTAAATTTCTTCAATGTCATTTATTTTTACTGAGCTGGATCCTGCTCATCCCCAACTTCCAGCTGTGCAAAACATCAGCTGAAGGTGACAGAGCAGATTCYTTTTTCTCTTTGGCCCTCCCAGTCTGTAGCTTTGGTGCAGAGGATGAGGCCGCTTCATCTGAGAATTCCTCACCCCAGGGAGGTTTTTTCTGGTGTGAAATAAATGTGCTGTGCTCCTAAGCTTCTCTTTCCCTTCATCTCAGGAAAGAATTGTTGCTTTCTCCCTGGTGTCCCAAACCTGAAAAGGTGAGATTTCATCAGTCTTAAGGATTGCTTGGATTGGAAAGGATTTCTAAGATCACTGAGTTCAACCATTAACCGAGCRCTGCCAAATCCACCATGAAGCCACATCCTTATTGCTRCATCTAYACATCTTTAAAATCCCTCCAGGRATGCTGACTCCACCACTTCCCTCGGCAGCCCGCTCCAGTGACTGACCMCCCTTTCTGTGAAAWAATAYTTCCTAAAATCCAATCTAAACCTTCCCTGGGGCAGCTTGAGGCCATTTCCTCTCATCCTGTCACTTGGGAGAAGAGACCAACCTCCGTGATTCCAACCTCCTTGCAGGAAGATGAGGAACTCCCTTTCCAGGCCAAACTATACTTCATGACTTTTTTTGGGTCTMCAACATTCTTTGAGGTCTACATGCCAGATGGGAGAAGAAAATCCACTAACTCCTCTAATCTTCARCAACAGCATCCACAACCCACACTGTTTCTGGGTAAATATTTGGACTGTGCAAGATGAGCTAAACATCAGGCCACACTGAGAGACAAAGCCATTTGTCACCATGAGCTGTTTTCTGTCAGGCACAGGCTCAGCTGCTYGGCAGGGACTAAAGAGACAAGCAGAATTAGCTTCAGTTGTGCTGTGTGCCATGTCAATCCATTCTCCATGCCCCACAGTGGGACCTGGAAGTTTGCTGCTCACAGTTTTTCTTCCATCTGGCTTGTTTGAAGACTGGGAGGGGGAAAATGGGCCTGGATGGGAGGGTTGGAGTGGATACATGCAGTTCCTAAGTGTTTTCAATGGAGCATTAATTGAAATGTTGTTGACGCTGTTTGCCTCAGCTGTAGYTGTTCATAATTATTAGGTTGATGGATTCAGAGAGGAACAAAAAAAAATGTCTGTCTTTTCAGAAAGAAGAAAATTGAAGCACTGGGTTGGGGATTTGGGAGTCTAGCAAAGCCCTGGTCCTGGTGAATTGGACACATACCAGTCCTGGAGCCAGGTGGGATGTGTCCAGCAGGGAGCTGGCTGGCAAAATGCTGTCGCTTTCCATCTTCAGTGAAAGCCTGCAGTGYTAAAGAGGTGACCCCAATGCAAATAAAACTTAAAAAAAAAGACAGAGTTCAGAGAGCTGTGGCTTCCCTTACTACAGACCCTGGGGATGAAGTAAACCCTCCCATGATCACTGCCCAGAGAAGAAGTCCTTCCTCACGTTCAGGTGGAATTTCCTGGGCAGCAGTTCCTGCCYGTTCATCCTGTGCCATTGCTGGGCCCTTGGAGCAGAGCCTGGGCCCTGCTCTGAGCCCTCCGTGCAGACAGGGACACACAGGGATGGGGTCCTCTCTCAGTGCCTCCTCTCGAGGCAGARCAGCCYCAGCTCCCTCATCCTTTCTTYGTAAGTGAGATGATCCAGCCCCTTAATCACCTTCACAATCCTCCTCTGGACCTGCTCCAGAAGTTCCAGGTCTCTAATTTATCCCTTTCCTCCTGGGAAATGCTTCTTTCTCCAAGTTTTCCTATCTTAAAATATGCATAGGCTACAAAACCCACCTGTGATGAAAAGAAACAGTCTRGCCACATGATTTGTGCTGTCTTAGATGGGACAATGCAGCACTGAGGGAACCTTTTTCTGTTTCTTATCGTTCTAGATTTCTCTCTCCTTGACCTCACCCTGTTGAAGTTTTGAGTGTTTTTTTTAATGAAATACACCTTGAGTTCACCCCTCCAGACTTGCTAGAGCAGCTCAGGGGATGTGTGGGATTCCCAAAGGCCTTTTTCTYGATCTGTCAAACTCATTAAGTTGTCTTGGCAATAACATGGTCACAAACCCACACAAAATCAGAGTGGATGAACCCTCAACAATGAGAGGCGGCTATGGAAGATGTGCTCACCCCTAACTCCTGGAAATTCAAGATGTGCTCACCCCTAACTCCTGGAAATTCAAAGTAAAATGGGGCTTCCTTGGACCTGACACAGCTGATTTGGGCTGCAGGTGACAGCAAACACAGCCAGCTGTGCCACAGGACACAGACACCTCTCTACCCACAGACACTCGGGATCCTCTGACCATGCCCAAAGCAGGTGATCCCAGATCCCTGGTTGTGCAATTCCATCCTGGGCAAAGCTCCAGCAGAGGTGCATCTCAGCAGCTGTTTTATTGACTTTGCCTCTGCCATGACCACAACCATACAAGAGCAGTTAATTGTCCTTCCTGGCACAATGGGTGCCCCTCTGGTCCATGGTTTGTGTCCCCAGCCAGGTAACCACGCTGCCAGCTGGACACAAACCACATGAGCAAACTTGCTGGAAGAAGTCTGAGAAATTGCAGTTAAAAGAAAGAGTGTCTGGGTCAAAAGTCATGTTTCCTCCAATGACAAGGAGGTCACCACTGAGCCACATCCCCWAGTGCCACATCCACACWTCTTYTMAATACCTTCAGGGCTGGTGACTCTCTGGGTGCCTGACAACCCTTTCCATGAAGAATTTTTTCCTAATATCCAATCTAAATCTCCYCTGGCTCAACTTGATGCCATTTCCTCTTCTCTTTTTGTCTCTTCTTACTTGGAATATGATTACTTGGTATGAAATCCCTCACAGGTCTAAATAATGAAACTCCCAAAACATTTGAAACCTTATATTTTGCTTCTTGATTTCTACAGAGACATCACGACACATTCTAAAGCTGTTCTGTGACAATCAGGAAAGGTGGAAACTTTTATTTTCCTTTTCAATTATAGTTCAGTCTTTTCTCTCTTCATATCGAAACAGTAACTGAGGCTTTATGAAAAAGGTATGATTTGGGGGTTCATTTAACTTTAGTCTTTCATCTTACAGGATACATTTATATTAGATACAGAATGTCTAGGTACAATCCTACTTTGGAGATGATCTTTTTCTTTCAGTGACTGTGGAGGGAGCTGATGAAGATGCTTTGGATGTCWTTGTAGAGCTCAGTGAATGAATTTCTCTCTTCTTTCTAAGACTTACAATAACACAGCAACTGAAAACACTCTGGTCCTTCCATCCATGGTAAGCAGGTTTTTTTCCTTCATTTTCATTCTGGTGAAATGTTAGAATGATTATTTTTTTTCTTTTCACTCTAATAAATGTTTGGCACCAGCATCACAACTTACCCCTTCCAGACCATATCAGAAAATAAATTGTATTTAAAATATTCCATCTTGATGGGGATTATCCTTAGTTTTCTTGCTTATTTGAACAAGAACTCCACAATTAAATTTCAAGTTAATATTTTAGGATTCAAGAGCTTGTTTTTTTCATCCACGTCTCCTGAATTATTGATTTTTTAGTAGCAAGGATATGTAAGAAAACATTTATTAGCTCAGGCTGACATTGGAGTCATACCTTTTGAATAAAACAGGACAAGGGATGCTCAWAAACTCTGAAAAAACAGACCAGACTGCACCTCTGCTGCTGCAGTCATGTATCTGCTTCTGCTGTTTATTTTTCAGCTGAAACAACAAGTCTTTGTTGGAGAATTCCCATTAGTTGCAGTGGAAATAATGATGAATCCTGGGGGAAAAAAAAAAAAAAAGGCAATTCTAGGTGGGGATATGAAAAAAGAGAGAAATTCCCAGAGCAACAGGGAGAAATTCCCAAAGCAGCGAAATTCTTGTGTACAGATTTTTTAATGATTTTAAAAAAAAAAAAAAAATAGAAAGATGAGGGGGAAAAAATTCAAATTGAAGGTTCTGGGCTAAAAAGCTGATCTTGGGAATCTGTGTGATAAAAATAGAGATGAGATCTATCACAAGGGATATACTATTCATAAGCATCAGAAAAAAAAATAGATATTTCTGCCTGAGCTGCTCCCGTGGGGCTCCTTTGGAAGATCTGATCAATTCAGTCAATGGACAGCAAGATCCCATTCCTCTCATCCTCAATCAGACATCCAGAGCAGGTGAGATGAAAAACTGAAAAACTGCCTGGTTCTGTCCACTGATGGTCAGTGCAGCCCTGGGGAATGGAATTCCCACCCACATCTTCACTGGAGACACGTGAGGAGAGGGGAGGGAAATCCCACCAAGGGAAAGAGAGCAGGGTTAGATATTAGAAAAGGTTTTTTATGGAAAGAGTGATMAAACATTGGAATGGACTGCCCAGGAAGGGGATGGAGTCACCATCCTGGATGTGTTTAAAAAGAGATTGGATGTGGCAATTGGTTCTCWGGTTTAATTGAGGTGTCAGGGCATGGGTTGGACTGGAAGATCTTGAAGGTCTCTTCCAACCCTGGTGATTCTGTAACAGGGTTGTCTCCTTCTCTCTCTCTAATCTCCCTCAAAAAAGATCTTTCGACCTTCTCTTCTTCAGCCAGGCTTTATGACTGATTTTTCAGCTTCCCCTCTGGAAAATTTGTCATTCTTGTAAAAGAATGTAGAACAGGGTTATCCAGTGCCACGTCTCCTCGTGCCTCGTGTCTCGTGGAATCCCTGAGTGGTTGGGTTGGAAAGAACCTTCAGGATCATCCAGTCCCACCCCCTGCCATGGGCACAGACACTTTCCACCAGACCAGGCTGCTCCAYGCCCTGCCTGATTTTAAACATTGCTCCAGCAAAGAAATTGGCCCAAGGAAATAATTATTTCGTTCCAGTACATTTGGGCTTTTGAGTACTTAAACCCTCAGCTTGTCAGGAAAGGAAAGGAGAACTATTCCTTCCCAGCACAGGGTTATCTCCTTCTCTCCTTTTCTCCATCAAAAAAGATCTTTTGACCTTCTCCTCTTCAGCCAGGCTTTGTGACTGATTTTTCATCTTCCCCTCTGGAAAATTTGTCATTCTTTTTTGTAAAATTTGGAAATTTGTAAAAGCAAACTTAAACCAAATAATTCAGTTGTATTGTACATTGATTATGCAAATGCTTCTGCATGTTCTCAGTTCTTTATCAACCCAGCTGCCCTTTGCAGGATAGGGAGGAGCTGGGAATTATRAGGAAAGCTTATAGATAACAGAGTTCCAGGAAAAAGGTCAGGACCTGTTTGAACAGTTGAAACTGTGCTATATTTGTCAGCTTCAGATTTTCTTGTGCTTTTGTCTGAGGTACTTGATTCTGAACATTCCAGCACATACCAAGTTGGTCAGAATGGGTACAGCTATGAACTATTATCGTCTTCCAGCAGAGAGTGTATCCTGATTTTTATCAACCATTGGGGATTTATTTGATATGTATTAGCTGAATTCTTCTGAAGTTAATAGTTTTTGTTTCACAGAAACAATGAGCAATTTGTAAAAGTTATTCCCTGGTGGCCTCGGTCAAGCCTCAAGTCTTCTATCAGGAAGCAAAACTTGACACATTAACCTTTGTTATCTCGACTGTTTGCAAAATACAGGGTTTAATAAGCTGTGAAATAACATATTTAATTAAAAAAAAAAACAAAACAAAAAACAAACAAACAAACAAACAAAAAAAACAAACAAAAAACCCAAGCCACAAGAGACCACAAACTGCTACAGGGAAGAAGAAGAAACCAGGGCAGGTCAATTGTCACAGTAAATTGGTGTGATTCCAGTAAAGTCAGTGAGGTGCTGGGTCAAATTATCTGARTTGTGGATCTGGAATGAACAGGATGTGATAGCACGACTGAATCAAAGACAGATGGCAACTCTGCTGAACTGAACTAACCATTCCCATTTCCCTCCAGAATAAATGAAGAAAAAGAAAAACAGGTCATGTTTCTGCTGTCTTTCCACAGCTTCCAAAATAATCGTGGTTTACTCCTAATACTCCTGTAATTTAGCACTATGYACTGCTTTATTTACACACACGGCACCATTTTAATCCACATTTTCCTCTTCTTTCCATTATCCCAAATTAAATTATAGCCTTGATGGCTCTGGGTAATGCACAATGATAATACTCTGCTTGAGCTATGATTCTAAATCCCCAAATGTATTTGTATAAATAAACTGCTGAGGTATCATTCCTCTGCCATTTGATATATTAAAAATTAGGATGTATTTTTTCCTCCGTGCTGGTCTGAAGCAGGAAATAATTTTCATTTTCCTTTGCTGCACCACAATCAAAGTTTGTAGGCAGCAGTTTAGCTTAATCATACTTATGCAATTACTGTCAGAGCCTGACATTTTCCTTTCACCTTTACTATTCCCAGGAGATTAAGCTATCAACCCTTCAAGATCATTTCAGTTGTTTACATGCAGGTGGCAAAAGGAGTCTCAAACAGCAGGAAATCTTTCTGTCTGGCTATGGCATGAACCAAACTTGCTGTATTTTTGGGATTTTTTAATTTGGTGGAATGGAATGGAATGGAATGGAATGGAATGGAATGGAATGGAATGGAATGGAATGGAATGGAATGGAAGTAGTATCCACACCCAAGAAGCGGAGTAAACAGGGAAACAAAAAAAGTTTGAGACAGCAAGACAGAAATTCTGACAGAAATGTTGTTTCACAGACATCCCAGGAAGTGTTTTTACATGTTGGCTTGATGGGAACCACCTGAACATCAGATAATCCTTTCGATTTTTCTTCCCCTCTTAGGGCAGMCTACCAAGGTCAGTGTGGCTGCTGCACTGAAAAAAAAAAAAAACTTTGCAGAAGTGTCGGGGAGGTGAGGAGGAGGAAGGAGCAGCAGATGAGACTGACAAGTTCTGATTCTCCACTCCCTTTATTTTTAAATTTTAATGCCAATTAAACAGAACCTTCTGCAGGTGTTCCTGCCCCTGGGGAGGCTGCTCAGAGCAGCTGCTCTCAGGTTGACCASTGTGAGCTCTGAAATGTCAGGGTTTGGAAACAGCAGCTGTTTCTGCAGGGCTCCTGTGGCTGAGAGGAGCTGGCAGAGAGCCACAAAACCTGTCTGGTTTCTCAGCCATYGCCTCACTTGGCCTTTAGGATGCAKCTCTTGCTCAGGTGAGACATCCTTGCAGGTGCACACACCCACTCTAGTGAGTCCCTGGACTTCCATATGTTTATTTGTTAATAAATAGAGCCAGATCCTCAAAACCCAGGCTGGCTTGGGTT
The DNA here is from genome assembly GCF_030028575.1 of Malurus melanocephalus. NCBI lineage: Eukaryota > Metazoa > Chordata > Aves > Passeriformes > Maluridae > Malurus > Malurus melanocephalus. Next base: position 1,054,150 of record NW_026623367.1, read on the forward strand.
GGAAGGGACCTTAAACTCCATCCATGTCCAACCCCCTGCCATGGGCAAGGACACCTTCCCCTATCCCAGGCTGCTGGCCCTGAACTCCTCCATATAGCACTGGACACCTCTTCTCCCTCAGATGCCGTAGCAAACTCTGCTTCCAGTTCCATTTTCACCCRCCCAACACCACCAACTTATAAAATGCAAGACACAAGCAAAGCCTTCATCATTTTTTAATTGATTTCCTAAGGAAAGGAAGCTTCTGCAACCCTGCTGTGCGTCTGCCAGTTCCCACCATTCATCAAATACCTTGGCCAGGTTCAATCATCATTAGACCAGAGGTAAATGCTTCAAGGATATTAAAGYCTGCTAAGGATGGTTAGTAAGGAAGAGGAGATGGGCAACAGGTGTTGCAATTATAAGAATTGGATAGGCAGGATTTTAATCATAATGTTTGACACCAGAGAATCTTCAGAATGGAAAAGAAACCAGAGTTTGAAAGACCTTCTGCTAATAAAATTCTTTATTCTTTTCTTGCTAAATCCCCTGGGCAACCGGTGCAATCTTGTGAACATTTCTATGGTTAACCTTRTTGTTGTTCTTCTTCATTTTCTATAAATAAGATTATTTGTTTAATTACTCTGTTCCCTCAAGTTGTTAAAACCACATCAAGATACTTTTAATTTCTCAGTATATTGCATATTMCCCATTTCATTAAACTGAAGCAGTTACCTAAAGCTTACAAAGTTCACTCCTCCAGCATAGACACAGAATTCAGAATTACCTGAAGGGTTTGCCCTATTTCTATCACTATATAATYTTCTCTTTCTTTATAATATAGGACTGAGTCTTCTATTATTGCTACGGGCTATTTAAAACCCATTCAAAAYGCTATCAAGGTTGTTTCCAAAGACATTTGGAATGAAAACCATTAAGAAAGCCATTTGCAGTAATTTCATGAAGTCCATTTCTTCCCYGAATTTATATTTTAGTGTGAAAGGTAATGATATGGTCATGTAAGTAAAAATTACCATAAATTTAATTAACTGCATTGCTTAACATAATAAAAACCTCTACCTGTTAAACAGAGAATTTTTTCATTTAAAAAGAAAGAAGTTGATTGTACATATATTTTAAACTGCTCTTTCAGTGACARCAATGCAGCAAACATTTCACTTGGCTGAAGGAGGAAATTAAATKATGAGGGCCTTGCCTTCCACAAGTGATTCCACAGACCACCACAACCTGTGAGCAGCCTCAAACAAAGGCACTACCACAYTTTAAGCATTTGCTCAGTAGATTATTCTTCCTTTTGAGCCAGTCACAAATTCTGTTCCATGCAGTTCTCAACCTCTTCTTGCAGCTGAGCTCCGAGCACAGCTCAGAAATCCAACGGGATAATTAGTGTCTTACAGGCTTTCATTAAGCAACCTTTTCATGTATCGAGGGTGGATAGGATTTCAAGATTTGATATTTCTCACACTGAGATAAAGGGGCCTAATGGACAAAAATAATCCTTTCCAARCACAAATGAATTGCTGGGCTGACTGGGATGCATAATAAAGAAGCGGAGCAGCAAAAGGTTCACCATGTCACAGAGAGGGAGGCAGACTCAGATAATTTTGCTCTAGTAGTATTTAAGTTGTTACATAAATGTGATTCTTCAGCTTCTTTGCACAAATGTTACTGATTCTCTTTGACTGCAAGGACTATAAATTTTAGTTGCATTTCGCTCATTGCTGTGCAACACCTTGTAAAAATTGAAGTTATCCACTGTCAGCATTGAAGCAGCATGAATCTCAAGGACATTCCCAGCAGAAGGGAGTTCATTTAAGGATCTTTAATTAATTAAAGACAGGAATCAGAACCTATCTGTCTAATAAGCTTCCAGGAGTGCTGTTCTCTGAGTCTTGAAAGTCATGATGGCAAGAGCTCTTGCAGTTCTCCAGMCATGAATCTTTGGGCTTAATTTTTAGGCTCTTACTTCTTAAAGATCTTACATAAAAGCATTCTAAATAATGCACTCGTTTTCTGTTTAATTACTGCTTTTTTGGCTTCTGGCTCTGTACAATGATATGGTAAAGAATTTGCCCTGAGGACCAAGAGCAGTTTTATAAAGAGATTAAAAAGYATGGACAAAATTATCATGAGCAATGTGTTGAGTGGACTCAGTCCAGTTCCCAAAGGGCTTAACACTGCATAAGGCAAAATATTTGTACAACTTATGAAGCACTGAGCATGAATAGAAATAACATGAACTCCCTTTGATCTTTCCTAAGGACAGAGATAAAAGGATGCTTACAAACGGATGTGAAATTTCACCTTTCTCTTGCCAATGCCTCGTAAGTCACAGGTTGTATCTCCATTTTTCATTCTAGTCCTTGAGCTGTACATTTCCTGAGCACTCATTWATAATAGATTTTTCTTGAGGTGTTTTAATGTTTTAATTTTTTTTTAATGTTTAATTTTTTTTTTTTTTTAATACAACTCGCAGGGATTAGAGGAAACAGTAATTCTTTCTCCAAAGTAAACAAAATACCAAACCAGAATAATGACTCTGTGATCTGCCTGGGTCAGGCTCTTGAAGGTTGCTACTTTTCACGACTGTAAGAGTTTGATATGAAATTTAACTACTTTGAAGAGCCAGTGAAAGCAAAAATATAAGGTGTAGTAATGTGTTTATAAATATGTATGGCCACGCTTTTAGATGTAGCACTTGGAGACATGGGTTAGCATTTGGGGCTGGCAGGGTGAGCTCAGKACTTGGACTCAGTGATCCTAGAGGTCTTTTCCAACCTTAATGACTCCAGGATTCAATGATTCTGCACACAGAAATATATGTAAAAATAGGTTAAAAYGTATTTTACATTTACACTTTCAGGATGTGTTAAAGGTTTTTATTTTCATAAGTGATCCAAGAGACTGACAGGAAAAATAGCTAATATACTGCTGTAGGCTGTATAAATATATGACAGTTAAGGTTATTTCCTAATCACCGTCATCTCAAAATCATCACTCACAATTATCTCCACAAGATGTCCAGGAGAAACTGTCTGACTCTTCCATTCCATGCAAATTCATACTGCAAGAATTGAGTAACTTTATCCAAGTTACACAGAGAGCAAAGTTSCTTTCCCTTAGACCCCATAAAGCAGAATAAACAGCTGAATTCATTTGATTAGGCACAATCTCATTTTATGCAGCAGCACTGCTCTCACTCCCCAAGCAGCAGAGCTGAAGTGGGCTCTCCACAATGCACATTTTTTAAGTACCCTGTGCTCAGCCAGGTTATAAATTATCCCTTCACATCCTGAAGTAAAACTACAGAGGTCCTGGCCATGAAAATACACAAGCAGGCACAATGAAATGGGCATTTTGAGCAGAGATAACCCGCGTCTGCTTCCTGAAAATGAACAGCCAGRCTGCTGGCAATTATCTCTAATTACAGTTGGTACAAAAGGGTTTTCATAATGCACTCTTGTGCAATGTGCAAACTTGAGATGAGGTCCCAGGGCTGAAACATTTGTTCCCATTTTTTGTTAAGTGCGTTTTAAAAAAAAAAATAATTAGAAGATCATTCAGGAGGAAAGATAACACTCTGACATGGTCACTTAGTAAAGACATCAGGCTTATTATTTGCCTCTCAAGGGGTCTGATCCTGTCCCACTGGTGACAGGGATTGTTCATTGATTATGAACAATCATGTAAATATTTAATTACCAGAACTGAAAGAAGAGGGAGAGGAAAAGTATCATTAAACCCATTTTCCAGGTAAGGAATCCGCAAACATAAAGTTCTTTGCACACATTCGACATCAAAGCTTAGAAACTCCCAGCCCAAGGGTAATTTGCAGGACTCAAATTTAAATTTTCTCATACAAGTTCTC
>NW_026623367.1:1058053-1083096 GCF_030028575.1 Malurus melanocephalus
TTTTTTTGTTTAGATTCTGCTTTGCCCATGTTGTGGTGATTAAATGTGAAGCAAAGAGATCGATACACCTTGATAAGATGGCAAAGGATAATCTTCCTTCAGTGCTTGGAACATAAATATTGGCCTGCTCTTGTCAAGCAGATCCTGCTCTAAGACCTGTCCAGATGTTTATAGTTTCATCAATCCATTAATCATTCCTTGCYTGGCCTACTTTTCAACCTGAGCTCTGCTGGTAAACTACCAGTTTTGAGCAAATTTTGGATTAATATTCTGCCTTTCCTTACACACTGTTGATAWGGGACACAAGGGGAGCTGAGCTGAAAATGAAAAAAAGTTAGCTTTCATTTATGCACTGGGTAAAATGAGTATTTTGGTGTCCTCACGTGCTCCTTATGCTGACCCAGGTACATGAAAGCATCAGTAGTTACTGAATCATTTTCCTGACCCACTGGATTCACTGTATTTAGAACCAGGGTTGCTTTGAATACTCAGCTAAAAGTAAATACCAGGAACAACAAATATCAAGATTTTAATTGCACTCCATGTATCACTTTGTAGAAATTATTTCAAATGTCTATTTGATTAACCAAAGCAGAAGTAGAAAAATAAAAATATTGTTTGTCTGTAAGTCTCTCCTTTCAGGGATCTGAGTACTTTCTGATTAATAAAAGTTATAAAAATCACTCTGGGGCAAATGAGCTTCAGCATATCAGTCCTGGATGTTACATAATTTGAAGGGTCTGGTTCTGTGGAGGACTGGTTGTTCTTCCTTGCCTTCAAAACCATGAGAAATTGGTGTCCCTTCTCACCTTCAGTGATCAAARGCTTCTCTTGAGCCATTATGCTAATTAGTCTCAGAGACAGCACAGAATTTAAACARAATATTTTTAATTGTTAATTGCCTAAGATCTGCAGACGGAGGCACTTGGATGTGTTGTCCAGAGAAGCTGTGGCTGCCCCTGGATCCCTGGCAGTGCCCAAGGCCAGGCTGGACAGGGCTTGGAGCACCCTGGGGTAGTGGAAGCTGTCCCTGCCCATGGCAGGGGGTTGGAACCGGATGATCTTTAAGGTTCCTTTGAACCCCAACCATTTTAGGATTCGATAAAAAGTCATTTTAAATGAATTTGATTATTCCTAATGAGGACAAACAAGGCTATCTCATGCAAGACTGAACTGGAGGAGAACAGCAGAAGCAATGCTGTGAAAAGTGGCCCAATAAATATGATAATTTGAGGTAACAGGTTGTTCAAATAACCCTAGAGATCTGTGGTAGCACAGATGACAGAGCACTGAATTTGCTTTTGCTACCCATTGTCACATTCTCAAACCAACAAGCACAAGGATATGTTTAGCCTGATCTTCAGCTTTTGTCACTTTCAGCTTTGACAACTTTAGGTTGAATCTAGAGAATTTTCTACATTTTATGGACAGAAAAAAAACCCCAAAAAGAATAAGAAACAATTAAAAAGAACTTTTTTTTAAACATATCACTAATTTAGGTAACTCTGAGATTGCCCTTAGGGCCCCAAACAGAATATCTTTTTAAATGGAAAGTTCTGTGGAACRGGAGGAGCCCTGTGCTTCACGTCTTGGCTCAGCAGCAGAGATGTTGCCCTAGAAACACAGCAAAGAGTRAGTTTGACAAGGCAGTCTCTGCTGCACAGAAAATGAACCATTTCCATGTGGTGCACAGGCCATGGCTGGAGATTTCAGGAATCTCCTGCTCACCCCTGTTCGAGAAACTTAAAAATGTTCCAAGATGTGCTTTTTAAACACATCAGGGGTCGGTTCTGCAGGGGAGATCTGGTCTATCACTGAGACCATGGCTGGCAGGAGGAACACCCAGTGTCCTTGACTACAAGGTCAGCAGATCTGCTCCTTTTCAACCCCACAAATGGAACTGGAGGAGATGTTGGTCAGGCAGATGCTATGATCATGAATTTGAGATGGAAGTTTGAAGTTCCAAAGTTGTGCAATGTGCAGGTCTCCCTCCAAAGAGATTATTAAGGATGAAACTCTTCTCACTGAGAGACAGAAATTTGCAAGCTCTTTTTATCRAAATAATAAAGGCAATTTTTCAAATTTGCTGCCATCATCCAGAGTTACCCATGGGCTCATAGAGAGATAACACATCAGAAGCTGCCCAAATAGAGGACAGAACCCTAATAGAGCTTTCCTAATTCAACCCTGATCCCGGTTTCTGATGATCAGGACTTTTCTTTTTTCCCCTCCCACATTCCTTGGGCCATTCCTAACCAGGCTRTGGAACAGAAATATTGAATCCTTTGTGCTGTTCCACAGAACAAAGGCTCCCCTCGCCCTCTGAGCGGGTGAGGTTTCATCATATCTGAGATCCAGTCCCAAAACTTCAGTGGGAGCGGCATTAAGGATGTTCATTCAGGGCACTTCACACTTCTTTCCAAGCCTAATTACTGTCATTTAAGTAGCACAATGGRTAAATTAATTTATTCCAGGAACAGGGATTTTTCTGCCTTACTTCCCTCATCAGTATGAGCAGCTCTTCAGGCRTTTCTAAACCTTCTTTCTCCTCTGATCCAGCCTTCCTTTTATTCTCTCATCCCCTTTTTCCCTGCTCCAAGTCAAWTTTATTTGATTTTTTTGCTCTGCTTGCCTTGAAAAAAAAACTCTTTTAAGGCTCTTTTCTGCTTAATGCTCTCTGCCCAGTGACTGACAAGAAACTTTCCCATTTATTTTCTCCACTCCTACGCTCAGGTGACTCCCTCATTTACCACATTAGGTGGTCAAAGTGCCCTTTTAATTCCATGTTGTGATGTTGCCAAAGGTGAGGTGTAGCTATTTTAACATGGGCTCCTAAAAGGTACATATCTCTTGGAGCTGATCACTCTTGACTCTTTTTTAATTAATAAAAGATATGTAAGATATCTAAAAAAAAAGTCTCTTGGTTACTCAGGTTAGCATGACCTGAATTTTTTTCAGTTGGTGATTATTTAACTGTAAGATGATCCTGTCATGCTAACTCAAATATTTAACTTTTGTGCAGGGTTTTATTAGTCCTGCTCCAGAATTATAATAGAGTTGGTGGAATGTTTCTCCAGGAGATGAACCCATGTCCTGTTCATGCCCTTCAGAGCAGTAATTTTGRTTATTGTTTCTAGCACAAGTCTTGGGGAAAATAACATGGAAAGGTTACTAAAGATTCATCCGTGCCACACTTCAAATAGAAATTCTGAAAGCACAAAATGTGTGTGGAATCACAGTGACAGTGCTGATCCATGTACAGTGAAAATAACTGTGTTTCTATGATAACCAGTTATTGACAGCCATAGTTGTTATCTTATTTTGCAGGGGAAAAAAAAAAAGAGTAAACACTTGCCTTTAGAATTTTCTTTGAATCTTTGGTGTCCTGGTAGTTTCAAGACATAGCCAAAGGGAAATTATGTTTTCTTCTCTGAAAGTGCATTTCCAGRGCACAGACATGGGGAGGATTTTTAGCCTCTGAGCTGCAGAATTCAAACAACATATAATCACTTTTCTTGGTGTAAAAAGACACACCAGCTTCCCCAAATGGCTGAAGAAGACAACAAAGACAAGATTATATTTGYCCTGTTTCTTTTGAACTTTTTCAGGCACGATGCTGGGTTGGASAGAACTTCCATCTGAGCTGAGCAAATATTCCTACAGTGCCTCAAATTGGCCTTTAAACACAGATTCAATGACAAAAGGCCATGGGAACCCTTTAATTGTCTCACAGCAATCGTGGAGTGGGGATGAGACATGAATTGAGATGACAGTGGTGTTCAAGAACCCTGACAAAGCCTTTGCTTGGATATTTTCTACTGATACACATTTTTCACCCTCCTCTTTTAAGGCCTTTACAGAAAAACAGTGCTGCTATGAGTTAAGGGTACACMCAAGAGACTGAGAAGTGCTGTATGGCACCACTAAATAGCACACGTGCTATGAGATAATTTAGATTATCTCATAGGAATTTATGTTTGGTGAACCAAAAATGAATCCCTGGTTAGTAAAAAAGCAACAGCATGCTTGCCTTGTCATAATTTCTCACGATCCAGCAGAAAACTTGCACAAAGGTCTGAAGTAAAATCGTATTTGTCAATGCTCTGAAATGTTATCAAAGAATTTTTTTTATCCAAAGACATTATTTTCAATTTCTCTTGTGGGAAGACTCTGGCATTTGGGCACCCCTATCAGGATGTGTGTTTACTCACTCACACAGTCGGGCAGCAGCTTTTGAGAATGGGATGGCTGAGATACACACTCAGAAATGGYAGATATGGCACCACAGCTGTCCAAGATCCACATCCTCTACAGGATAATGCCTGGTGCAGCAAACAGACAGAAAAGTGTGAACAGTCAATCCAGACTGAGATATCTACTGAGCATAGAGATGATTGAAACACGCACTTTACAGGTTTGTTTAGTTAAATTTAGATGTTTCCATCTTCRGCTGAATCCCACCCCGCTTGTTTTGCCTATAGGGTCGGATCCCATCACAGCAACCTCGGCAGCTCCCAGGGGTGGATTTTCCCTGCACAGAGGCCCTTCCTCAGCTCAGTGCCATGCATGGCAAATAAGGAAAGCAGCACTGGTGCCTCCCCAAGAGTCTGTGTGAGTGAATGCCCTTTCCCTGCTGCCCTTTCCCTGCAGCATTGCCGGGAGACGCTCATCTGTTGGAGAGGCGGCTGTGCACGATCACTGGGGTAAACAAAACAACACAAATTAACCCAAAACCAGCCTCTGCCATGCAGGAGAGAGGCAACACAGGCAGAATTGCAATCAGAGCAGCTGCAGTGCAGATCTCAACACAGAGAATCCAGCAGTGGCACGGGGAGGGTGGTGGAGCAAAGTTAATCCGATTATAAATTAGCTTGTGCTTCCTGCTCTGAATGCTTGGGTTGCCCTCTTTGTTTCTAGAAAACATGATTTGGGAGGCTTAGGCTGCACAAACAACTGAGTCAACAAGTCCTGTGCCTGCAGGAAAGAAACAGGGCAGCTCTGGTTTGTGCTGATTCATGGCTATTTATTCAAGGTTTAAAGGTATGGTCGTRGATCACCAGGATTTAAATTCCTCCTTGGAAGGATAAAACTTGAATTAATTGCCTAATTAAGTCCTTTAGCCACTGTCAGTGAATCATGGCTTAGTAGATTAGTTATATGTAAAACACACATGAGGACAGCAGGCTCCAGTATAATAAGAAAGGTTCTGAAGCTCATAGATCTTTCCTCACACCTGTCATCTGGCTAAAGCATTCTTTCAACTCTCTAACTTGCAGAAAAAGCAAATAAGCCCTAAAAATAAGTGAGGATAGTTTATCACATCTGGGATTGGCTAGAACCAAAATGCAATTAAGGTGCAAAGTCTGCATCCTATTCGTGTTAATAATTAATTTGAGTTTTTAAGTGTATATGCTTKAACTCTCTGATACATGTCAATGATTTTGAAAAAGAATACTATTTCCTGTTTTGCAGAACTCTTAATGACATAAATGAAATTCTGAAACACTCAGACTAGAACTTGCCCATGTACTTACAGCAAAATGTGAGATGTAGATCACAGTGTGGTTTTGTTCACCTGACACAAAGTCCCCAAAACAGAGGATGTGTAATTCTGCTCATCACTGGAGTATTTGATGTCCCAAAGACACTCCAGAGTTTCAGTTTCCTTTTCATCATAGGCATTAATCCTCCAGGGATAAATGAGTAGAAATTTATGCCATTTACCTGCTTTACTGTGTTTACTTCCAGTCCTGTGGAGCCTTGGTGGCACCTTTCAGACAYGGCATGGAGATAACATGAAGGAAGATCAGATACCGAGCAGTGGATCAGCAGAGAAATAAGGGTGGACCCCTTTATTTCTGTCTGATCACCTTCATTACCTCATTTATTTGACATATTCTTCACCAAAAGGGTTTTTATTCCTTTTGTGATGGTTTCTTCTATTCAGGTGATTATTTGGAAAGATGTTGCTWGGTCTCTGTGCTCCTTATATGTGTGGAAAAGCCCTTCAGACAGGAATTTTTGGATGATTCAAAGGGCAAAGAGTTGGTCACTCCTTGTCTCTGGACACTATCAGAGGTGTTTCCATGCTGTGGGTGGAAGCTCACACACCTCACACCCCATAAAAATGGAAAGGGATTGGTTCTGAGTTACCTTTAATCAGTCTCAGTACCAACAAACACTCATCACATCCATTTTCTTAAGTAAACCCAAACTAAATTGTAACAGATAAAGACTGGGTGCTTTACACATGTGACAATTCTTTGATAAAGTTGTTAAAGTTTTCCTTGAAGAAAGGTCTTTGCTGCTCAGCACCAAATTAATAAGGCAGATGTACATTAGGTGAATATTAAATCATTGTTAAATGACATCTTTGGGTGTGATAAGCAAATAAGCGCCTAATCTACTCACTATATAATTATCTTTAAATTATACATGCAGCAAGGTACAATTAAAACTATTCTTACAATTGAAAAATAGGAATTCAAATACGAGAGCCCAGCTATACTTACAAAAAATGATTCATCATTAACCTGTTGTGTATATTCATTTCTACAGGTGCTTTAACAAGTTTAAGTGCATGCTTAAACCCTGAATGAGAAAAGGAAACATTTCTGAGTCTTGACATAAGATGTTTTGAGGAAAACTGCCTCAGGTCAGAGTTTAAAGGCCTGAAAGAATCACTGAATGACCTATATATATGACACCTGTCATATTTTGGGGTGCATTCCTCACTCAACAGAATGGGAAGAACAGAGTCACAGAATGGTTTAGGATGGAAGCRAACTTACAGACCACTGAGTTCCAACACTTGAAAGTCTTGTCTACAAATATCTGACTATCTGAGATAAACAATTTAATACTAGAGAGGCTCAGTTAAAAAAAAAAAAATTGTATCCTAGTAGCGTGAATTAATTCAGACAGGAATTTCTGGATGAAAAACCTCAGATCTGAAAGCAAAAACATTTCAAATAGGTACAAGGAACTGTCAGAACAAGATCTGGTTTCAACTCCGCCAAAGTATCTGTGATGTCGTTTGCACCATGTTCCAGATGTGATTCATTAGTTTTATTGTCATCTGCATCAGGTTTTCATGCCCCAGTGCTGTACCGGCTTTGAACAATTAGAAATTAACAGGYAGGAACTCAAAGGAAGCAGTAGATGAGAGCATATTTTTATCCACTCTCTGTAATACTGGCATCAAAATACCTGACTTTTTAGAAAGTGTGAAATGTGTCAGATCCAGCTGATTCTTCTTTCATGGAAGTGTCCAAGGCCAGATTGGACAGGGCTTGGAGTGAAAGGGTCCCCGCCCATGGGAGGGGTTGGAACTGGAATTCTTTAAGATCTCTTCCAATCCAAAACATTCCAGGTTTCTGATTGAAACAGAAAGGATATTTAATGTACAGATTTAATATACAGGATGRTTGAGGATATCAGGGACTTCTGGARATTATCCAGACTGACCCATCTCCTCAGAGAAAGGCTGCTAAGGATATTTTCCAGTTGGACTTTGAATATCYCCAGGGATGGAGGCAGCACAAACTCTTTGGACAAGCTGTCCCTGTGCTTGAACTCTCTGACAGAAAATAAGCTTTGGAAAAAGGTTCAGATGGGATTTCCTCTCTTTCAGATTTCAGGATGTTCTTTCTCTTGCTGTTACTGTCAGTACCCTGGCTGAGCCTTCTCTCTTCCCCCGACAAGGTGTTTATACCCATTGACATCTTCCCCTTCTCTTCTCCGTGCTGAACAGCCCAGCTCTCTGGGGCTGATGTTTTCAACCCCTTTGTGGAGCTGCAGCAGACTCAGTCCAGCCTGCCCATGGCTCTCTGGCTGTGGGTAGCCCAGCACAGGGCACRGAGCCCGGGTACATCTCAGTGGGGATGAGCAGAGGGGAAGGATCCCCTCCCTCCCCCTGCTGATGACATTCATAATGCAGCCCAAGGTGTTTTAAATCTACTTTGCTCTGAGGACACAGTGCTGTTTCACGGTCAGCTTGGTGCCCAYTGGGACCCCTTGGGGTTTCTCTGCAAAGCTGCTTTCCGACACACTGGTGCATTGGCTTCCTCCTCCCTGGTTGGAGGATCATTTCCCTTCAGTGACCTTCACTAGAATCCTCTCTTCCCATTTTCCTAAACTGACAGGATTCTCTGACTGGCAAAACAACCACTCCTCCTGCAGTTTTATTGTCTCCAAACTTGCAGATGTCCCAATCATTTTTATCATTAATAAAAATATTACATGGTATTGGTCCCAAAATCARCACCTGAGGCACTACATTACTTGCTTCCGGCTGAACTTCCTACTGCTGATCACACCCCTCTGATCTCAATATTTCAGACTATTTTCAATCCACTTCACTGTCYATTTCTATTCCATGTTYATATGGTCACAGTCCATGCATCTTWGTTYCCKAATTTGCTTGTGGRTCTGMTTAGKTRCTCCAAAAGTTGCATACCATAGAAMAACAGAATCAAAGAATGTTTTGAGTTAGAAAGGATCTTAAARACCATCCTGTTCCAACCYTGCTGCCACAGGCAGGGAATCTTTCTCTATCCCAGGTGTCTCTAAGCTGGCCTTGGGCACTTCCAGGGATCCAGGGGCAGCCACAGCTTCTCTGTGCAGCTTATTCCAGGGTGTGCAGAGGAAATATGTTAAATCCAGAGTGTGCACAGCTGAGGATGCCCACAGTGATCCCGGAGGCAAGAAAATGAGCTCAACTGCTCCTGTTGAGCACTGTCAGGGCTGTGGTGAGCTGTGGCTCGCTCTGAGTCAGGCTGACAGTCACCAGAGTGCAGCTGATGCTCAGGCTCATCCCATTCCATTTTTGCTGTCTGTTCTGAGCGAGTCCTTCAGGCTGACTCTGCTGCCAACTCACAGAGACAGTAACCCCAGAGGGCCACTCATCCAACCTCCCTGCAGCAGCTCCACAGACACATAATGAAGGGCTCAGAGTTGATGCCTAATTATTGGATGGGGAAGGTTAGGGGAGATGAATCCTGTCAGGAAAAAAAAAAAAAAAAAAAAGCCAACCAGGTTGTAGGAAACATTCTGCAGGCTCCCTGCCAGCTCAGGACTCCTCTCTGCAGTGACACTTGGCTCTGTTTCAGCTCCTTTTCTCTTCCAAGCACTGTGCAAGGGAGGCAGCAGAAGAAGGGAACAACTTGACTCCTGTATTCCTGGAGCAGTGTTTTTATTCTGCTTGTCCCTGTGATGGATTGGGAGGGCATGAGCTGGGGTCAGCATGCCCAGGTTTGTTTGTTCTTCCCCGTGCTGCTATTTTCTGCCGTGAGCCTGTTCTGTTTCTTGCAYRGAGAYAGATTGCATTCCTCCGCTCAATACCAACAGTTTGTGGTGCTGAGACAGTGCAGAGAGAGTATTCACAGGGCAAAGGCAATGTGGGTCCAAACAGGCACAAACACCTGGCTTAGGGCTCCCAGGTAAATAAACCTAAATCCCCACTTTGTGTTAACTCACATATAACCAAAGCACTGAGCCATTGAGGCTGATATCTGGATTATGGACCATACCACAATTATTATCTGAGCAGATTCTTCTCTTCAATTTTTGTTCCACTCCCCAAAATAAAGACTTCTCGTTTCATCTCAAGATCYACAACCATTCTTTGTGATGTCCAGTGTGAACAAGGGGTCCAATTTAATTTCCATCATAGTAACTTAGCCTTGATARGATGCTTTTWTTTTTTTTTTTTGCTTCATTTTAACAATAATAATACAAAGTCCGCTTCCCACTGCAGCTGAAGTGTGAGGCATTATAGAGAAATTTAGCTAAGGGATGAAAAATTGGAATAGACTGGGGAAGAAACACTTGATGTGCTTATCATGCCCTGAAGATATGTCAAATGTGCCATTAGGCACATCGTGTCAATCAATCTGTGTTGTTGCCCACAGTAAGGCCAGGCCTTCACAAATATAGTGAAAAAAATCTGGAAACAAAACAAAACAAACCAAACCAAAACAAAACCAAAACAAAACACCCCCCCGAACAAACAAACAAACAAACAAACAACAAAACAAAACAATCCCCAGAAAAAAAACAAACAAACCCACATGCAAAAAACCAAACAAACTAAAAATCCCAACAACCAAAAAACCAAAAAATCACCCCAAAGCACAAAAACCAAAAAAAGGAAACCCTAGAGGTTAAGGCATGTGAAACCACAGAGAAAGAGATCAGAAAAGATGCTCTTGGAGCTTCTCTAAAAAGGAGAAGGATCTCAGAGATCTGCTTCTCCCTTCCTGGTAAGAGATTCTTACTGAACACATTGCAGCAAATGCGTGRCTTTTGCAGTAACTATAGAATTTTTTTGCTCCATGTAAAGTTTTTCTTCAAACCCTGGTCTGTAGGAGTCATTCCCAAATCATGTGCAGCCCTTCTCAGCTGTAACTTGGGTGGTCTTTTCAAGCCCCTGCTCTGCACATCCCACGCTGGAAATCCTGACGTGGTGCTGGCTCCGATTTCAATCCCCTTCCAGCAGCACTGCATATCAAACATTTGTAAGCGTCTTTACAACCCTAATTTCTTTACAAGGCAAACTTCTCTTTCCCAGCTATCAAAAGAGGCTTCCCCAGAGGATTTTTTGTTTAGCTGACAGTGCGTGCATTGATGAGAAAAGCAAATCCACTGAGCTTTTTTCGTTGGGATTAGATAAACACACACCCAAGGAAGATGTACAAAGAAAAAGAAGCCTCTTAACTTACAGTCTGTGAACCTTGCTTTGGAGACCATTTAAAAGGTATTGAGGCAATTCCCAGAAATGGCTTGATGCATTAAAAGTAGTAAGATTTGTGATTACAGACATTTTGGAAAGTGGCTGTCACACACAGAAACTGCAGTTTTCAAATGATTTTTAAATTATTTTAAATCAGAGAGTTGGGAAAAGAAAGCCAGCAAGTGTGTTTACGTTATRATCCAGTAAAGGACTTAAAAACTAAAAAAGACCTTAAATTCAGTGAAAACGTAACAGAAATGGCAACAAGATATCCTGTCTGGCCATGGCGTCTTTTCCTTTTGCCATGTACTTCCAGGAAGAGCCTGGTTCYGTAGCTTCCAATCAGGATGGCAAGAAGTCCCCCCAAATCTTTCTCAAGACCCCAGTTTCTGGAGGAAATATACCCCAGAATACCCCAGAAACAGCTGATCGCTGCAGGGGACAAGGTGATCTTCTGTGAGGAAYCTTTCTGCTCACTGTTTGAGGGGAAATGTTATGTCCAGATACCATTTCTGTAATTTTTTCTTCAGTCCTGTTTGGCTACTGAGTGGATGGGCAGAGTAACTTAAAATACTCCTACTTGGAGGGTCAAGGAAAATTGAAGCTTCACAATGATAATAATTCTGTCTGAAACTGCAGCATAACCCAATTGGTTTCATATTTGAACCTCAGCTTGTCAAATGAAGGCAGATATTAATGATAATCCTTCTCTCTTTGCCACCATCTGCAGAAATTCTAATTCACATTTTCACATTAAAAAGAACTACCCTAGACAGTGTGAAGGTAACAGCCTTTCCTGACTTGCTCAAGAGCTCCTTTAGCAGATCAAAAGGAGTAAAAATTGCCAAGATTTTTATAAAAATATGGATGAATACATCAAAACTGCACCAGGAACATCAATACYCATTCCAAACCTCTTTTGCCAGTAGATCATCATCAGTCTAATCTTAGCTGGTTGGACAAAAACATCTGTGGTCAAAGCAAAAATGAGAAATCAACAGTGATTTTAAAATATTTAGCAGTATTTGTAAATATTTTGGTCTAGCATTGGAATCATTGCCCCATGCTCTGATGTGACTGCATGGAAAGATTCATTGTTTTAATTGCCCGAGGGAAGATAAATCTATCCTGGGCTGGTTTTATTCAGTTTTTTGAGTCAGAATCGATGGATGGCACAGTTACACATTAATTTAAGTTCTGTGCACTGTGCCAGCCTGGAAGAAGTTATGACTGTCTCAAAAATCCTATACCATATATACATTGCGAATACAAAATGTAGTTTACAGATCTATCCCACTGTCCTGAACTAGATTTTTAGGTGTCTGTGCTGGAGCCAGAGGAGTGAAAGAAGCATTTTGGGAGAGCAGCTCATCTCAGYTTTGTTGAGTGCTCTGAAATGAGCCTGACCATCTGGAAGGGACCAGTTTCTCTCTGCTGCCTGTAACTGATGGACCAGTTAAGAAAGAGATRAACAATTTTTGGACACCTAAATTGAGATGAATTCAATTTCTACCACAATTTAGTTAAACTCAATTTTTGACCCTTTTTTTTGTCTCTTTAAAGGAGAACAAATTCTCTATTAACACTTTGGAATACACCACCTTRAGTGGTATTCAAAAGGCATGAAATCATGCTTTAGGTAAATTAATCTTATTTGTTCATATGAACATCTATGTGTTAAGAATTACTATATTTAAATATGTGTATCAGTTTTAATTTATCTTTTAATTTATTTAATGCATTTCTCTGTAAGGGCCAAAATAATCTGAGGGTAGATAATGTAGAAATGTAAATAGGAGTGTCTGAAGCTGAGTAAGCTTTTSCCACCCAGATCTGTGTAAGGCCTCACAGACTCAGAGAAGGTTGTTACCATCATAACTTCTCTCTGAATAGGGAAGAATTTGAGTGAGAAAGGGTTGAAGCACAAATGTAAAGCAGAAAGGACTCCACGCTGAGGTTCACACATTTTCTCTCCTCTGGAAAGGACGCCCAGCTGCAAGGACGGAGAGAGCCCTGAGGCAGAGCAGTTGGGACTGTCACCAGCTGGGGTGGGAGGTGTGGAATGAGCCAGAGTCTTCTTCTCTTTCATGCCTTGAGCCCCAGGTTCCCTGTGTGACTCAGGACACCCTTGTGATTGTCCTCCCTGGCTGCATGAGTGYCCCTGGAGGCAGGGATGCTGCACAGAGCAAACTGCAGGGACAGGACGTGAGCAAGAAAACAGAAGCCCTGGACAATTCTGTCAATGAGAATAAAATTTTGGAAAGCCAACAGGAGGCTGTAACTCGTAAGAGTCAGGTGAAGAGCCAACATAGCAGCAAACTACACCAACCACACTGTTCAAATAAGGAGCTAAATTGTCATTTTTCCCCTTTTCCATACATAAACCTTTGTCCCCCAAATGTAATTAATCCTTAATCTACTTTACCTTTCTGAGGCTGGATCAGAATCAGCCTTTGGCTTGTGTCTAGCTGAGGAACATAAGTCCATGGCCGTTTATCCCAGCTCCTCTGTGACAAACCCATGCTTGTAGCCCTTCTTTCAGAGCAGCACAACTGTTCAYGGAGCCAGGGCCTCCCTGGCTGAGSTTGTGGGTTTAGAGTGAGACATTTCGGGAGCGATTTTATCACTCACTTTTCTACATCTGCACCAAGAAGAGAAAAATCCCACCCTGGAAATAACTGGTGATGCTGATCAGTTCCTTCACTGTGAAAGAACCCACTGCAGGCATCTGAGACAGGGACATCTCACCTTCAGTCAGGTGAATCACAGTCTCCAGTGGTCCCATAAAGCAAGGAATAAGCTGGATCTTCAGCAAGGAGCTCTGGCACAGGCACCTGCAGAAGGCTTTTGGCAGACACATGGTGGAAAGCTCATGGCTCAGGATATTATGGGTGGTGAAGATGTGAAGGGCAGATGTGTTCTCACCACGCTGAAAAATAAAATCAACCTTCTACAGGCTCAAAAAAGCTGTTAAGAGTAGCAGCATCCCTAAGTCTGATGCCACCCCTTTCCTGGTTTTTGCACATGCCTTGGGCATGGTTACCAGCTTTAAGGGCAGGGTAGTGTTCATTTGGATGTGGAMAATCCTTCCAGGGAGATCCTTCATTTATTTGGACAGCATCTTCACCTTCCCATTTGTGYCACAAATAAGCCTTTACTGAGTAAAAAACACAGGCAGGGGTTGTGTGCCCTGCTCATTGCCCAGCCTGGTTGTACAACCAACCCACGCTTGCCTGTGTTAGTACTCAACTCATCTCTCTGATGTACAACTATTAATAAGAGCTCAGCCATAATATTTGAAGCAGACAAATCAGYATTTTCAGCAGCCTGATATGTTGGCACAGCAACAGGACTGTGAKAAATCTGTTGATTCAGAGTACCTTTAAAAATATATATACGTATTGCAACTGTTGATTTTTTACAATTTTTGCATTTCTTTTCATTGGCTTATTTTAAAATGTTATTTAATTATYAATTTTATAAACATGTTGATGTATTTTTTATCCTGCATATTGAACACATGYTCCTTGCCATAAATAAGCAATGAAGCAACAAGGTACTGAGCATCACTACAAGAACAGAAACTTTGAGAACATCGTTAGGGCTTGTGGATCTTATTCCACGCTCATACACACAGGGAAATCAGTCACATCTACTGATTTTTCTCTTACTATCTTATTCCCTRTACAAATGATGGGACAGTGTCTTAGCCTGCAGAAGGAATAGATAAAATTATGATCAAAAGTAGATAAAATTATGACCAATAGACAAAATTATGATCRCCATCCCTTTTGTTGGGAAAGGGAATGAACAAAAGGCACATGTAACTCCATTGCCCATCAAGTAGGTTTTAGGCAAAAAAGTGACATTTTCCCACATCTTTCCTGAAGTATTCAGACATGACCAGCAAGGAAAAACAACAGCACAGCTAGTTTATTAATTTTTATTAAATTGTTACCATAAACTTAATTTATAGTCACTGGAAGAGTTACTGATAGAGCTGATTTGGCTGATTTCTCCAAAATCACCTGTCTTACAACAAGAGAAACTACCTCCTCAAAAAAAAAAAAAAAAAAGAAATTATTGTTGGTTCTAAAGTGAGATTAACTTTTGAAACCTGAAATTTGAAAATTGACATGTAACATTTGAGTTCCTAAATTTGGGATAAATGGATTCCACCCTACATGTCCCATAGTCAGACACTGAGCCCAAGAGTTGTGACAGMTCCTAGACAGCTCCTAAGAGGAAGAAGAACACAGTAGGTGTTGTGACACAGCATTGAATTTTCAGTTAACTAAATAATTGACTTTCTCCCCCAGCAGACAGGCAGGAGGTCATTAGTCAGTGCCTGCAAAGCCATTGATTGATTCAGCCCAACATCCACAGGAACCTCGTAGAGGCAGAAATAAAAACATCAGCAGGGAGTAGGGCTGGGTTACAAGGCCAAGTTCAAGATTTGGGCTGTCACGGGATTTGGGATGAATTTAGTTCACCTCTCTGTTGGTTTGACTCATCAGCCTGGTGCCAGTGTCTTGAGGCAAAAATAGAAATGGTGGTGGTGTCACCAGAGATTTGAAGCTGCCCACACTGAGTCCTGCCTACTGCCATGAGAAGTTCTTTGAGAAGAAGTAAAGAACAGGGAAAACTTAAATCTGCTTTAAGCAGGGTGTCACCTAAAAAAACTCAACCAAAACCCCAAAAAACACCACTTGATTTTTTGCACATGTATTCCCTYTCTTAGACTGCCTTCCCAAAAACTTTTCATAGAAATCCCAGAATCATCTCAGTCTTATCCACTGTATCTGTCAGACGAATACAGATTTAAATCCTAGTGTCAAAAAACTTGTGTCAGAAAGGAAAAGAAGTTTCTAGAAGATATTAAMCCCCTTTTGGTCTGATTTACAAACTGCAAGCATGTGCAGATTATGTTTCTTTTGTCACACAACAACAGGGCTTGGAGCAACCTGGGATAGCGGAAGGTATCCTTGCCCACAGAAGGGGGGTGGAATGGGATAAACTTTAATATCCCTTCCTACCCAAGCCATTCTATTATTTGTTTGTGTTTCTATGATTAGAGGAAAAATCTGTAATTTCCAGACCCTGGTCCTGAAAAWAATTCCCCACAACAAAAAAACCAAAAGCATTCTCTTTCAATTTCTTTGGGGGGATGTAGCATAAAGGCATTTTGATGTAGTTCTTCTTTATGAATCCCATTACCTTCCTACCAAACACAGTGAATAGTCATGAAACAGTCATAATATATAAAAAAAACCTTTATGTTTGCATTCTCCCATCAACTGCACTGGTGGAGGAAAATTCTTTAATTGCTGCTTCTCTTTGTGATTCTCCTCAGATCACACGTTCTCCTTAAATGAAGGCTCACACAAATAGGGTAAGGAAATATATAATACTAAAGGAAGGATAATTTCAAAATTGTATTTTGGAGTGGGGATTATTGTGGTGTTACCACAAGCTCTTTTCTTGGCAGGAGAACTGTGCTTGAAGGGAACAGCTACCTCTGCCTTAAGCTCAGTTAAAGCATTCAGCTGCAGCCCACAGGCACTCAGGAAAATATGTTTTTTTCTCTCTCCCATTCCCATCTTTGCTGGTTTTCCAGTTGGCAGCTGCAGTCTATAAATAGCCGGGCAGATGATTAGTCTGAACGATGAGACTAAATGATTCACAAATGAAATAATTACACCACATCTGTGCAGAGCTCTGCAAACAGAGCTTGAAACCCCAGCACTGAGCTTGTCAGGCACAGAAGGGGGCAAATCCAAGATGAGACCAAGACCTGTTTTACATCGTTTCTATTGTGATTATGAAGCTGTTCATACTCCATGGTTGCTGTTTTTAAGGATCTCATCCAAAACACTTCTAAAAAAGTGTCTTCTRAAAAGCCCAGGGCCTGGTTCTGCGTTCTCCCACCAGCCTGCTTTCCCTTTTCATGTGTGTTTGTAGAAATTCAGCTGCAGACAGCAGTTTGGTTCCATGAGTTGGAAAATCCCATCTCTTCTCTCACTGCTCATACACCACCCTGCCTTCCAAAAATGTTGTTGTTGGCCTTGCTCAGACAACTGAATCAGAAAAAAAAAAATGCTGCTGGTTTTCACACTGCCTCTTGTTTTATTGATTTCTCTCCCGTGGTTTGTAAAGCATGCTCCTTTTCCCTGGTTCCCAGGATCTATTGCAAAGGCCTCTCTGTGTTACTGTTCAATGCCTCCACTTGGCACTGGCTTTGCAAAACTTTTCCCTCTGCTTTCTGAAGAACCACAACGGGCTTTTCGTTTCAAGGGCTTACTCATAAAGTTTTCTTATTGTAGAAAAAAGAAAAAAAGGGGAAAAAAAGTGATTTCATAGGATCGAAATCATCTTGCTTGAAAATCTGCTAAGACCCAAGTGTGTGCTGAAGTGTATTTATTGTCTGTTTTGTACGTGAAGACAGAGAAGTTCTGGTGTTGGGGGTTGCGGTGATTTTCATCAAACTTAGAATCATTCTGAATCGTTGTCAGATGTTATTAAATTCCTCTATAAACTATTAAATTCCACCACCACTCCATGTGGTCTTGCCTCAGTGAGAATTAAGAGGTCTCTAAAATCTAAATTCAAGAGAAAATCATAACTCAACCACAATAGAAATATCAAAATGCAACATGTAAAAATCTGTATCGCTACACCCCTTTCCTTCTCCCATTCCTTCCACAATCAAGAGTCTTTCTCTATATTTATCATCCGTATTTCTCTGTAATGCCTGAATCAAAATGTATGAATCTTCCACTGCTATGATGGATCATTACATGTATCAAAAGCCAGGTTCATTCCCTAATATTTTCACCATCTCAAAGTCTGATTTGAGCTAATTCCATTTCTTTTGTAACATCAAAAAAAAAAAAAGGAGATAARCAGTTTTAGAGAGGAAATCCTGCATACTGTGTCTTTTAAAACACAGAAAGTTCATGAATGGAAGTGTTTAGAAGATTGGGTACTTAGTCATCTTTATCTTCAGGGGAGTACTATCCCAAGAAAAGTTTGGCTCTTACAATGAACTCTGAGGGGCACCAAGGAATTTTCATTGAAATAAATCCTACACACAGATCTCATATTTTGACAGCAGTCAAATATTGAATTCCAGCCAGCTCTTAATTAACTGGCATTAAGGTCATACCAAAATCAGTGCTCAGAGTGCTCTCTTAACACTTTAACAGCTGTATTGGGAGGTGGAGTCATCTTCATCCTAAAGATTTCAAGCYCATTTGACTCAATGCCTCTGCATCATGACTCCTTTAACATCTCCGKTTTTTCCCTTTTGGATGTGCCAAAAAAAAATAGATTTGATCCACCAAGAAGGATAAGTWAGGCAGTCTTTGTTGATCATGYTCTGAYRCATAAAYATTTAAAAAATGCCCAAAAAWCCCAATCCAAACTAAATGASAAACAGTTCAATTTCCCAAGACCATATTGAATTGTTTGCAAACTCTGTAAAGAGGAGCAAAATCCTCACATTTCAGGGGTGCAGTTACTTAAGGCGCTTTCCCTCATTTTTGGGGAAAATTTCACTACCCTGAAATACTTCTCAGGATGAACAAGAGACTGCTGAAAATGTTGCACCAAATACAAAAAGTCATTCCTTTGATCAGTCACCAAAGGGAAAGGAGCCAGAGGGTTCTTCTCCTAAACAGTCTTATTTAGTCCTTATTTAGGGCCTAGCTCAAACAAAAACTGCTGTGGAAGAAATTTTTGAAACAGAAACAGGTCTGGGAACACCACCAATAYATAAAGATCTGTGGAAAAAATGTGRATAATTTATATAGATTATGTAGGAAAGRAGAATATCATGAAACAGGCCATTAACAATCTTTATCTCACAGTGCTTCGCAATGTGCCAGCGAACAGTTTAATAAAAAGGAGCTTCCTGTCAGGAAAAAATGACAGAAAATGTGGAATTATTCTGCAATACAGCATCTATCTCTAATGATTACTGCTTTCCAGGCAAAAAGGAGAGACAGTCCCTCTGGTATTCCACTGTCAGGGATCAACAGTAGGGTGGGATTCATTGGTGAATTTTTATGGTGTGCTAAGAGAACTCCAGTGGAGTCAAAAATTCAAAATCAKAAGAGGAACTTTCCACTGGAATGGAGCATTAGCTGAGAAAAGGAGCAGTGTTGATTAAATATAAATTAAAAATTAAG
Source organism: Malurus melanocephalus (assembly GCF_030028575.1). NCBI lineage: Eukaryota > Metazoa > Chordata > Aves > Passeriformes > Maluridae > Malurus > Malurus melanocephalus. The sequence continues at coordinate 1,076,975 of NW_026623367.1, forward strand.
AGTGAGATCGGTGAAACGCTATACAACGCACAGGACATTGGTATGGACTTGAAAGAAATTGGTGCAGAATTGAAACAGGATTTAGGAAATTACAATGGAGGAAGAGATGTAGCCAACCATTGAGAAGGACTAGGAACAAGGGAAATCAGAGGTGACAGAGCTGGTCTGGGTGTGTGGGACGTGTACAATGGCACCAAAACAGGTCAGAGGGGCACGCCAAGGAGCAGAGGAATGGATCATGACTTGGGCTGGGGAAAGGCAGCCTGGGTGACACAGCTGGAACCTTCCATGTGTGACTGCAAAACAGGTATTGACACCAAAATGCAGCAATTTGTAGAGCCCAGCTCAGCACCACAGCTAAGCTGTCACAGATRTCAGGAGAAAGTTAAAAATTATTTAGTGATGGAAGAAAGCCAGCTCAAATATTCTCCTTGCATTGTCATGTGCATCTCCTTGTGGCCATCAGGCCAGGGAATTTGTGGAACATGTGGCAGACATTTAAACAAAAYTKGRAATTACTGAATAGCAAATGAATGCYTCAGTCAGAGCAAATGTAATGGGACAGAAAGGAGATCTCCTTTAGCAGACAGATGGGATGTTCCTCACAAAGAACCYATAAATACATCTGAAAAAGGTGATATCCCCTTCTCCCACATCAGCAAGCTCAACAACCAATTTACGACCAGCAAAGATGGTGAGAGGATGCTGTCCCTTCAGTCCATTCCCTTTCAATAGAAATTGGTTTCTACTTCCACTTACAATACAAAGGAAGGGTTTTTACTTCAAGCAGWAAGGGTCATTTGGAGATCCTCTAATCAAAAATATCATTTAAACCTTCATTTGGAATGGAATGAATCCATGGTGGAGAAACAAAGAATCTGGAAGAGAGCACAGAGATAGGGAAAAATAAAAAAACCCACAAGACAAATGAAAAGGAATTAAATAAGAAATAAACTGGTGGGTTTTATATGTTCCTCTGCTTGCTGTTCACAGAACAGATAGTCCAATAGACAAAGGAAAGAATCAACTCTTGCAGCTAAATGAAACCCCTCATAGTCAAGGGAAAATTGTGGTTCTGTGAGAAGTTCCCAAGTCTTTGGTGTCACTGGAAATGTTAATAGACTAATAGAAGTTGAGAGGAAAATGGARTGCAATCTTGTTAATTAGTCAACGAGATTCCCATTGTTATTATCTCATTTGTCCATGCTCTGAGTCCCCACTGAAATCATGGTTGCTCACACGGGCACCCTTTGGATAACCCATCACCAGTTAAACCCCAATTCCCAATTTCCCCAAGCAGATGCATCCTAAACCACTCCTGAATGTTCTCCTGACTGACTGCTGACACACAAAACCAACACACAGTTTTAATCTTCAATTTCTGTCTGAGAATACAGTGAGTATTTATACAAAATGACAGAATAACAGAATGACAGAATGACAGAATCACCAGGGTTGGAAGAGACCTTCAAGATCTCTTGAGTCCAACCCATGCCCTGACACCTCAACTAAACCACAGCACCAAGCACCACATCCAATCTCTTTTTTAACACATCCAAGGACGGTGACTCCACCACCTCCCTGGGCAGCCCATTCCACTGCTTTATCACTCTTTCTGTAAAACCTTTTTTCTAATATCCAACCTTGAATTTATAGAGAGSTCTCACAAGCAGTCATGTCCTGCCATGTGGAAAGGTTTCAGCAGCGTCAGCCTCAGCTCAGGGCTCAGCACCAACATGAAAACACAACAGGCAGAGCTGTCTGAGCACAGCATTAGGTGGGGAGGAGCAAGCCTGAGAGAAACTTCTCAAGCTCTGTCAGAAGCAAACAGAGGTAAATAATTCACTGTGCATTTGTGAGCCACTTTCAAGAGCTGGCTGGGAAACGGGGAGCAAACAGCAGCACGATGCGGCAGCCCACATTTCCCCTGATTGAAAAGAAATGTTTTCAGCAGTAAATGTCAATGTGAAGTCTTGCCTTTCACAGAGCCTGTGACGAGCTCACACAAACATTCAGTCGAATGGTTCTTGATTAACAAGCAAGGCTCCTAAGTCTTCCAAGCAATTCTGGATTTTCACCACAAAAAAGGGTATTTTTCTGAAGTCTGAAGCATGGAAGGGACAGTAACCTACAGAGACACTCCTCTGTTGAAAAATGAGACCTTGTTTTAGAGTCTTGAAAGCAGAACAAATAGTTTCACAGAATTATGGAGTCATAGAATAGTTTAGGATGCCAGGGACCTTAAAGATCAACCAGTCCCACCCCTGCCATGGGCAGGGACAACTTCCACTGTGCCAGGGTACTCCAAGCCCTGTCCAGCCTGGCCTGGGACACTGCCAGGGATCCAGGGGCAGCCACAGGTTCTCTGGGCACCCTGTGCCAGGGCCTCCCCACCCTCACAGGGAAGGATTTCTTCCCAATATCTAATTTAAATCTTCTCTCTTTCAGTTCAAAGCCTGAGCATGCATTTCTCCACTACAGGAAGGAGTCAATGTCTGTTCAGTGCCTGCAGGTTCATCCTGCAGGACTTCAGAGCTGTTATTTAAAAAGAGACACAAATTAAACATAGCAGACAACAAGACTGAAATAGAAAATGCAGATTTCACTCCATATTCAGAAAATATTTGGGCTTGGCAGGTTTTCCTGGTATCACCTACTCCAACCACTCTACTCAAGCAGGATTAGCTACAGCAGCTGTTCCAGGACAGTGTCCAGGAAGGTTTTGAATATTTCCAAGGATGGGGACTCCACAATCACTCTGGGAAACCTCTTAAAGTCTTAGACCACTCACAAAGTGAGGAAACTTTTCATACATTTAAAAGCCATTTCCAGTATTTCAGTTTGTGCCCATTGCAGCTTGTCTTGTCACTGGACACCACTGGGAAGRGCCTGGCTCCATCTTCTTYCCTTCCATCAGGATTAAGTACACATTCAACCCAAGCAGTAATTTCAGAACAAATATTAGAACATATTGCTCCAACAATTCTCCTTCAAGGGGCTRATTGGGTACACAGGCCTGCAAACAGACACTGCCAGCAAGGGAATTCAAATTCACACAGCAATGCATTAATGGGAWGTTTAAACATCATGTTTTACTTATATTCACACAACCAATATAAACAGTAAAACAACCAATACAAACGGTAACAAGCCCTGGATTTGTTGTAGCCCCCCACCATGGGTTTGTTGTTCGTTTTCGGGTTTTGGGTTTTTGCTAATAAACAGAACAAATGAAAAAGCTCACCAGAAGAACACACAGAAGCTTTAGAGCTTTAATTGGCTCCTACATTTGGGTCAGCAAATGTTCCTGCTACAAAGGCAGTGAGGGATTCTTGCAACCTATTCATGTTTCTCACCGGCACAACAGCAGCTAAAAAGATAGGCAACCATGGCTACCGTCKTGGGATCAGCAAACTCCTTTTCACAGCTGTAAATATTTGTAGTGGAGCCAATTAGAGGCGGCGTGGTTTTGTCAGCATTGCCTGGGAAACATCGATGGCTACTCCAAAGAATCCCCACCTCTCGCGATCCCGCCGGCGGTTATTGAACAGCAGAGGGGCTGACGGAGCCTCCTCCACACTCTGAGCTAGAACAAGGTGAGAAAGTGACTCTGGCAAGGAGCAGAGCTGCTCCTGGAGGCACTGAGCTCCTCAGCCCACTGTGGTGGGATGATGAAATCAGCAGGGAGGCAGCTGAGGGAAGATCCCTCACAGTAAAATTGATTTCAAACTAAGCAGAAGGTTTTAGGTTCCTTTTGTGCAGCTTATTCATGTCAAAATCCCTGCTCTGAGCAAACAGCTTTCAAGGGCATTTGGGCAYTGATGCATCTGCTCACAGGGGAATGCCATGAGCAAGACAGCCATGTGAACAGAAGTGCTGGATAAAAGTGATTTTCTCTTCCTCGAAATGTAAAAGCAAACATAACCTCATAAACTGGGGAAAGTTTTAAAGAACTGATACCTTAMATCCTTCTATGCAAGGTCCCCCAAAACACAAGGCACCTACAAGCACCATCCCTCAGTTACAGATTTTTCAAAACCAAGGAGTGTGAGTATCCTGGCAATTTTAGAGAGTTTTTTATCCTGTGTAAACATCCTTGGCTTCCACTTGTCAAACACTTCACTGATGTTCAGGGCAAAATCAATTTAATGCTAAGAAAAGGTGAAGGTGTAGCATGTGAAGTAGGTCAGAGGGTAATCCCAAAACTCATCACAGAGTCATAAAATTCAAAAAGTCCTTCAAGATCATAGATTCCAACTATTAACACAGCTTTGCCACGTTCACCGGTAAACCCTGTCCTCAATTGCCTCATCCAGACACCCTTTGAATATTTCGAGGGAAGTGATATGCTACGTGKGTGACACGACATTTGAAAATTTTCCTATTTAGCTTCACACTAATATCTTCTCTTTGATTTCTGGAAGCTCTCTGGCTGATTCCACAGACCYATAGCATAGTTTGTTCTGTCAAATCTCTTTAATATGAAGTAAGGCTGCAAGCATTTTAATCAGGTTAACTGCTCTTTGTGCTCCATCTCAGTTCTCAGCTGAGAGATTTTTAGGTTTCCTATTTAAATATAGGAAGAAAATCTTAAAAATTCCTATTTTTAGATAAGAATATATTTCCTATTTTAAAAGAACATCATCCATACAAACTGACAGGTGATCAGAGAAACTGGGCTGTGGTTCCCCAGAGGAACCACGTCATTCTGGGTTTATTATGCAATGTAGGGATTTCTGTGATATCTGATCTGGGCTTACCTAAAACAGAGTCTGGACAAAATTCAGAGAATCCAAAGCAGTTAAATTTATAGTAGGGCCTTCAGGGCCATTCAGGGCAGTCCCAGCCCACCCAGGGGCTGCACCCACAATGGACAATGGCTCACGGGTTTTTCACCCTTTCTCACTTTTGTCCATTTGCACATCGGGGCTGAATCCTCCAATTGCAGCTCAGCCAATGCAGTCATTGACTCCAAGTTGGCTCCCCCCAATTCTCTGTTGTTTCCATCTCTTGGGGCCTGGCCCAGGGAGGTGTCCTTGAGTTTGGGGCTGCAGAGGAATTGTTTTGTGKAAAAATGGGAGAGCAGGWGCTCAGCACTGTGTGTGGAGTCTGGAGTTACCCACTAAAGAATTACAGGGTTTCAGAGATGTGGAAATACAGAAACYAAACTCCTGAGGCATCATCTGCACTCTCCTTTCACAAGTAAAGGGCAGCTGGACTCAGGGTAAATACAGAGCAAAGGCTGATGGGTCTGCCCTGCTACAGCAAATTTTAATGCCAGGCATTTCCCCCTGCTCTGACCAGTCCTGCAGTCAGCAATGCCCTGCAGCTGCTCAGCAGGAAACACGGCTATGGCGTGAAAGAAATGAATGAAAAAATTAATTTAAACCCCATCAACTTGTTAAAACAGCCCTAAAGCCTTTCCTGCCTTTCACTGAGGAGTGACAAGTTGTCAAATGGATCTGTTTGTTCTGCAAGCATTTAGGAAGCCGGTTAATGTCTCTCCTGCCCTTTTCACTCGTGCACCGATTGAAACTCCCCAGTTTTCCATGGGAAGCAGTTGGCAGCACCACAGCAGCAGTGCTGAGCTCTCAGGGTCACAGGGTGARGGGGCAGGAGTCACAGGCACCCTGCTGGCACACAGGGACACCCCTGCTCCTCCTGGGAAGTCGTGCAGTTGTTTGCTGTCAGCTGGGATAACAGGATCATYGCTCAGGCACCCCGGGATGCAAACATCACCCACTTGCATGAACGGAAAGGTGACAGCTCCCGCTGYGATAACCAGCCTGCCACCTCATGCCTCATGCTGTTACATAAATCTTCAGCAGAATAATGGGCAACAGACTTGATCAAAAGACAACCAAATTTCAGGGGTGCCAGCATCAGGATTAGGTTAACATAATTCTGTAGTCAGGCAGATTTGGAGAGAACTACAAAAAAAAAAATAAATAAATAAACCTCCAGATTTACCAGCCTGAATTAAGGCTTGGTGCTATTGGAAATCTCCTGCACTTATAGGTCTGTCCTGACAATCTGGGAATTCCCATTCACTCAGGCCATTATCATGGAAGAGTAAATATCTTGGAACAAAATGGAGCACCAAGCAATACTGCCTAAAAACG